>NC_085140.1:328965995-329565995 GCF_024139115.2 Armigeres subalbatus | reverse complement strand
TGAAACCCGAAATTGGGGGATAGCGAAGTTGGATTTTTCTCACAATCCGTACGTTAAACCTAACTTTGGAAGTGGTGCGCTATTTTCATATCGCGAAGCGCTATTCAGCGCACCACTTCCGAAGTTAGGTTTAACGTACGGATTGTGAGAAAAATCCAACTTCATTAGCACCCAATTTCGGGTTTCTACCGGATTGAGTATAGTGAATTTGAATGGATGGAATTACCCGATGCCACCGAAACAGTCCATTTTCGCCATTAACTCTTTCTTTTCGTAGAATGTTGGTCCTGAGAAGAACCAATTTTCTTTTCCCATTGTTCCTTTCCAACTAGCTGACACCACAATTTGTAATAAATTTTCAGCATCGACACTGGTGGTGCGAGATCGCCACAGTACTATTTTTATGGTCAACCTTTTCTTCATATGAAATTATGGTTCGTTGAGGTTGAATGATCTGCAGCAACACATCGAGCACCACCACCAATGCGATGGATTTTCTTTGAAAATGTTATTAGCGCCTCCATGATGCTGTGTCCGCTTCGCTTTGATGCGTGTGCTATGCGTGAAATCTTGTTCAAACTGGGGATTAGATCCAAACCCGCAAGTGATTGAATTTTGATGTCTGTGCTAGTGATGCATGTACGTGATTGGTTGGTTGACCTATTCCAAACTTTTTATCAATTATCGATAATAAATAGTTAAAAATCACTATTTTCAAATAAATAAAAAATAAGCGTTGAGTCATCCTAGATCGAATGGTCCAAAAAAATTGAAAATCCATTGAGAAACGGCTTAGATATTAAAGTTTAAAGTCTAAGGTACACCGGGGCAAGTTGAAACGGTTTTTTCAAAGTTGAAATTCGAAGTGCTTTAAAAAAATCACCCTTTGGTATATTTTGAATCCGTTTGCGGTGTTTGCTAGTTCGGGCCAAATATTATACATAAAAAATAAGCAACCTTAACAAACTTTTTTATAAATATTTTTTATATTTAAATTATTTTTTTATATGCATCGTTTCAACTTGCCCCGCGAATCGGGGCAAGTTGAAACACTGTGTTATATTCAGACGTAAGCTAATTTTGCCGTATTAATAACAAAATGTATGTACTCAGTGACACTCAAGAAGCACCAGGTTGTAATGGTGACTATAAAACTGCCAGGATTCGCATAAGAGTCCCATGTAAGTTTTTGACGATTTTAATTTTCATTCAGAAATTAGTTGAAAATTGTCTCCTGTTTAAGAAAAACTGATGAAATAGTAGGCTTTGTTCTAGAAATTTGAAAACAAATCCCACTTTTGTTGTCTCATCTTGATATTTACTCGCATAAAAATCAGATTCCAGATTTTGATAGGTACTCTTTTACACCAAAAAAAAAAAGTTTATGGTCCATTTAATTGTCCCACAGCAATAAATACGGATAAAGAATATTATGTCAATTTTTTTGAGAGACACCAATTTATTTTCAATTTATTAATTTTCTCTCCATGTAAAACAAGTTTGACAAATTCAATTACAAATTACTCAAGTCGGCGAAAATGACATGGGACTCTTATGCGAATAAGGGCAGTGTACAACAAAGTCACAAGCGTATTTTCAGAGACCAAATTCTGGAGAACGCACTACGCTGAAAATTTATCAAATTGATTTCCTCCTGCTAATGACCACTCGGATTACTATTCAGGATGTTTCTTTTTTTGGTTCACTGGTATATTGCGCAGTTGATTAATTCGGTTGTGGCTTCTTCATAAATGCACATTAATTAACCCGCCATCATATCTCTCATAAACTCTTCGATTGGAGAAATAGGCAGCTGGGGAAGTGAAAGGTGGAGTTAACGAAATGTTTACATAGTCTATGTTTTATTTTTCTGAGAGTCAGTGCTCAGTAGATTAAGAATCTCAAAACTGCAGTTTAAACTTGACCCCTTTTCATTCTAGTGGAGATTGTAGGAGGGTTGCATTCATGGCGGAATGGGCGGAAATTTATTAAATTTTTGCTCAGAAGTTTGCATGTTTTTATAAATTTATGTTTTTTCGAATGTATGTATTTACGGACTATGTTGAATTCTGAAAAAAAAAACTTTTAATTGCGAGGGTGACGTTTTGAATCGTTGTTTCAACTTGCCCCACACCATGCATTTCTATTTGCCCCGATGAGTTGAACATGCAGAGCAATATGGAACAACCTAAAATACTAAAATTAAAACGGGGCTTTCATCGATTTTTCATAATCATTATGCTCATTCAACATTGAATGATTACCTACAGTGAAAATTTTATGAAAAACCTCTTCCAAACATCGTTTTGAGACCTGTTTCATTGACGTGCCAAATAGTTGATTTGGATTTTGCAAAGGGCGAAAAATAGACAATGGCATGGATTGCTTTTGAAAGCTGCAATTTTTCGGGAATGGCAGTCAGAAGGTGCGTTTAGGCGAGTAGTTTGTTGAAAAAAAATCTGAAGGGTTATGTACAAGACACGGCCGCCCAACGTAAACTACGTAGAACAGTTTGGTGCATTGAGGAATGTAGTCATATTTTAAGATAATTCATTCGATTACTTATGTCACTGGTTTAGAACAAAATTACCATAACTTAAAATATATAAAAAAAAAAGTTGGATACCGTAGTCAGGGGTGACGTCCGAGCCCTCACCGACAGTCTAGAGGTCGGATAACAAAATCGTTCAAAAAGGTCACTTATAATTCAGTTTTATCTATTCTACAAGCATTCTATGTAGTTGAAACAGCGACCAATCTCACCCCCATTTGACCCGTTTTCTCCCCGACGACGGTACGATAACTTAAAAGTTTAACTTTAAAATACCAAGTGGTAATAATGCTTATCGCAATTCCAACTGTTGCATTCGACTTAGAGTAAAATTAGTAGGGATTCAGTTTTATTCCAAATTTTCGACCACTATTCTAGTTTATTTGTAGTAATATATAGGTGGAAATAGTAGAGTATGATTATTAAATAATACTATTCTGAAATAAAAATAACTCACTAGCGTTACATGGTTATGATATCCCAAGCAGCACACGTTGAGCCAATCTTGTTGCAGTAACCATATTGTGAGAGAATTCGGGCATATATAAGTTACTGTGATCGATGTGCAATATGTTTGTTGCTGGGGGTGTATACTGGTGAGTGCGTGTACCACGATTAAGCGATTTTACGACAGATGCGAGGCGATACGCATCGGCCCTGGACCTTGCAAAGAATCTCTGCTCTGGCTACGGACAAACAGGTGCCTCTGTCGAATGGTAGTCAGAGCATCGAGTCATCACTGGTGGAAGAATACGAGCCTTGGACCTTTGGCAGAATCCCCGCCTTCTGTTATTTGGAGTGACGAGGAATAGTTGGCAGAAAAGGGATAGTCGTATTGTTGAGTCCGACAAAGAAGCGCGAGTCGAAAAAACCCGGTTGCGCCAACTAGAAATCAACAAATACTAGCCATGTACCGCTTTGACTCAAATTCCGAACATGACTCATATTCCGAACTTTAGCTTTTAAATGCCCATTTTAACTTTATTCGTGTAATTTTCTCCACAGGAGTTTGAATTCGTTTGTTATCTTGATCCTTAGTGCGGAAAACCAATGACAGTTTTAGTTTTAAGGCGCTAAAACGCCAGTGTTCGGAATATGAGTCATGTTCGGGATTTGAGTCAGAACGGTACCAAAAACCAAGCCATTCGGAAAAGATGCGCCAGAGTAGTAAACGCTGCGAACGGGAATATGGTCATTCATTTCATTTATTTAGTCTACATCTAAACAGATAACACTGAATCAACAATTTGGAACGGGAATATGGTGTTTGTGTTATTTTATTACACTCTAACTCCCACTATCTGGCAGTGGCATTATGGATAACATATTCGTGCAACCATATTATTAATATAATTGCAATAATCTTAGATCCGGGAGCTAAAAAGAAATAGTTCTACTGTAACCTATAGCCCGTTTCAATAAAGTATGTGTTCCGAAGCTATAGCCGTATACAATAAGTCCCGCATGATTGTACCCACAGAGTATCTGAAGTGCATTCAAACTTCCTGAATTAAAATTGAATTCTTTTGATTTTGGCGCATATTTAATGTTAAAAATATAATTAACAATTTGTTTATCATAAAATGGCTTACCATTTTCCTAAGTTATCTTTGAATCGAACATGTTTGTTCATCTGCATTGCGATTATCGCATTGACATTGCATTGCCGTTGCTAACAATCGATCATCCTTTCCTTGCACAAACATACGCTTGTATGTATATCGCCGACTGCGGTCACTGCTCTGGCCCTACCTTTTGTGGCAAACTGGTGCGAAGCACCGCACAAAAAGAAGAGCCCAAAAACCAACTACACTGAACGACGGTCGAATGAGACTCACGTTGCGAACGGGAAAAAGAGGTGCTGCCAAAATGGTCCAATACCCTACTTTAACGTTGATAATCAAATGTTTCAATATAACAGGAAAATTGGTGGAGAGTTTCCGAGTCGATTGATATATAAATCTCAAAAATCCATCGAAAGATGAATGCGCTATTAACGTTCAAAATCTTACATGATTTCGTGACGGTCTCGGATTTGGAAATTTTCATTTGTTACCGTGTATCTGAGTCTTCCCCTTAGACGTAGTTTACGTCAAAATTATCAGAGCATTCGGTCATTTCCTATCTGAATTACAGCTTCCGTTTCAACTTACCCCGCATTTCAACTTGCCCCGGTGTACCTTATCATATTTTCGTGACGGTCCCCGATTTTCGCAATCGTAAAGTGTACCCCAATATAGAAAACACAGACGTAGTCCTACGTCAAAAGCATAGGAGTAGCTTATCAGTGAATAAAATTAAAGATATTTTGTTTGCGAAAACTAAAGATCCAGAAAGCAAAAAATACTCAAACGTGCAGCCCTATTGGGTTGTACGCAAAGGTGACGTGGAACTACGTAGCTATATGGAATGTATATTATTTTTGTAATTTTCCTTGGTTTGTTTTTGTACATTGCACTATGGTCCAGGTTTTTATATAATGGGTCACTCTATCTTATGATTGCACCATAATGATGGCCTTACTATTCCAAACAATTTTGTAGAACAACATTTTTCTAAAAAATATAGTTTTGGTGTAAATGCATCTTTTTGCGTAAATCTGTTTCCTGGACCATTCATTTCATTTTCATTTTCATTTATTTAGTCTACATCTAAACAGATAACACTGAATCAACAATTTGACGCCACACTACACGGTTCGAGGCCGCATCTCTCCATCCTCGAATACGCCCCACGCTCGCCATGTCGTTTTGCACCTGGTCTGCCTATCTCGCTCGCTGCGCTCCACATCGTCTCGTACGTTCGATTCCCATCCGGTCTAGGAAATTTTCGGGTTGAAAATTATTTCGACTTCCCTGGGCATAAAAGTATCATCGTGTTTTAGCCTCAAGATGTACAAATGCAAAAATGGTATCTTAGCTTAAAAACCTCGCAGTTAATAACTGGTAGTTGAACAATAAGCAGCAGGGCGGCAATGTCCCAGCAGGATATGTAATGCCAATGTAGAATAAAGAAGAAGAAGAAAAATCGCGTAAAAACGACTTCAGTGTACATCGGGTGTAAAGCGTTGACTCTTCCTTGATCGAATGGTCCAAAAAATGAAAATCCATCGTGAAACGGCTGCGATATTAACGACCAAAGCCTATCATATGTGTACCTCAATATTGAAAAGACAGACGTAGTCCCACGTCAAAAGAAAAATACTTATGTGCTATATGAAATCCTATGCGGTGCATCTGATAGAGCGTACATTCTTTATGAACGGTGTTTTTCTTATAATTTATAAATCTTTATTATCGATGACGACTGGTATCGAACCCAGGCCCACAAAGGTAAGAGCCAAGCGCGCGTACAGCTCTATCATCGGCGTTTTCGCGTTACATTTGTTTGACTATTGTATTACTGCTCTACATGTATACTGCCGCTAACCGCAAGTCGAGCACATCTGTATATGGCGTCCATATCAATAGATGCTCGACTTGCGGTTAGCGGCAGTATAAAAGTTCTGTGAACTAGCCAAAAATTGTCAAAATATAGGCAACGTAACAATGTTCTAGAAACAAATCTGAACGCATTATAAAAAGTTCGTTTTCTTTCCACTATTTTTCTGTAACCGTTCATGTCCGCATGCACGACACAATCACAACTTTGTCCCATTTCAAGCTAATAACTTTGGATCAAAGGTTGACTCCCATACATCTCCGACAGGCAATTTCACATATTTACAGTACTGTGCACTGAAGAGGGCAATCCAATCCACTTCAACCAAACTAAACCGTAAATGCTTTCCAAGGCCTTACGATGCTATTTACCATATGCATTCAACTATTCGAAGAATGGTACCTTCACTCCACTGACTGGTTCAGGTTTAGGTCAATGCAACAACCTCTCGGCAGTAAATTCGGTGCAGTGTTTCAACGCATGTTTTCCATCATGCGGTTCCATCGTCCCACATCAGCATCATCTTCATCATTGACGTAGGTAAAACTGAACCAGGTGTTTCCTCCAAATTGCCGGGTTTCATCGCTGCTGGCAGAAGGGCTTACGAAGCCAAATATGTGAAACACGTACCATAGATGACTGGTTGATCTGGTCAACGGTTCTTCTGAACCAGACGAAAGCTCTAAAATCGAAAAATCAACACCGGTGCTTGCTTGATTCAATTGTCCACCCGAAGCAGATTCCGATAGTACACCCAACCAGCGGATGGCAGATTTTAATACAGTTCTACATAAGAACCTTGCAGAGATTTACTCTAAGGTAAAATATTTTTTTCGAAGGACAGCATGATTTAAATTTAGCATCTAATGCGATGCGAATAGTAGTACAAATTTGGATAGCATAGTAATCATAATAATAATACGGTACTCTACGTGCTTAAAGATAAGGTGCATAACCAGTTTCCTTGATTCTACAGCATGCTATATATAATATTCAGAGGATATTTTTAGGGCAGTTCAAAAAACTAACGTTGTTTGTGGCCTGAAATATGTTTGTCACACGAAATTTTTAGCTGGTTTTGAATGTACTTGTGCGAGAAATTCTGTAGGAAAAATACGCTGAAGTACTTCATTCATGGGATCGAACCACCTTCCTACGGCAGCGGAAGTGTAATCTCCATTACTCATATTTGAGTCTGATTGCAATGAGGAGGTCTGGCACGATGGTCAAACATCGGTTCAATGTGCCTGAAATGGAATGTTCCACCAACGTCGTCATCCGGTTCCCTACATCATTCAGCCATCACCAGTTGAATAACTGAGTGCACAATGATGAGGATGATAATCTCCTTGCTCGTTTCACTTACGTCACTACGAGCGGGTTTAGGAGTATGCATAGGAACGTGTGCTCCTCCATCTGGTTGCGGGGAGGCAGACGTGCTTTATGTGATCGGGAGTCGAGTGCATGACTGTTTGAGAACGTAGTGCTGGTATCCGACCAAGGTCAGATTATTTGGAGAGTCATGCATGAACGGGAGGTTCTGTACAAGCCAAAATGTTAGAACGCAGGTCAGCAAAAGCTAGATAAATAGCCCTGGTGTAGCATCAGGAAGGAGTTTATGCACACAGGATTGGGATGAAGTGCTGGCGAGTTGAATCACAATGTAGGCTGCTCGATTGAAAGAACTACTACAGTTTGCGTCATGCATTTGAAAATTATTTTCACCGACTTGGTGTACATATATTCCAGATTGTTTCTCCTGAATGAGAACTTTTCACAATTTTGTACCACTTGAAAAGAAAACCACGAATTGAAGATATTGCCAACTAGTGTGAGAATTCATGGAATGTGAACATATTTTATATTACTGTACTGTGTATACAAAAAATCTACTCCACGGCTTATTTTTAATCGCAATTAAAAATAAACGCCAGATAGTCGTCTAAGAATAACTTTACCTTCAGAAAAAAGATACCTTAATATTTTTGAAAATTTGACCACCACGTGGTGCATTGTGGTGGTGCAGGCTGAAAATAAACTACTCATATAACGAGACTACTCAAAATATGAGTGAAATGATGATTTCGTGAACGTTAAGTATGGCCTTCCATCATTTTTGATTTAAAACTTATCTGAGTGCATTTTACAGCAAACAGAAAACAGATCACTAGTTTAAGCGCAACCATCATTTTATTGAAAGATTATTTTTACAAGGGGAATGCACGCCGTGTGAAAAACAAATCCGTGCTAAAGAATGGGAAATCTGACGAATATCAGTCCAAAATTATATTTAAGCACTGAAAAGGACAGTGTTAGGTGTCAGTGTTTGAGAAATTTGATTTAAAGAATTTAGGATTAAAGCATTGAGTGACCCCAAGAAATAGAAAATTGTTGTAAACATCGCGTTTTCACTGAAGAGAAATTTTACTTAAGTTGTTCGCAAACTGTTTCTGTGTTGAGAGAATATTATCTTTGATTTTGAATGAATTTTAACAACATTACGAGACCAAGCACTGTAAAAATGTGTGTCAGTTTTGCTGTTGGTGAAATTTTGTCAAAACAGTTGAAACCATTCCAATTTCTAGAACGGAGAACCTGTTAAGTAACGCATATCGGCTGTTCTTGACATCGTCTGTCCTAAAAAAAAGCCTCCTTCAGTAGCATTAGTTTGTCGCGGAACACGGTGAAGATTAAAAGTTCTCGACGAAGATTTGAAAACTACGTTATGTGAAAAAGACGCCTGCCTCAGATTATATATTCCCGCAAGCTATCTTCTCAAGAGGAATTGTAGATCGTCTTCAAATCACAAAGGAATTGGCAGTTTTGATTCCAATGAGTGGAATAGACTCGAGGAACTCAACCACCAATTACAAATGATGTTGACAAACATGGAAGCAGAATACGTAGATTTGCTGTTTTAGCGGGAAGTTTGTTGACAGCCGTGGTACAATGCTTGAAAGATTTTATTCGCTTCGAAACGAAAACGCACATTCTTAACCAGATTAAAGAAAATCAGTGGTCGAGATGAATGATCCTGAATAGGTAAATGAATAACTTTTCTAGTAGATATCACCAAATATCTTGATTACTTGAATATAAAGCTGCTTGGCAAGGATCTACACGTCAAACTTTTATTTTCCCACATTAAAGCTTTTAAAACAAAATTAATACTTGTCATAAGACGAGTTTGTACTATTCCATAAGGCCGTCTTAATTGTCTCGTACAATGTAAAATATTTGTCTCCAATGTAAAAACGAGCTTAAATCTATTCTTCAAAAAGAAACATTTTTCCTAAGATTTTCTCTCTTCAGAAGCACTGTGGACAGCTCTTTTAAAGAACAAAAGCAGTAAAAAACTTGGAATCGATTAAATCAATATGCGTCGAGTATTGGAGTAGCGATCAATTCCATGTTTCCCATTCTATATTCAACCAAAAGACCTACTGCGAAGAAAGAAAACGAAATAAAAACAAAAATAATAATTTCGTACACCCCAGCGATTCTGGAGAAATGAAGAAAAGAAAACATTCGTTATTTTGAAAACATGTATCAAATATTTTCTGGCACGCCAGCAAGTGATAATTCTGAAAATTGGCCTGTGGCTTGAAAAGGCTCGGCAGGCCTGTACGTTATTAGTTTACGGCCTCTATGAACTCTATGAACTCTGGACGCCGAGTTTTTCACAAGAAACTTCGTCGGTGGTTCCATTTCCTTTTGCCCATAAGAAAGTGATGCATATGTTATAGAACCTGTCCCAAACATCATAGAACTAGCTATGGCCAATTACGAAATAGAAATTATGATTTCATCAACATGTTATGTTATGCTTGAAAATCAATTTTCACTTTATCAGTTGATAAACATTTTCCAGATGGGCGTAATAGATTTTAACCTTGAGCTTTGAACAGCGATTGTAAAACCTTACCTTACCATAACCGTCATCGGGGGTGACAATGGGTCTGGGGGGTGAGAATGGGTCAGCGCCCTCACCGTCTGGAGGTCTGGAGGTCGTATAACAAAACCGTTCAAAAAGGTCTCTTATAATTTGGTTTTCTTGTCAGATACATTAAATTTATTCCACAAGTATTCTATGTAGTTAAAACAGTGACCCATTCTCACCCCCATTTGACCCATTGTCACCCCCTACGGCGGAACCTCATAAGAACTGGACAACAAATGTGCTCAACAGAAAAAAAAATCTGGTCTCTCTGGTAGTAACGTCATATGAACGAAATAAGCTGAATAAAACGAATAGGTAGAAGTTGTTAAAATTTCAATATCAATCCTGAAATAAGCATTCTTTGCAATTGTATTATACAACATTCGCCATTACTCAATTTTGGCTCAGGTACCCCCAGGGGTACATGTACCCCAGGTTGAGAACCGCTGCCCTAAAGTACTCTTTTGACTTCTCTTATGTGGATTTTCAAAACATTTTATAATGCACGAGAAAGGCATCGCCGCTAGGTGGATTAATCTGTTTTTATTAAACTTTAAGCCAAAGAAGCGCGATACATATTTTCTGTTTTGTTCAGATTGGCTCACAACAAGTTGCATTCGACGGGGAATCCTGTTCCATTGTTTCCTATTGGAAGTTAGCCAGATAGGACTGTAGGCCCGGACGTCATGGACAAAATACCATTTTCTACAGAAAAATCGCGTCAAAAAAAGTGTCACTCATCTTTTTGGCCTCATCCTGGTGTATGCGTGTGTGCACGCAAAAAGTGTCACATTAACCGATTTGCTCTCAACAAGATGTATTCGATTGGAAATCCTGTCCCATTGCAGTATCGTCCAGGATACAGATTTACGCGGAAAGATGCATTTTACGCCAAAACTATATTTTTAGAAAAAAAAAAGTTCTACAAAGATGCTTGGAATAGTAAGACCATCGTCATGGTGTTATCAAAAAATAGGGTGGCCCAACATATATAAGCACTTAAGCACTCTTTCGCACTCTTTCGAATAAACCCAAAAAATCCATCGTGAATTCCGTCTGGAGGAATATAGGGACACGGCAGGTATTTCCGTCCATCGTCATAGGGGCTAAAATCAATGAAAGCAACGTCAAATTGCTAGAACTCCACTATAGCAGAACGTTTCGCCTAAGCTTACGATTGGGTACGGATGAATTCGGCAAAAAAGCTTCTATTTTATTGATATTTGATACTATGACAATAAGACGAATATGCCTGCCTTAACCCTACCGAAATAGTTCCTGAAGGATTTTTTGGAGTATACCTTAAGGAGTTTCTGGAGGAAATTCAAAACACATTTCTGAGGCAATTGATTGGTGAACCTATAGAGGAATTTATAAAAGTATTCTCAGGCCTTCAAATTCGTTCAAAAACGAACGAATGCTTCGTTTTTAGCCCACAGTGAGGTTTTAATTTCGGTGCACGGATGGATGTTTGCTCGATGACATACTGCGTGCTGCACGCACAAAGGAAAAGGCAAATACAATCAAGGATGTTATCGATCATTTAGTAATTTGCGTATGATCATTTATTAGTTTGTAAATAACTCATTCCCAAAGCTGAGTTTCAAAATGTTGTACGGTGGACTTCTAGTGCAAAGGTTTTTCTACATCTCTGCATAACGGTTCGTTGTTATAATTCAACTAATAACGGAGTTATAGCGCTAGTTGCAGTAACTTAAATTAAATTATTGGAATTATGTTATCATTTAGTCTAAGTTACTGAAAATATAGCTATAACTTAGTTACTAGTAGAATTCAAACACAAACTATTACTTTTGTACTATTCCATTTAATTCCACTGCTTTATTGTACCTTTGACAGATAAGTATTTCGACCTCAACAGTAAGGCCGTCTTCAGTGTCTCGTACTTGACTCTGACTTAGCTCTTCAAATATATAATTTCCAGAGGATTTTCTGAATGAATGACTGAAGAATTCCAAATCTATTCTCCTGGGGCTTCTTGAAGGAATATTTTGGACAATACCTGGAGAGATTTTCGATTCAATTCGTGGTGGAACTCGCAATAGAATTTTATACCAAGAGAAACTTCCGGGGCGGGTCGCACTAGCGTTATAAATTGTATGTGAGATTTGAAAGAAGTTGGAGAGTTTTCGAAGTAATCATATGAAATATCTGAGAAAAAATTTCAAAGGATTTTGGAGGAATAACTTCAGAAAGAACTTGTCATAAGACGAGTTTGTACAATCCCATTTAATTCCACCACTTAATTGTACCTTGACAGATACGTATTTCGACCTCAACAGTAAGGTCGTTTTCAGTGTCTTGTACTTGACTCGACTACGTCTAAGTGACTAAGTCGAGTCAAGTACGAGACACTGAAGACGACCTTACTGTTGAGGTCGAAATACGTATCTGTCAAGGTACAATTAAGTGGTGGAATTAAATGGGATTGTACAAACTCGTCTTATGACAAGTGAAGACATGCCACTAAAAAGCTCAAAATAATTTTCTTAACATTTTCAGAATTATCTGAGGGGCTTTCCACGAACTTCCTGAAGAACCTATTCCTGGAGAAACTGCCCGAAAAAAAACTTAAATAAGCTCTTTTTAAAGGAAATTTTGTGAATTCCTAAAAGAATATTTAGAGGAACTTACAAAGGAATTTCCGGACAATTTCCTGGAGAAATTTCCAACTTACTTTGAAATTTCTGGAAGATTTCCTTGGGGGGCTTCCGGAGGAATCCCTTGAGGAGCGCGTAGCTTCCGGAAGAATTGAAGGAGCTTCCTGGAGGATCTTCCAGACGAAATCCTAAAGGAACTTCCGATCGAAATCCTGGAAGAACTACCGGAAGAATTCATGGAGGAGCTTTCGGACGAAATCCTGGTGGAAATTCTGGACGACATTCTGGAGGAACTTCCAGACGAAAACCTGGAGGAACTTTCAGACAAAATCCTAGAGGAACTTCCGGACAAAATCCTGAAGGAACTTCCTGGCGAAATTCTGGTGGAACTTCCGGTGGAATTACTGGAGGAGCTTCCGGACCAAGTGAAGGAACTACCAGACGAAATCCTGTAGGAACTTTCGAATGGAACCCTGGAGAAAATTCTGAACGAAATCCTACAGGAATTCCCAGATGAAGTACTGGAGGAACTACCGAAGAGATTCCTGGATGAACTGTCGGAGGAACTTCCGGACGAAATCCTGGAAGAACTACCGAAGGAATTCATGGAAATCCTGGTGTAATTTTCGGACGAAATCCTGGAGGAAATTCTGGACGGCTTCCTGGAGAAACTTCCAGACGAAAACCTGGAGGAACTACCGGAGGAATTGCTGGGGACACTTTCAGCCGATATCCTGGAGAAACTTCCGGACAGAATCCTGGTATAACTTCCGTATGAAATCCTGGAGGAACTGCCGGACGAAATCCTGGAAGAACTTCCGGAAGAATTCCTTGAGAATGCCTGGAGGAATGTCATGAGGAATTTTTTGATGCCCATTGAACTCGTGGAAAGACAATTTATTTATATGGAGCGTAAGAAAATGGCCGAACACCCCCCCCCCCCCTTACGACGCCCCCCATGATAAAGAATGTGAGCTACTCTTTCAAATGATCAAGTAGCCGTTTTCTGTCACAATTGTACCGGTTGCTGATTGGGTGAAGCAGTTCGTTTGTTAGTTTGGCCGTGTTGTTGATTTTATAAATTTAAATTTTGCAACAAACGCAAATGTTCATATTCAAGTTTGTTTTCACAAAATGAATTTATATTGAACTGCAAACGACGTAATAAATCATTTTATTGGCATTTTTTTCATCTAAATGTCATGTTTTCTTTAGCTAAAACTTTTCTGCGTTCGCCCTTCGATAAGAGAATCATAATGCATAAACGAAAGAGAAAATATCAAGTTTTGATACACAAAATTTTGCAGCTTTGGTGACATCCTCGTCAAAGCCTGAAGTCTCAGGTCAAATCAACCGACAAGAAAAACAACAAGGCAGTCATAATTGAATTGTCACATCCTATCCTAGATTCTTACTAATAAACCATGTTGCCGCAGAGAACAATCATATTCCATGTTATCGTGCCACATTACATGGCTCGACAAGCCTTGAAGCGAAAGATGAACTTGCCTCTGGAAAAATTTCTAATTCTAATCTTGTCCATCAAATAATTTCATTTATTACGCGACGCAGAGAATACACTATTTGAACATTTACCCAAGCTAATTCATCAAAATGTAGTCATGTAACTATTGTTATGATGTTGATTTTTCATTATAGCACCCAAATGAGTGCATAATGGCCATTGAAACATCGATTCCGTTGTTAGGGTAGGCCGTTTCATCACTTGAAAACAAACTTTACATCAGGTATTATGATCAGGAATTGAAAAAAAAATCCATTATGACACTCATTTGGGTGCTACAACATTAGAACAGTGGTTACATGACCGCATTATTCACAATTTGCATCGGTGAGTGTATCGCATTTACCATAACGAGTTTTTTATCAACTGAACATTACCACTTCTCGACGCTAATTTCATCGGAATTAATAAGATTTTTTTGGAATTTTCACGTGGCATCACAATTTATACATTTAGTGTTGAACCACACCATCATTATCGCATAGAATCATACGTTTTCGGAAACACGGGCCAAAATCTCTGGATTACGTATCGTATAATGTACTTAAAAAGTGATCCGTTAATAATTTACACTCTAATGCAATGTTGTCAATAGTGCCAATTCGGTAAGCACCGTTGGTTAGTCCTGGATTAATAACATTATTGATGCACACGCCACTGAATTGTGACATGGGCCTTGACGTTGGATTCCGTTCATGTCCGTATCCGTAAATATTTAAATCATACCTCAGGGATACCGATTTGAATATCATCCATCATCGAACGAAAAAATATGATTCCCTGGCGATCTCGAATTTATTGATGAATTACCAATAGCCCGGACAGCTCACTCTGGAGATCCCAAACGTGAACAGCAAACAAATCGATGAACAACCCAACATCGGTACCCGAAGTACATTTTGTGCGTTCGCAAACCATAATAAAATTAGCAATTCCTAACAGACAGAGCCCCCATCACCGCCAGCAATGAACGTTGAAATCTACTGCAAGGATAACGAAAGTAAGGCCATTCCCTAGCTTGGCCCGTTTGTTTTCGCTTTACTCGGAATAATTCGTCCTTCGAATATCCGCTGTGCTGCTTATTTCTTTCTTTTTTTCCCTTTACCCGTCGGAAATGGTGATGTTCCCGAACCCAGGAAATTATAGAATAAATATTGAAACGACATGGGTTTACGACGTGAATGAATAACAACACACCAGCCGAGCCGCATGGCCACCATTGGTACGGGTGGCAGCGATGGGTTGAAATTTACTGCGGCTTCACTCCTCGACCAACCAGCCAACAACCGAGCAACATGTTTTCCTCGTTTTCTCGATACGGCTTCGTTTGTATCGGGCACGCTCGCTCCTTCCGCTCCTACACCGTGTAGTGGATTGGGGCGGGCGAGTGAGCTTTCTTTCCGAGTTGTTCGCGCTAACAACCGACTGCTACAAGCCGCACATCCAGCTGGAAAAGTACGCTATAGTACATGATAAGTCATTATTTTACCGCCACGAGGAAAGATAAACATGCGCTGGATGGATAACAAATGGGTTGTGGTGGAGCGTAGCTCGCCGTGCATGGATTGAAGGCAAGGGGCTACATCTCCGGCTGTCGTCGTTGTTGCTTCTGTAAGCGAAGCCCTTGTCAAGCCAATTTCCCCCCAGTATCCTTGCATCAGATTTTTTTTTCTCTGTTTGATGGTGTCCCGATCATGGAAGATACATTTGCTTTGTTATGTTTTGTAGTTAACAGTATCATTATTACTCTTTCGCTCTACAATTTATCGCTTCTTCAGAAACAAGCATTTTCCTGATAGAAAAAAAAATCAAACATGTGTTTTCCATTTAGGAGTCTGTATGAAAAATCAAACTCTTTCGGGATAAAAAATGACTTGAGTCATCCATGTTTTTCGTGGCAGTAAATCAATATGATATAACGTGGGTTGGATATAGGATTGCCAAAAAGTTAGTAAATTGTAGATCTACATATCATAATAAGATATAAGATACAATAAGCCAGGCAATTAACGGAGCCTTTTCGTGGTACATTATTGAGAAAGATCTACCACGTTGTGCTCTAGTTCTTACTATTCTTGTTAATACTAATGAGTGATGGTCGGAGGAGTATAGAACGACTATAATTTGCTTTTAGATGACCCACCTTTTGCACTTTTTGGATAGAGTCAATGGAGTAAATTATAAAAACGTAATTCGATATTATTCTCCAAGCTCCAGAGCGCTTATTAATTAGGAAAGAAGCGGATACGAATACGGTGCATCTGCTGAACCCTCTGAACTTATATCTTATATCTTATGCTCTTAGAGGCCATGCGCATAATTTATGATCTAGATATGTCCTAACCGTATGTTCTATATTCTCCAAATTATTCTGGAGTTCAGACGAAATGATCTACCAAGATTACTGGGCTCGATATGAAGCCAATAAGAATCCATATAGGTCCTTAGAGGCCATGCGCATGATTTGCGATTTAGATATGTCCAAACCGTACGTTCTAAGTTCTCAAAACCATTCTGGAGTTCAGACGAAATGATCTACCAAGATTTCTGGGCTCGATATCAAGCCAATAACAACTCATACAGGCCCTTAGAGGCCTTGTGCATGATTCACGATCTAATATGTCCAAACCGGATGATCTAAGTTCTCCAAATCATTCTGGAGTCCAGACATATTGATCTACCAAGACAACTGGGCTCGATATCAAGCCAATAACAACCCATACAGGCCGTTAGAGGCCTTGTGCATGATTCACGATCTAGATATGTCCAAACCGGATGTTCTAAGTTCTCCAAATCATTCTGGAGTTCAGACGAAATGATCTACCAATATTACTGGGCTCGATATCAAGCCAATAACAATCCATATAGGTCCTTAGAGGCCATGCACATGATTTGCGATCTAGATATGTCCAATTCGGATGTTCTAAGTTCTCCAAATCATTCTGGAGTTCAGACGAATTGGTCTACCAAGACAACTGGGCTCGATACAAAGCCAATAATATCCCATGGGGTTCATACATGCATTTAGAGGCCTTCTGGATGATCTACGATCTAGATATGTCCAAACCGGATGTTCCAAGTTCTCCAAATCATTCTAGAGTTCAGACCAATTGGTCTGCCAAGTCAAATGGGTTCAATACAAAGCCAATAGCAAACCATGGTATACATACAGGCCCATATAGGTCATGCGCATGATTTACGGTTTAGATATATGCAAACCGTATGTTTGCACTAGGCACGATATATAGCCAATAGCAACCCATGGTATCCATACAGTGGCTTGAAGGTCAGCGCATGACTGACAATTTAGATATGTCCGGATATCTTAGATTGCCCAAATCATTATGGAGTTCAGGCAAGACATTCTGAGGTCGATACAAAATCAATAGCAAGACAGGCCAGAATTTGTGGAGTTTAAACCAATAGATCTTTCAAGTCATCTGGGCTCAAGTTGAAACCACTAGTAAACCATGATGTCCCCATAGACTGTTAGAGACCATGCGCATAATTTATATTTTGTATATGTCCAAATCGGATATTATAAGTTATTCAAATCAGTCTGGAGCTCAGGCCATTTGGTCTACTATGTCAACTACGCTCGCTTCGTTTGTGTTTTGGAAATATCAGGAAAACAATTGATTGGAATGTTATCAATTTGAATTCAGGTGCTGCGAGACACTAAGTATATTATTCAAAAACTACAAATTGTGGAATTTGACAATTGAATTGGCCAATATATCAAAAATAAAAACTGCCATTATTTTGAACAATTTTACCCATTGCGTAGTTTTTGAACGCGTCATGCGAAAAAAATGTTACCTAGTGTGTGTAAATTTCAACATATTTGTAGCTCACTGTTAAAATTTTAGCTCAATCGGTCATCGGGGTACAAAGTTACAGCTTTTCAAAGTTGACCATTTTGTATGAAAAACGGCTCCCGCTGCTATTATTCTGAACACGGGTGTACATATGAACACACAATTTAGATATGTTCCCATACGATAATCTGAGAGCTCAAAACATCATATTTGGACGAACCAAGATTGTAAACCGTAAGCATTGCCGATAGTAGCTTGAATATATTGGGTTCCTATCGGTTTTGTTCCAAGTTTACTTTGTACATCAATTCATCTGAACTCTTTAGTGATTTAAATATTTAGCACCATATGTTGCTATTGGTTTTGTACCGAGCACAATTGATATGATAGACTAAATGGTTTGAATTCTAGAACGATTTGAAGAGCTTAGAATTTGAATCCTAAATCATGTGCATGGCTTCAAGGCGGCTATATGAACATCATGGATTGCTATTAGATAAGTATCGAGCCCAGTTGCTTTGGTAAACCAAATGGTCTAAACTTCAGAATGATTTGAGTAGATTAGAATATTCGATTTGGACAGATATAAATCGTTAACCATGCACATTGTCTCTGAGCGCCAATAACCGAAAGATTGCTATAGGCTTTATACCAACCATAGTTGACTTGAACATATTATGGTTATATCTAGATCGTTAATAATTCACATTGCCTGTAAGGGTCTATTTGATTTCCATATCTATGTTTGGGTTGCTATTGCCTGTTTGGGTTGCTATTGTCTTTGAATTAGGCCCAGCTGACGAGGTAGATCAAAAGGTTTGAGCTCAAGAATGATAACATCCGGTTTGGACATATCTAGATCATGAATCATGCATATGGTTTCCAGGACCTGTATGGGTTGCTGTTGTCTTTGAATGGAACCCAGGTGACCTGGTTTGGAGAACTTAGAACATCCGGATTGGATATATCAAGATCGTAAATCATGCACAAGGCCTGTAGGCCTAAGGGCCTGTATGGGTTGTTATTGGCTTGATATCGAGCCCAGTTGTCTTGGTAGACCAATTCGTCTGAACTCCGGAATGATTTGGAGAACTTAGAACATACGGTTTGGACATATCTAGATCGTAGATCATGCATAAGGCCTCTAAGGGCATGTATGAATCCCATGGGATATTATTGGCTTTGTATCGAGCCCAGTTGTCTTGGTAGACCAATTGGTCTGAACTCCAGAATGATTTGGAGAACTAAGAACATCCGATTCGGACATATTTAGATCGTAAACCAAGCACATGGCCTCCAAGGTTCTGTATGTGTTGTTATTGGCTTGACATCCAGCCCAGTTGCCTTGGTAGATCAATTGGTCTGAGGTCCAAAAAGATTTGGAGACCTTTAAACATCCGGTTTGAACATATTTAGATCGTGAATCATGCACAAGGCCTCTAAGGGTTTGTATTGGTTGTGATTGGCTTTGTATCGAGCCCAGTTGTCTTTGTAGACCAATTCATCTGAACTCCGTAATGATTTGGGGAACTTAGAACATCCGAATTGGACATATCTAGATCGCAAATCATGTGCATGACATTTGAGGACCTATATGGAGTGTTATAGGCTTCATATCGAGCCCAGTAATCTTGGTAGATCAATTCGTCAGAGCTCCAGAATGATTTGGAGAACTTAGAACATACGGTTTGGACATATCTAGATCGTAAATCATGAGCATAAAGCCTCTTAGGGCCTGTATGAACACCATGGGATGCTATTAGCTTTGTATCGAGGCCAGTTGCCTTGGTAGACCAATTCGTCTGATCTCCAGAATTATTGGGAAAACTTAGGACACCCGTTTTGGACATATCTAAATTCTAAACCATGCACATAGCCTCTAAGGGTCTGTATGAGTTGTGATTGGCTTTGTATCGAGCCCAGTTGCCTTGGTAGACCAATTCGTCTGAACTCCAAAATGATTTGGGGAACTTAGAACATCCGAATTGGATATATCTAGATCGCAAATCATGTGCATGACCTCTGAGGACCTATATGGATTGTTATTGGCTTCATATCGAGCCCAGTAATCTTGGTAGATCAATCCGTCTGAACTCCAGAATGATTTGGAGAACTTAGAACTTCCGGTTTGGTTATATCCAGATCATGAATTATGCACAAGGCCTCTATGAGCCTGTATGGGTTGTTATTGGCTTGATATACAGCCCAGTTGTCTTGGTAGATCAATTCGTCTGAACTTCAGAATGATTTTGAGAATTTAGAACATCCGGTTTGGACATATCTAGATCGCAAATTATGCACAAGGCTTCTAAGGGTCTGTATGGGTTGTTATTGGCTTGATATAGAGCCCAGTTGTCTTGGTAGGTCAATTCGTCTGAACTCCAGAATGATTTGGAGAACTTAGAACATCCGGTTTGGACATATTAGATCGTGAATCATGCACAAGACCTCTAAGGGTCTGTATGGGTTGTTATTGGCTTTGTATCGAGCCCAGTTGTCTTGGTAGACTAATTCGTCTGAACTCCAGAATGATTTGGAGAACTTAGAACATCCGACTTGGACATATCTAGATAGCAAATCATGTGCATGGCCTCTAAGGACCTATATCGATTGTTATTTGCTTCATATCGAGCCCAGTAATCCTGGTAGATCAATTCGTCTGAACTCCAGAATGATTTGGAGAACTTAGAACATCGGGTTTGGACATATCTTGATCGTAAATTATGCACAAGGCCTCTAAGGGCCTGTATGGGTTGTTATTGGCTTGATATAGAGCCCAGTTGTCCTGGTAGATTAATTCGTCTGAATTCCAGAATGATTTGGAGAATTTAGAATCTACGGTTTGGACATATCTAGATCGTGAATCATGCACAAGGCCTCTAAGGGTCTGTATGGGTTGTTATTGACTTGATATAGAGCCCAGAGTAATCTTGGTAGATCAATAATCTTGGTAGATCAATCCGTCTGAACTCCAGAATGATTTGGAGAACCTGGAACATCTGTAAAAATATTTTCAGCATACACGATTCATCATTACTGAAATAGTATTAGGTACATTTTTGAGAAAAAAACAGCAATAAAATTGTTCATTCGCGATATTTGTGTACAATTTTCGTCCATATAAAAGTGGCCAACTGACGATCCTTCCTCCGACGATTACAGGATGTAGGTGTGGCCGATTAACGATCTGAGAAAAATCTCGGAAAATTTATGAGCAGACGATTATTTTGGTATATAAACATGTGAATTTGGCTGAGAAATGCCTGAGATATTGCTAAGTCAAATCCGGGTCAATATGACCCGAACACCGTAAGCGTGAGTTTTTTTTTTGGAGCCCTTCTGGAACGTCGTACAAAGTAGGTCAACGTTCAGGAACATAGTTTTCCAAGAAATAGGAAAAGTCAAGAAGTTTCAGACCTTCACATTGTTGCGTTAAAAAGCTATTACAATTTGAAAGTGCGATTCGGGTCATAATGACCCGAACACGTTAGGAAGGTTAATAAAACACGACTACTTCATTTATTCTCAATAGAAATGAAGCAGAAAGACATGCACTAAGCATATGACACGGATATACTTCTTCTTCTTCTTATTGGCATTACATCCCCACACTGGGACAGAGCCGCCTCGCAGCTTAGTTTTCATAAAGCACTTCCACAGTTATTAACTGCGAGGTTTCTAAGCCAAGTTACCATTTTTGCATTCGTATATCATGAGGCTAGCACGATGATTACTTTAATGCCCAGGGAAGTCGAGACAATTTCCAATCCGAAAATTGCCTAGACCGGCACCGGGAATCGAACCCAGCCATCCTCGGCATGGTCTTGCTTTGTAGCCGCTCGTCTTACCGCACGGCTAAGGAGGGCCCCTAGAACATGGATACACTACAAAAGTTCAATGAAATGAACGCAGTGGTTCATCCTGAACAATAAAAATCTGGTCCTTTGACCGGTCTATACATTTCCTCCCTGCCAATCTGAACGTTCATGTCACCGATGACGTCCCGCAGTGGGCATCCATCATATGTCTGCTCCAGCTCTGCATAGAACACTTCTACATAGAAGGCAGGCACCACAACTCGCAGTTGTCCTGGGAAGGGATCGTCAAGCCCTTGGACAATGGACTGCCCCTACTACTTAGTATATGAGAAAAGCAAAAACATAATGTTCTTATGTTTATTTTGACCGATTTTACTACTTAAACTAGTAGAATCTATTCTGTGGCATGAATGGCTAGTTTTTCCTCTTAATGAAAAAAACTTCTGGCCCCAGGAACCTTCTTCCTATAATTGAGACACGAAAAAAAATATTCACGAATTTCCCATTTTAAACATCTCTCTTCAAAAATTTATATCTGGTAATACTACGGTAAATGGTTAACCGATATGGCTAGATTTTACGACCAAAAATCAATTACGCTCGAGCAATTTGTTGAATTGAGCAATCATGATTAGATTATATCGTTAACCACACAATCACGCACACACAAACAACACACATACATACAATCCCCTGCGGAGTAAACGATCCTGCGATAGAGCGTATGGCACATAATGGTTCCCACCCAAATAATAAATAGTTCATGCTTGGTAATAGTTATGGTCCTCAAATTCCCAAGGCTAAAAGCAATCATATTGTTCCTAACCTAGCCCAGCTATGATGCCACGCGTGGCATAGGGATGCAATGGCCGCCGTCAAGGGGGAGCTAGTCATATATGCTCTTCCAATAGAGAGCAGCAACAAGACTGAAATATACACAAATAACACAAACTTTGATAGTAGTTGAAATTAAAGCAAAGCAAATTTTAAAGATTTAAATCGAAACGTAAACAAGTTCTCAAACTATCTAACAAATTCAACTATATTTTCTAACCAAAAAATTATTCGAAATATATAAACATAATTTTTCGTCTAAAAAGTTTCATCTATCAAGGATTGAGAAAAAACGACCTTTGTTCGAAGATCGCTGAATGCGCAACCATGCTTCTCCATTACAAATGCGCGTTTCTCTAATCCATTACGGCCGTATTACACCGCATTCCCCAACGTAACAAAAGCACCAACAGTTTGTATGCAAATAAACAAACAAGGCGGATCAAAGCTCCGTGCCGTGGAGCGCCTCTCTAAATATTATTTGCATGCCGGCTCGGCTGGCCGGCTCATGTGCATCCCATTCACGGGACGACGAAATTTATTGCCCCTGGTCGAGGTTTCCGCTGTCCTCCTAACTATCTAAACTTACTGAAAAGAGCGCCGATAAAATGAAGTGTTTGCATTTGAATCACAAAAGCCCAAACGTGGCCATTAGAACAGATAATTCATTACCGAACAGAATGGTTCCCACAATGGGAATATTTACGGAACGCGAAAATGATTTTCGGTTTATTTGAGTCAATACATTTCATATTGTGGTTGTTTGTTTCCGCTTGAATGAAGATTTGCAGTGTTTGCTCGCTAGAGCAGTTGATTGGCGAATCGTACGTTGCTTTCAAATGGCAATGTGAAATTGCAAAGTCTGGTGGGCAATTTCGAACTATTTCATTCAATTCGATTACCTCTTAGTACAAAGTTGTTTTGAAAGGATTGTCAAGTTTGTCAGAGTTTCATTCTAAGTTCAGGTTTGCATAATTCCTGGTGTTTAATGCACGGTTTTTCTTTTCTCTAGAAATGGTAAACGATGGTAAAAAAGAGATAAACAAATAGTTTCCAAGTTTGGACTCCCTTGGAAATCATTCACAATACAATTCGAATCATAGATAAACTTCCGACTGCAATTAGCTTCATCCCGGTCTGGATCCATCCCCGACAGCTAACTTCGAGTGTCATCCTGTCCAACACAACCAGGATTAACTTTCCCAAGCTTTGCCGTACAGCCTGCGACAGTCAGCCCTCGTCAGCTAAAGAACAGTTTGACAAACTTCTCCCGCCGACTGACTCGCCATAATGCCTCGTGATGGACGGAACAGTCACACGATTCATACCCAGTCAGAGACAGTTCGATTTCACGGTCCTATGCGCCAAAGTTGTGTTCGTGAGTAACGGCCATTCAGTAGCCAGTCTACAACAATTGATTTTCGGGAAAGTTGTGCCGGGCAACAAAGGGAGGCTTTGAGCAGGGTTTGAACATCTCGCCCAGTCTTAGAAGCAGAAAAGGCTCACCTTCACCGAACGGATTTCGAATCCATGAGTCTAATTCCGCACAGCTATTTTATGATAATCAAATCACCTTACAAATTTAAAGGCCGGAAATAACCAAAAATAGACCGAGTAAAATGCGACCTCAATGTATTTCTCACTAAAAAATCACAAAAGAAGAATAAATTATTCACTAGCTTATCAAATCGAAAAGTTGGAACCCTGGTTTTAAGCTAACAGGACTTCCGTGGCATAAAATTTGTTTCACTTGTTATGTTTTTTATTTAGGCTTGTTACCAAAAAGCGTGTCATACAGAAAATAATTTCATTAAAAAGTTCTGCTTTCAAAGTTTTGAATGTAAGTCGAACTAATTTATTTAAATTAGTGTCTGAATGCTCTCAAGGATAGGATTAGATTAGATTAGATTAGATTAGAATGCTCGCAAGGATAGGATAACGATGCAGATTACCAGCACCTGACAAGAGATTATTTCGGCTGAAGTTTCGCTAAATTTAATAATTGATTGTTAATTGTCGCACAGTCATTAAAATAAATTGTATATGGGACTGTATCTAAATCAATACATGTGAAAGCACTCAAATTATGCTTGAAGATATTGATATTTTTCTATGCTCCAAACTGCACCAACTAGGCATCAAGTTAAAACTCGAAAGGCCAACTCAACTAAATCCGGAACGCAAACAGCGTCACACCGTGAGAAATGGAAAATATACTCCGTTACGGCAATTTTGCATAAGCAAGCATCATAAGAGAGAATCCTCGCATTTACAGCAGTGCCACATATGATTGAACGGTATCAATATCCGGACCGGTGAGGGCAGTTCCGGTTTACTATCACACCAGCCTGCAGTGCTTGGTGGAAACACGATTTTCCACTTTCAATCAATTTGCAGCGGAAGTAATCAATTATTCATTTGAAATCAAGCGAGGAAAGTTTATTCTAATTGCAATTCCGTGCGACTTAAATGGCAAGATTGGGATGTGTCTTGGCAGTAAAAATGGATACAGGGTCACGGGAGGCAATGTAACATTGACCCATTTCGCAAATTATTCAATATTTATCTATAAAAATCGTTTAATAGAGAGATATTTATTACTGCTTCTTTAAAAAAGCGTAAAAGGGTAAAAGTTCCGTTAGTCGTGGGTGATCCTATATAGTTGTTTTATTTATTAATCACCAGACTAAGGCCGGTGTGGCCTTTCCAATACATAAAAGTCTTCTCCATTCAGCTCGGCCCATGGCTGCACTTCGCCAACCACGCAGTCTGCGGAGGGTTCGCAAACCATCCTCCACCTGATCGATCCACCTTGCCCGCTGTGCACCTCGCCTTATTGTTCCCGTCGGATCGTTGTCGAGAACCATTTTTGCAGGATTACTGTGTGGCATTCTGGCTATGTGCCCGGCCCACCGCAATCTTCCGATTTTCGCGGTGTGAACGATGGATGGTTCTCTCAACAGCTGATGCAACTCGTGGTTCATTCGCCTCCTCCACGTACCGTCCGCCATCTGCACCCCACCATAGATGATATGCAGCACTTTCCTTCCGAAAACCCCCAGTGCGCATTGGTCCGCTACGAGCATCGTCCAGGTCTCGTGTCCGTAGAGAACTACCAGTCTAATAAGCGTTTTGTAGATAGTCAGTTTGGTACGGCGGCGAACTCTATTCGATCGAAGCGATATGCGGAGTCCAAAGTACGTACGATTTCCTGCCATGGTGCATCTCCAATTTTTTTCTGGTAATACCTAACGTACGGCGAACACCTGATCTGTGGTAGAGCGTTCTCCCATAAATCCCGCCTGGTACTGCCCCACGAACTGTCTTGCAATTGGTGTTAGTCGGCGGCACAAAATTTGGGAGAGTACCTTGTAGTCGACGTTCAGCAATGTGATTGCGCGGAAGTTGCTACAATCCAGCTTTTCGCCCTTTTTGTAGATGGGACACACGACACCTTCCATCCACTCATGCGGCAGCACATCATCCTCCCAAACTTTGGTAATTACCCAGTTCAGCGCTCTAGCCAGTGCCTCAACACCGTGTTTAAACAGCTCTCTTGGTAGTTGGTCAACTCCAGGGGCTTTATTGTTTTTCAGCCGGCCGATCTCCTCCTGGATTTCTTGGAGATTCGGAACCGGAAGTCGCATGTCCTGCGCGCGTGCTCCTAGGTTCATTACCATACCGCCACCGTAGTCTGCTACATCGCTATTGAGGTGCTCTTCGTAGTGCTGCCGCCACCTTTGGATCACCTCACGCTCGTTTGTAATAGGGTTCCCGTTTATGTCCTTACACCTATCGGGCACGTGGCCCTTACGTGAACGGTTCAACTTCTCATAGAATTTTCGTGCGTTATTAGCGCGGTACAGTTGCTCTGTCTCTTCACGGTCTCGATCTTCCTGCTGGCGCTTTTTCCTCCGAAAAATCGAGTTTTGTCTGTTCTGCGCCCGTTTGTATCGTGCCTCGTTCGCCCTCGTGCGGTGCTGCAGCAATCTCGCCCATGCTGCATTCTTCTTCTCAACTAAATGCTCATATTCGCCGTCATACCAGTCGTTTCGGACTGCAAAATGGGTTTACATCAAGGATAGAGCGCCCAACAGAGCTCTGGTCCCCACAAGTCCCTATCTCACGCTTCCACGGGTCGTCCGATGACAAAAGACCACCAGCTAAGGGTTGTGTACTTAGCTTGTAGTGCAGCCTGGGCACCGTTGTCCTTCAAACAGCGTCTACCTGGTACCCAGCGGCTGATTAACGAAATGCTGTATCGCGTCAGCTATACCTAAGGTGGCAGCCCCATCATCGCGATGTAGGTAACGCGACCCCGGTAAGGTAGCTTACTGAAGCCCCTCAAATACCACTAAAAATGCAGATAGAAGAAAAAGAGAACGTTATTTTTGGCAACCGACCCGGCAACGAAATAAGGACTATGATGGGAAACTCGGTACCTGGTATGTCAGGACCCTAAATAAATCTGGACGAGTGAGCCTTCTGGCTCGCGAACTGTAGAAATTTGGAGTGAACTTGGCCGCTATTCAAGAAGTCCGATGGCCCAGATCCGGAGAACGTGAATTCCGAGCCGTGGACCCCACGACCAACACTGCATTCAAGTATAACATCTATCACAGCGGCGGCGGAAAAGCAGAGCATGGAGTTAGTTTCGTAGTGATGGGCAAGCAGATGAAGCGAGTGATGCGGTGGAAACCCATTAGCGAACGAATCTGTGTGTTGAGGATACGGGGCAAATTCTTCAATTACAGCCTAATCAACGTTTACGCACCGACAAACGATAAATCCGACGACGTGAAGGACACGTTTTATGAATGTCTTGATAAAGCCTATGGAGGGTGCCCAAAGCATGACGTGAAAATTGTTATCGGAGACGCTAACGCTCAGGTCGGTAGAGAGGACTTTTTCCGTCCCATAATCCCAGAGAGCCTTCACTCCGCTACCAATGACAACGGCCTACGGCTAGTAAATTTTGCTGCTGCCAGAGGGATGGCCATCAGTAGCACCTACTTTGCACGAAAGAACATCCGAAAGCACACCTGGAGACACCCAAATGGTGAAACTTGCAACCAGATAGACCATGTTCTGGTAGATGGGTGCCATTTCTCGGATGTTATCGATGTGTGGACATTCAGAGGTCCGAACATTGACTCTGATCACTACCTCGTTGTCAGTAAAATTCGATCACGGTCGTCAACTGTATTGAACGAAAGATCACAGCCAACGATGCGTTACAATATCCAGCGATTGTCGGTAGGAGGAGTATCGGCTGAGTACCGCCAGAAGCTCGACGAACGGATAAGTACAATCAGCGTTAGCGACAACATCAACGATCTATGGGAGTCGATCCATGGAACGGTGAGCACAACAGCACGAGAAGTGGTAGGCACTGCACACAGGCGACCCAGGTCGGGTTGGTTCGATGTGGAGTGTCAGATAGTGACAGACGAGAAGAACGTTGCCAGAAGCCGAATGTTGGTATCGGGTACCCGATCGAATAGAGATACAAGGTACAAGGAAGCAAGAGCAGCCGAAAAACGAATCCAACGCAGGAAGAAAAAAAAGTACGAAGAACAAGTTATTAGTGAGGCGCAGGAAAGAATGGAGCAGAACGATATGCGGAGGTTTTATGAGTCTGTCAATGGCGCGCGGAGAAAGACAGCGCCATCGCCCGTCATGTGCAACGACCAACAAGAGAGCAACACTTCGAGACTTTGTTGAATGGAGGAAGTGACGGTGCATCGGTGAACAGAATAAATATTAGCGACGATGGACAAGCTGTGGAGTCACCTACACTAGATGAGGTTAAAAAAGCTGTTAAAGAGCTGAAAAACAATAAGGCTGCGGGGAAGGACCAGCTCCCGGCTGAACTTCTCAAACACGGCAGTGAGCAGCTTTATGAAGTTTTATTATTATTTATTCAGACTAAGGCCGAAGTGGCCTGTGCGGTATATAAGAGTCTTCTCCATTCGGCTCGGTCCATGGCTACACGTCGCCAACCACGCAGTCTACGGAGGGTCCGCAAGTCATCTTCCACCTGATCGATCCACCTTGCCCGCTGCGCACCTCGCCTTCTTGTGCCCGTCGGATCGTTGTCGAGAACCATTTTCACCGGGTTACTGTCCGACATTCTGGCTACGTGCCCGGCCCATCGCAGTCGTCCGATTTTCGCGGTGTGAACGATGGATGGTTCTCCCAACAGCTGATGCAATTCGTGGTTCATTCGCCTCCTCCACGTACCGTCCGCCATCTGCACCCCACCATAGATGGTACGCAGCACTTTCCTTTCGAAAACTCAAGTGCGCGTTGGTCCTCCACGAGCATCGTCCAGGTCTCGTGTCCGTAGAGGACTACCGGTCTAATTAGCGTTTTGTAGATTGTCAGTTTGGTACGGCGGCGAACTCTATTCGATCGGAGCGTCTTGCGGAGTCAAAGTACGTACGATTTCCAGCCACTATGCGTCTCCGAATTTCTCTGCTGGTGTCATTTTCGGCAGTCACCAGTGAGCCCAAGTACACAAATTCTTCTACCACCTCGATTTCGTCACCACCGATGCAAACTCGCGGTGGGTGGCTCACATTGTCTTCTCTTGAACCTCTGCCTATCATGTACTTCGTCTTCGACGTGTTGATGACTAGTCCGATCCGCTTAGCTTCCCTCTTCAGTCTGATGTAAGCTTCCTCCATCTTCTCAAAGTTACGTGCCATAATATCTATGTCGTCGGCGAAACCAAATAGCTGGACGGACTTATTGATAATTGTACCACTCGTGTTAATCCCTGCTCTTCGTATTACACCTTCCAAAGCGATGTTGAATAGCAAAGCTTTATGAAGTTCTGCACCATATTATGTCGAAAATATGGGAAGACGAGGAAATGCCTGCTAGCTGGTTGGACGGCCTCATTTGCCCTCTCTTTAAGGAAGGGCACAGACTGGAGTGCGCCAATTACCGAGGAATAACCCTCCTTAATTCGGCGTACAAAATTATGTCCCGTATTCTATTCAACAGATTGATACCGCTTGAAGAGTCCTTCGTCGGCGAATACCAAGCAGGTTTTCGTGAGGGCCGATCAACGACGGATCAAATGTTTACCCTGAGACAAATCCTTGATAAATTCCGGGAGTACAACTTGCAGACACATCATGTGTTTATTGATTTCAAGGCGGCGTACGATTCAGTGAAACGGAATGAATTATGGCAAATTATGCTTGAACATGGTTTTCCGGCGAAACTGATACGGCTGATTCGTATAACGTTGGACGGATCGAAATCAAGTGTAAGGGTTGCGGATGAAATATCGACGTCATTTGTTACCTTAGATGGATTAAAGCAGGGTGATGCACTCTCGAACTTACTGTTCGATATAGCGCTCGAGGGAGCGATTAGGAGAGCTGGTGTGCAAAGAAGCGGTACCATTATCACAAAATCGCATATGCTCCTGGGATTTGCGGACGATATCGATATTATCGGAATTGATCGCCGTGCCGTGGAAGAGGCTTTTGCGCCTTTTAAGAGGGAGACAGCGAGGATTGGACTCACGATCAATACCAGCAAAACGAAGTACATGGTCGCTGGCAATCAACGTGGGTGCATTAGTGGTGGTGGTAGCGAAATAGTGCTGGATGGTGAAAAATTTGAAGTGGTAGAGGAATTTGTGTATCTTGGAACATTAGTGACGTGCGATAATGATGTTACCCGCGAGGTGAAAAGGCGTATTGCAGCTGCAAATAGGGCTTATTACGGACTTCGTAACCAGCTTAAGTCCCGTAGTCTGCAAACGAAAACAAAACTCGCGCTATATACTACTCTGATTCTTCCGGTGGCTTTATACGGCCATGAGACATGGACGTTAAAGGAGGCTGATCGGAGAGCTCTCAGAGTGTTTGAGCGTAAGGTGCTGCGGACAATACTCGGCGGTAAACAGGAGAACGGTATCTGGCGGCGTCGCATGAATCACGAATTGTACCAGGTGTATAAAGGGCTGGATATTATTAAGCTTATACAACACGGCAGACTACGGTGGGCTGGTCACGTTGTTCGTATGCCGGAAGAACGTCAAGCGAAGATAATATTTAGTAGAGAATCCGGAAGAGGCCGCAGGCTTCGTGGAAGGCCGCGTACACGATGGCTTTTTGCAGTTGAAGAGGACCTGAGGGCGCTCAACGTTCAGGGCGACTGGAAGCGATTGGCCCAGGATCGAGTCCAGTGGAGAAGGATACTCCATTCGGCGTAGGTTCATCGAAGAGCTGTAGCCCATCAAGTATCAAGTAAGTATTCCAGTTCTTTGTCGGTACTGATTACTTTGATGTTGCGGCAGGTTTGCCGCTCTGCCATTGCGTGGAAGCCTTGAAATGTCTTCAATACTTCGTCCTAGGATTTTATTCGTAGAAAATACATGAACTTACGGCGTGATCTATTATCCACAAATACGATCTAGTACCTGATACCTCCTAGAGATGGTACCTCCATCGGACCGCAAATATCCGAGTGAACAATTTCCAGTAGCTCTTTCGCACGGGAACCATTATTCCCAAAGGGCATCCGACTTTGTTTTCCCTTTGCGCAGACGCTGCAATCATTACTAAATGTATGAGTGTTAGTTGTAATTCCGCTTACCAGGCCACTTGATAGGTTTTTCTATCCCGCCGTGCTGAGATGTCCCATTCGCCGATGCCACACATCCAGGGAATCATTCGATGGACAGACCAATGCTTTATCGGATCCACTTTGGTCACGCTGTTCCAGCTTAAAAAGCTCGTTCTCGTGGCATCCAGATGCCACCACGCAACCGCTCGTGTTGATGACTTTGCAGCCATCGTTGTCAAACACCATCGTGTAGCCCTTCTTTACGATTTTGTTGAAGGATAGGAGATTCGCCGAAAGCTCTGGTATATATTGGACATCATTCACAGGTATTTCGATCCCAGATTTATGACAGACAGGCTTGAGTACAGTTGTTCCTGTTGCTTCAATCCTTATAGAGCCTTGTTCCGGGTCATATGAGTTGTTGCTCCTGAATCAGTACCAGTCAGATTCACTACCAACTTCGAACGTCGTCAGGACAGTACAGAAGGCATCTCCTTTTTTAGACATTCTGCAATCCTTCGTACCTAATGTGCCCGAAGTTTTGACACTTTCTACATCTCGGTCCCTTCGGTGGGTTGGCTTGCTTAGATCTGTTGCTGTGATTTTTGTTTCCGAGCTTTTAGTAACCATGGTTGTGGTTGCTTCTTTTGCTACCTTTGCTACGTTGCGTTGCTACGTTTACCTTTCGACAATAACGCCGCGATCGCCGTTGAAATATGTATTTCCTGCAGCAGCTTAGTTTTTATGGCGTCACCAGTGATTTCCGTTCCAGAATTTTCCAGAGCCATGATCATTGGTCTGCATTCCTCCGGAAGACCACAAAGCAGTAAGGCACCAGTCCATTCCTCTGAAATTTTGAAGCCGATTCCATTCAGCTGGTGCGCTGTGGAAATCACCCGATTCACATATTCGGCCATCGATGATTAGCTTATCAATTCCAATTTTACCAGCTTGTGAAGTAGGCCAATTCTTCTAGTCAAACCGGAATCCTCAAATGCTTTTTCCAGGTTTTCCCACACTTCATGTGCCGTTTTCGCCTCATTAACGTGAACGTAATTGATCGGCTCAAGAATCACTTTAGCTCTTGCCTTTCGGTCTTTCGCAGGGTCCACAGCTTCGTAAGTTGCGTCCGCATTGCGCTTCGGTTTGACAGAAATTTTCCAACTCGAGGTACGTTTGCACAGCAAACTTCCACGTGGCCCAATTATCCCGTCCGGATAACCGTTCAATTTCTAGCAGACTTTAAATTGCTTGTATAGAACTTCCGCTTGATCCTGCTTGACTTCCGATACCCATTTTGATTCTTCAGAGTTTCGGCTTGAAAACAATGAATCGGCCCAAAACCTATTCTATTCTCAGAGCAATCTAATTGAAACGACTTGTTTGTTTCACGTGTGAATAATAACTAAACAATTTTATTTAAAACAAAGTCATAGCTTAATTAGATCTTAACATTTTTCTTGGTAAAACGAAACAAAACGAACTCAAAGTCAAATAACTGTTTTGCGACCAGCATAGTTTAAGCAAGAGAATAAGTAGGCTCAGGGCCGGACTTTGTCGGAAGGGGGCTCTTGGGCCGAAAGTTTTCGGGTCCCGAGAGAAAAGGTTGATGTCGGTACATAAGGTTTTGTGGGAGGCCCCGAGTAGGTTATATGAAACGATGCGTTTTCGGTTATATACTAAATATTGGGGATAGAACATTTTTGCGCTGTTGTGTAAAACAATAAAAAAAATTGGAGCGCTTTAAATGGATCTTCAATACAATCTTTATGGTTCTGTTCCGCGGGGCATCCGTTGAAAGTTTAGTATCGGGTACAATTTGTTTAAAAATTCCATTTTATTTCGTTAAAATCGAGTTTCTACTGGTGTTTTTTTTTTTAATTTCACGAAACGAAAAGAAATATTATTAAAAAAATGCGCCATGTTTAAATTCCGCAAAATTCTGCCGAATTTCATTTCGAATCACATGAAACAAAGTTTTTCGGAATACCGCTCATCCTCAGTCTCAATACAATGCTCACAGAACAATTTTCTCGAAATGAAACCGGCGAAGGAAAACCATTCGACAAGTTCTAGTGATGAGGTTAACAAAACTGAAATTAGACCAAACGCCACACCATGTCTCATTTTCTTGGTAATTACTCCAGTTTATTTATATACATACGGCTTCTCTCGCTCCCTGATGGAAGCCGAACGATAACAACGAAAAACACTTGTCTCTATCATCATTGTCTATCACACACCGCAACCCTCAACATGGCAGAAAGCTCCCTTGACTGGCATCCAGGGAACAAACCGAACTAGAGAAGAACCCTTCGGCGGAACCGCATGATGTAGCTCCATATCAGACCGTAACACGATGCTGATAAATTGAGTCAATTTTTGTCTGATGCCATCCTCACTTCTATCGCCATATGTAGGTGGGTGTATCTCTGGGACGAGCATAAACATGATGCATGCTCGTTGGTCTCCAGTTCGGTTGAAGCTGCACCGGCATCGTGCAGTACGTTGCCGCATATGTACACCAGACAGACGACTCATCAGGATTATGTCAGCAGAGTGCATGCTAACAGGGACACAACTTTATTAATCCTGATCGATTCCGACACCTGAGGGCGTAATGAAATTTATTTCCCGACTGTCAGGCGACCAAGACAAATGGGGGTTTCTCTGACAAATGTTTCTGGGGCGGAACATTGAGGATTTTTTTTCTGGGTTTCATAATTGTTCATGGCAAGGAATTATGCATTTAATGGAATGGAGATTCAGACAAAATGTATCTATCTCTTATGCCTGAATTTCAATTATTTTTCCAACACTGTAGCTTTTCCATAAAATGTGGCGTTGAAGTTCTACAATACAATTGAAATCACGCAAATTGTCACTTGCTTGAAAGTGGACATTAGAGTGGGCGACATGGTCATTTTTTAAAATCAATGGTTTTTTGAAAGCATTCTGGGTCCCAAACAACTGTGGAAAATATTAGGGCCCGATTGATTGCTTCCACGCTTTCCGCATCGCGTTTGAAGTTTGGAATTTAGTATAGAAAAACGAATATTTTTGCATGTTTACTTCCGGAGGTTTCAGTTCATCGAATACCAAGTGGCGCATTGCGTTAAAGTATAACCCGAAGAATGCAGAAAAACTTTGCTGAATAAGATATATAAACCTCAATATAAATTTAAAACGCGATGCGGAAAGTGAGGACGCAACCAATACTACCATATTTTGCACTAATTATTGGGGTCCCAAAATGACTTGACCTCAATTGATTGGATGAAGTTTGTGTTTTTCCATACAACTGCGCCTCACTCTAGGGGATATGTAAAAAGTCCATTCAGCAATGAATATATACCTATGATGGTCGATAACTCCGTGTTGTCCAGAGCAAACCCGAATGTAAGGTCTTGTTCCAGGTCACTCGTTCTTGGGCCGCCAGTCACCAATCTCCCTGCTCAGGATTTCCCGCTCGAGCACTCCAAGGATTCGATATTCTGCATATTTTAACCACTTTTAACGTCCATGCTTCATGGTCGTATAGGACGGCGACTATACAAATCAACGATGTGTACAGAGCTAGTTTTGTCCAAGCCTCTTCCACTGCTCTGCGATCTACACCAATGATGTCGATGTAATCCACAAAACCAAGGAGCATGTAATACCGTTTCTTTACGCACCAGATCTTCGAATTGCACTTTCCAGAGCTGAGTTGAATAGCAAATTATAAAGTGCATCGCCCTGCTTCAATCCATCTAACATCACAAACGTCGCACGAATCAGCTTTGACGGAAAGCCATGTTCTAGCATTAGTGCCACAGTTCGTTCCATTTCACTGAGTCATACGCTACCTTGAAATCTACAAACAGATGATGAGTCCGCTAGTTGTATTCCAGGGGTTTATCAAGTATTCATCGCAGAGTGAACTTTTAGTCCGTTGTTGATCGTCCTTCTGGAAAACTACTTTCGTCGGCGAAGGTCTCCGCAAATGGACACAGTCTGCCAAACAGAATTCGGGAGATTGAGGAGTGTTATACCTCGATAACAAGTTCAATCGAGTCTGTGTCCTTTCTCATGAGGCCATCAAGTCAGCTCGAAGGCATTTCTTCTTTCTCACAAATCTTTTCAATCACTGGGTGGATTTTTTTCTTTTAGCCGGTCACTCCCAACTTTCAAAAGTTCGGCCGGGATTCTGCCCTTCCCAGTGGCCTTACCGTTCTTTAGCTCACGAACAGAATTTCTCACTTTGTCTAGCGTTGGTGGCTCCACTGCCTATCCATCATCGTCAATACTGATTCTGTTTGTGCCATTCTGTCCAATTGATCATTCAATAATAACTCAAAGTGCTTCTTCCACATAGCAGGCACCCCTGCTCCGTCAGTCAACAGATTTCCGTTCAGTTCAATCAAAGTTAATTGCCTATTTCCGGGGATTAAACCACCCGACTTGGACGTTAATTTACAATGTTATGGAAACTCATATGTGAATATGTACGTTATGTGGAAGATATTGATTTGAAAAATGTATTGGAGGTAACCACTTTCCCTTCGATGGGACTCGAACCCATGACCCTACAGTAACCCTACCCTACCCTACCCTACTGTAGGGTCATGGGTTCGAGTCCCATCGAAGGGAAAGTGGTTACCTCCAATACATTTTTCAAATCAATATCTTCCACATAACGTACATATTCACATATGAGATTTCCGTTGCTATCATTGATCTTGACTGGCGCGGGTGTGCGTTGAGAACTTCTGTGCGTTGCATTGACAAAGACTTTCAAAAATATTTGGAAATGTGTGTAAGATGAATAAGCCTTCCTTAGTCGTGCGGTAAGATGCGTGGCTTCAAAGCAAGACTATGTTGAAGGTGGCAATGTCTAGGAAATTTTTGGGTTGAGAATTTTCTCCCTGGGCCTAAAAGTATCATCGTGTTATCCTAATGCAATATAAATGCAAAAATTGTAACTTGGCTTAGAAACCACGCAGTTAACAAATGTGGGAGTGCTTAATGAATACTAAGCTGCCAAGGCGGCAATGTCCCATTTGGAGTTGTAATGCCAATAAGAAGAAGATTGTAAGATGAAGATGAAAAGTGTAACACCGGAACGTCCGATTGAAAAGGCGTATTATGAAAAAATCGATTCTTTTCAGGACCAATCACCCCCCTGGCGTCCTATACTACCACAAGGGGTTTGACAATAGCCACCATGTCCACGGACGGTAGCTCATTACCGTCCGTTGTTATTGTACGAAAATAAACATTATGTGTTTTGTTTACTATTTGTTTTGGTTAAATCTGAAAATTGTTTTCGAAATAATTTGCAAGATTTCCATCTTTGACCATGGGAATTATGTTATTTGATGATAAAATATAATAAACTAACGAATTGAAGTGAATCGATGGAAATTGAAATCAAACGCTACACGAAATCATATTTCGTAACTTGTTCTCCGCTCCGAATCAAACAAAAGATATTATTATTGTTTATACTGTGATGAGCATCACAGTTGAAATGGTCCGGGGATGCAATTCGAACAACATTCAATAGTGAAATTGAAATGAAATAAATGGTGTGCAGAAAGATGTTTTAGGATTATATTTACATGCCCATAATAGCTGGTATTATTTTTGAATAATTTGAAAATATGTAGCCAACAATAGTTTGGATAAAATGTAGTTGCTTGTAAACGCACGATTCGGGAGAAGTACTTTTCAAAATGTATGCTGGACATATTCATGAAGATGTTCGCTACGCTGAAAAGCATGTCTTGCCACGGGGTTGGGACCAATGCTTTATGAGAAGAAAAAATGATGGTAGTTGTGGTACTGAAAATTAAATCCTAATGGTGGCGTCTTAGCGAAAAGTCATTGACAGGCCGCTAGGCAGCAGCACTAGTCAAGAAAAATTTTTACGCAAGGTTTGGGCTCACGATAGGTTTTTGTGAATGATTAGAAAGGTGCATTGTGGATTGAAAATCTGTTCTTCTCAGGACAAGCACTTTATGAAAAGAACCGGTTGGCTGCAAAAATAGCGCTGGCTCCGCTGGTCGTTTGACAGAAAGCCATTTGGTCGAAGACCACAAGGCTGAAAGTTATTTGACCGAATAGAACATTTGGTAGAAGACTAAGCAGCCTAAAGTTATTTGGCCGAAAATGTCATTTGGTCGAACAGTTCATTTGCCTGAATATATTGGTTGGCCGTCTAGCTCAAATGGTTTAACAGAAAGCACCATTTCAGCCGAAATAAACATTCGGCCGATAGTGTCGTTCGGCTGAATTGGTCATTTTGGATATTTCCAAGACAATAGCTAAAGAATCTTTTGAATTTCGCCGGAAAAATCAGATCAACTTCCCAAGAAAATACTTTATGTTTTTCCAGACTATTCATTTGGAAATTATCCTCAGATTTTACACGAGAGCTACTTTAAAGTTTCGATAATTCTTTGGAGTTACCCTAGGGCAGTGGTTCTCAACCTTTTTCGTAAGAGGTACCCCTTCGAACTTTTGCATTAATTGAGGTACCACCTCTCGAAAGTAGGCTTCCAATCCTATTGAAAAAACAATTCCGAGCCCTTTAAAGGGAAGCTCCTTTCAGCTTTTGAATCCCTTATAAGTAGGCTTCCGCGCCTCTTGATAACATGCCTTTCAGCCTCTGTCAAACAATTGAGATTTGAAAGACACATTGAAGTTACATGGTGAAAAATATGCAACTTAATGATTTTGTTTCGTGTTTGCAACATGAAGTGCAGTATGCTTTGTTTGTTTGTTTACAAATGTCAAACACGTACTGCATTGCAATTTTAATGAAACATTGATCACAATTCGAACGTTTTTGACATCTTGATGCAACTTTTTCGTGCTTTGAAGTTTTTACAATGCCTTTAATGAAACTGAATAGGAACAAGGAGCTTTTAGAAAGATGTTGCGTGTGCTACTTGGGCTCGTAAGCAGGCTTCCGAGCTTCTTAAAAACAAGCTTACGAGCCTCTTGAAAGGAGGCTTCCGAGCCTCTTGAAAAGAGTCTTCCGAGCCTCCTGAAAAAAGCCTTTCGAGCCTCTTGAAAGGAGGCTTCCGAGCCTCTTGAAAGGAGGCTTCCGAGCCTCTTGAAAGGAGGCTTCCGAGCCTCTTGAAAGGAGGCTTCCGAGCCTCTTGAAAGGAGGCTTCCGAGCCTCTTGAAAGGAGGCTTCCGAGCCTCTTGAAGGAGGTTTCCGAGCCTCTTGAAAGGAGGTTTCCGAGCCTCTTGAAAGGAGGATTCCGAGCCTTTGAAAGGAGGCTTCTGAGTCTCTTGAAAGAAGGCTTCTGAGCCTCTTGAAAGGAGGCTTCTGAGCCTCTTGAAAGGAGGCTTCTGAGCCTCTTGAAAAAAGGCTTCTGAGCCTCTTGAAAGGAGATTTCTGAGCTTCTTGAAAGTAGACTTCTGAGTCTCTTGAAAGGAGGCTTCCAGGCCTCTTGAAAGGAGGCCTGAGCCTCTTGAAAGGAGGCTTCCGAGCCTCTTGGAAGGAGGCTTCCGAGCCTCTTGAAGGGAGGCCTGAGCCTCTTGAAAGGAGGCTTCTGAGCCTCTTGAAAGGAGGCTTCTGAGCCTCTTGAAGGAGGCTTCCAGGCCTCTTGAAAGGAGGCTTCCGGGCAGGCCTCTTGAAAGGAGGCTTCCGACGAGCCTCTTGAAAGGAGGCTTCCGACGAGCCTCTTGAAAGGAGGCTTCCGACGAGCCTCTTGGAAGGAGGCTTCCGACGAGCCTCTTGAAAGGAGGCTTCCGACGAGCCTCTTGAAAGGAGGCTTCCGACGAGCCTCTTGAAAGGAGGCTTCCGACGAGCCTCTTGAAAGGAGGCTTCCGACGAGCCTCTTGAAAGGAGGCTTCCGAGCCTCTTGAAAGGAGGCTTCCGAGCCTCTTGAAAGGAGGCTTCCGAGCCTCTTGAAAGGAGGCTTCCGAGCCTCTTGAAAGGAGGCTTCCGACGAGCCTCTTGAAAGGAGGCTTCCGACGAGCCTCTTGAAAGGAGGCTTCCGACGAGCCTCTTGAAAGGAGGCTTCCTAGGCTGAGCCTCTTGAAGGAGGCTCTCCGAGCCTCTTGAAGGAGGGAGGCCTCTTGAAGGAGGCTGGGAGCCTCTTGAAAGGAGGCTTCCGAGGCCTCTTGAAAGGAGGCTTCCGGGCCTCTTGAAGGAGGCTTCCGGGCCTCTTGAAGAGGCTTCCTGAAGGGCCTCTTGAAGGAGGCTGAGCCTCTTGAAAGGAGGCTTCCAGGCCTCTTGAAAGGAGGCTTCCAGGCCTCTTGAAAGGAGGCTCTGAGCCTCTTGAAAGGAGGCTTGAGCCTCTTGAAAGGAGGCTTCTGAGGCCTCTTGAAAGGAGGCTTCCTGAGCCTCTTGAAAGGAGGCTTCCGAGCCTCTTGAAAGGAGGCTCTGAGCCTCTTGAAAGGAGGCTTCTGAGCCTCTTGAAAGGAGGCTTCCTGAGCCTCTTGAAAGGAGGCTTCCGAGCCTCTTGAAAGGAGGCTTCTGAGCCTCTTGAAAGGAGGCCTGAGCCTCTTGAAAGGAGGCTTCTGAGCCTCTTGAAAGGAGGCTTCCGAGCCTCTTGAAAGGAGGCTCTGAGCCTCTTGAAAGGAGGCTTCCGGGCCTCTTGAAGGAGGCTTAGCCTCTTGAAGGAGGCTTCCGGGCCTCTTGAAAGGAGGCCTCTTGAAGACCTGAGCCTCTTGAAAGGAGGCTTCCGAGCCTCTTGAAAGGAGGCTTCCTGAGCCTCTTGAAAGGAGGCTTCTGAGCCTCTTGAAAGGAGGCTCTGAGCCTCTTGAAAGGAGGCCTGAGCCCTCTTGAAAGGAGGCTTCTGAGCCTCTTGAAAGGAGGCTTCCGAGCCTCTTGAAAGGAGGCTCTGAGCCTCTTGAAAGGAGGCTTCTGAGCCTCTTGAAAGGAGGCTTCTGAGCCTCTTGAAAGGAGGCTTCTGAGCCTCTTGAAAGGAGGCTTCTGAGCCTCTTGAAAGGAGGCTTGAGCCTCTTGAAAGGAGGCTTCTGAGCCTCTTGAAAGGAGGCTTCCTGAGCCTCTTGAAAGGAGGCTTCCGGGCCTCTTGAAAGGAGGCTTCCGGGCCTCTTGAAGGAGGCTTCTGAGCCTCTTGAAAGGAGGCTCTGAGCCTCTTGAAAGGAGGCTTCCGAGCCTCTTGAAAGGAGGCTTCTGGAGCCTCTTGAAAGGAGGCCTGAGCCTCTTGAAAGGAGGCTTCCGGGCCTCTTGAAGGAGGCTCTGAGCCTCTTGAAGAAGGCTTCTGAGCCTCTTGAAAGGAGGCCTCCGAGCCTCTTGAAAGGAGGCTTCCGAGCCTCTTGAAAGGAGGCTTCCGAGCCTCTTGAAAGGAGGCTTCCGAGCCTCTTGAAAGGAGGCTTCCAGGCCTCTTGAAAGGAGGCTTCCGAGCCTCTTGAAAGGAGGCTTCCGAGCCTCTTGAAAGGAGGCTTCCGGGCCTCTTGAAAGGAGGCTTCCGAGCCTCTTGAAAGGAGGCTTCCTAGCCTCTTGAAAGGAGGCTTCCGAGCCTCTTGAAAGGAGGCTTCCGAGCCTCTTGAAAGGAGGCTTCCGAGCCTCTTGAAAGGAGGCTTCCGAGCCTCTTGAAAGGAGGCTTCCAGGTCTCTTGAAAAGAGGTTTCTGAGCCTCTTGAAGCAGCTTCTGGGCCTATTGAGAGGAGACTGTCATACATCCGCCGTTACGCATTTTTGTCCGAGGTACCCCCTGGAGCCATCGAAGGTACCCCGGAGGTAGCCAGAGGGGGCAACTCTCGGAAAAATTCTCGTAGAAACTGCCGGTGGATCTCCCGAAGGAATTCCCGAAGGAACTGCCGGTGGAATTCCCGGAGGAACTCCCGGAGAAACTCCCGGATGAATTGCTGGAGGAATTCCTGGAGGAACTCTGGGAAGAATTCTCGAAGTAACTCCCGGAGGAATTTGTGAAGAAACTCCCGGGAGAAGTTTCAGAGGAACAATAATTCCCGAAAATAAATCTAGGAGAATTCATCTTATAGATAAATCTCGTATAGCTGAAACCTTTGTAGAGGTATGTAGCTGGATTATCATCATCATCAGAGACCCCCGGAGAATTCCTTGAGGAGCTCCCAGAGAAATTCTCGGAGGAGCTTCTGGAGGAATGTCTATATAATGCATTGTAGATTATGCCATAATCTACAATAAGCTCTTCTTCTTCTTATTGGCATTACATCCCCACACTGGGACAGAGCCGCCTCGCAGCGTAGTGTTCATTAAGCACTTCTACAGTTATTAACTGCGAGGTTTCGAAGCCAAGTTACCATTTTTGCATTCGTATATCATGAGGCTAACACGATGATTCTTTTATGCCCAGGGAAGTCGAGATTATTTCCAATCCTAAAATTTCCTAAACCACCACCGGGAATCGAACCCAGCCACCCTCAGCATGGTCTTGCTTTGTTGCCGCGCGTATTACCGCACGACTAAGGAGGTCTACAATTAGGTATTGAATGGAAAAATGGCCACTCGTTTGGCGAAATATCATTTTTGTCAAATGACAATTGAACAAAATTACGTAACCTTTCTACTTTTTAACTCGATACTGGCCTTTAAGTCAAAAGTCATCTAGCCAAATTCCATTTAGCCGAGCCGAACTGAATGTTTATCTGAATCTGTTATCAGGTCGAAAATAGTTTGACCGAAAATATAGTTTGGCCGAAAGCGACATGCAGCCGAAAGAAACATTCAGCCGAACTGGTAATTTGACCGAAAAAGCTGTTTGCTCAACTTGGCAGAAAATGCAGTTTGGCTGAAAGGGTTGTTTTGCAGAAAAGACATTTTCGGGCCAATTGGCTCTTTCTGTCAAATGACCACCTACCAAACAGCATTTTCGGTCAAATGAACTATTCGGTCTAACGATTTTTTCGGCCAAATTACCAGTTCGGTCGAACGTTCCTTTCGGCTATATGTCGCTTGCGGCAAAACTACATTTGTAGACAAACCAATAACCATTTTTGAACTGATAATATGTAGTTTCGGATATACGTTCAAATCGGCTTAATGGGATTTGGTTAGATGACATACCAAGTAAAGAGGTTACGAAATTTCGTTCAATGATCTTTTGACAATAAGGCCATTTCGCCGTAAATGTAATTTCGCCAAACGGGTGGACAGTTTTGGACCATATTATCGGTTCAGTAATTGACATTTGACCGTATGACCCGTTGGGCCAAACAACATTTTCTGCCAAATGATCCATTCTGTCAAACGACCATTTCGGCCGAATGACATGTTAGGAAAAACGCGGGACGTCTAGTGGTCACATTAGTTTAACGTGTGGTTTCGATAAATGCTGATTGACCTACTGACCTCAATCCGTTTTATCTCGACTTCACTTCGTGGAATCTTCTTAAAGTGGTCCAAAATACATCCGTTGCACTGTGTGCAAGGCAAACCATTCCCCGTTCTATGAATTGAAGATTCCGCTGTCATTCGACAATATGTGTCACCACTCGCCGAGTGCTGAGGGCTGATTGAATATTCCGATATTTGAATCGCGTTTTTGCGATTGGATGGTTAAAAGATTCGCACTTCTTTGACAGCACACCCTCGGAGAAAACGAGCCATTGATGGCGAAACGAGCACCAGAGCTGAATGTCAAACGCTGGTGGGTTGATTTTTTGTTTGCTCTCGGTGATGGATGCCGTTTCGTTCCACCGAAACGTGACCTGATAGCGTCGTCAAGCTGTTGCTGTTGATTGCGAGGAACGTGCCACCACCAGAACGTGGCATCAATTTTGGTTGTGTATTTATTCAGCATTTGCGAAACCCAGAAGAGGAACATTAGCATCAAGTACGCATTCTCGATGGGATGTTTATTCTTATACTTGAGATGAAAACCAAATAAATCCAAACAAATGAAAATCTCACTAGATGTCAGAACTTGTTTGGTTATGGTTTTGTGAAAAAAATAGTAATCGGAGCTACAATAAGCTCTAACCGATTAGAATTAAAGTCACATAAACTCACATGACACAACGGCAGAGAACTTCAAAGCACAAGCGTGACAGCCGCCCACAGAGCAACGACATCGTAAATCATGGCAGTAGAGAATAATCAACAGGAAGTCATTCTGGATACCCCTCCTACATGCCCTGTCGACCTTCTTGACAACACTTACGTCCGGCTATCATTTTGCTTGTGGTACGGACAGCGTGCATGCAGCCGGGTCCAGTTCTTTTATCATCTACTCCGTACAAACATGCCGGCTCTGCAACAGAGAAAGGCTGAAAGGGTTACTCTAACTGCCGGTATGTGTATCTCGGTGAGTATGTTCACAATTTGCCTACTGGCATCGTATGTGCAGCAGAAAGACTAGCTGGGATGACCCCCCAATCCGACCAGTTCTTTCGCCGCAAGGAGGGACGTTTCAATTGTTCTGGGTGTGTTTTACTGGGCTTTGAAGTGTCTATTTGATCCTGTAAAGCAGTCAGCTTGGTGTTTTTCTGCATACCATACCTATTTGTTGCTTTTTGCTGAGAAGAAGTAAGCAAATATATATTTTCCCAGGGAGTTACATTTTTTTCCCAAAATAGTACGCACGTTTATAAAAAAAACTTTCTTTTTGTCTTCCTAATAAATCCCTAATATGTACCGACGAATTTGTTGTGTATTTACAGCACACGTGCGGAAAAACCGTCGATACCAAGAGCGTAATAATACCATACTTGTCACTTAGGCTTCATCAATGAATAATATATAACAGAAAATATTGTCTTATACATATATAAATTTAATGCCCATTTCGTTCTATTATATTAAATTACATTATCGGAAGCATAAAGTAATATAGATTTTTTGCAGTGAAAGGTCTGTCGAGGATGACTTGCACTTGTACTGCCGCTCAAGACAAATTCGGATAGTACTCGCACAACACTTGTTACATATTTGCCGAACTGGTGTGCAAAAAAGCGGTATCATTATTTCAATATCGCATATGCTTCTGAGCTTCTGGTAAAAAATCTCGGTATCCATTGCGTAGGTGTTATTATTTATCTGTTTCTAAAGTACTGATTCCATTACTAGTTATCCTAGTAAACAACTTCTAACAGTACACTCAAGGTTTTGCAAAATCCTTTCATCTTGCAAGGGGAGAACAGGATATGCTTTCAATTGACGCCGGAAAGGTACCGTTTAGCCTGCGAACTCCCCCGAGACGAATTTCGTGGAATTAATTGGGCGTTAATGGCATTCGCTGCTTGTCAAATTACGAAACACAGGAAGCAAATTTCGAATTCAAGAAGAATGTCTAAATATTTGTCGCTGGCATACAATAGACTCTTCCAGCAGAAGCGCAAACACATCACTCAGCAAGTACAGCTAACGAACACACGCTTTTAATTACATCTTTTAGTCTTGTGCTCACAAGCTCCAGCCAGCCATCGGAACGCCAACCCTCCTCGCTTGCTCGTTCGGTCGTTCGTTGTTGTTTGAACTGGAGATGGCTGGTGAACGTGCCGCTGACACTGCTGCTGTTGCTTTCTATTAGCTTCATGGAGAAGGTGGCTATGTCCTGGTGGTAGCGGTAATGAGAGAGAATTATTTCCCACAAAAAGGAAAATGCCGGATTAAGCCACCTAGCGAAACGTGGCAAATGCTTTTCGGTACTGGTGGGTCATATGTGACCATTGCACAATTCGTCAAATTTCACGACATAAATCGATAACTCGAAAACTATCAGTGCTAGAGTTTTGACATCTTCAGATGAAATTATCTACAAAAAAAGACCTAGTTTTGGTGTAAGTTGCCATTAGGGTGGCCCTTTTGGGATTTTTTTTTTGAAAATCAATTTTTTTACCCTTTTGAGTTAGGAGATCATATTATTCTACAAAGTTATAGAGAATTGAATTCTAAGCATTTTTGCCTAATAAACATTTATTTTATTTCACACAGGTAATGTTTTATGACAAAATTACTAAATTTAGATAGGGTGGCCCCGAAAAAATAGTTTTTAGCTTCCACTTTCACCAATTCAAAATATTTTCAAAAACTGTCCAAGCATCGCTTCACGGTCTTTGGAAAGCGCATCTTTTGGTTACATAAGATGGTTGATAGCTTCATTTTCAAGCATATTATAAGCGTTTTTTCATGAACAAGTGATATTTTTCTGAGCATTCTACTGCAGCTAAAAGCAAATATTAGCAAAAATTTCAATCGTATTCTGAAAGTATACATGCAGGAACATCAAATCCATGGTGTTTCATTTGTCCATCTTTGTTCACTTTTGTTTGAAAATCATATTAATTTTTGTATGCAAATCAGCTATTCCATGGAAAACACATATACCATATCCATGTTTTTTGAAAAAATATTTTTTTAAAACATAATTTTTGAACTACTAGACCGATTATCAATGTTCATGGAATCACCTGTTGGAGACCCTCACTTAGAAACTGCTAAAATAGAATTGTTCTGCGAATCAACTTGAATTTTATGGTTTCGTTTTTCGACACAAAAGTAGCGCTCTTAAGCATTTATTTTATGTACCTTATATACCTTGAAAATCGGTCCAGTGGTTAAAATGCCAAAATGATTTTTTTGACTACTTTTCCACACGAGTTGATTTAAATATTTTAGATAAAGAACGGTTCTTTGTGGGCTTTGTGGCCGTGCGGTTTGCGACGTCAATCGCATGTGGGCTTTGTGGCCGTGCGGTTTGCGACGTCTAGACGCATGTGATATGGAGCGTGGGTTCGATTCCCGCCCCGGTAAGAAGGGAACTATTCGTGATCGAAAAATTCTTCACCGGTCCACTGAGTATTATCTGTCCTGTCCGTTGTCTATTTGCTCAGTCTATACGACCTCTGGTCGAATACTGTGTTTCTGTCTTTTATTCTACCAAATATTGGGAAAATCCTAAATGTGGTATAAGTGTTCACATGACATTCCTTATTTTTCATACAAAACTAATGTTATCATCAAACAAAAGTGGATAATGATGGACAAATGGAATATCATGGATTCGATGGGCCTAAATGTATACTTTCAGAATACGATTGTAATTTTTGCTAATATTTGCTACTAGCTGCGGTAGAAAGCTCAGAAAAATATCACTTTTTCTTGAAAAAAAAAACGCCTATAATATGCTTGAAAATAAAGCTATCAACCATCCTATGTAACCAAAAAATGCGCTTTCCAAAGACCGTGAAGTGAAGCTTGGACAGTTTTTGAAAATATTTTGAATTGGTGAAAGTGGAAGCTAAAAACTTTTTTTTTCGGGGAAACCCTATCTAAATTTAGTAATTTTGTCATAAAACATTACCTATGTGAGATAAAATAAATGTTTATTAGGCAAAAATGCTAAGAATTAAATTCTCTTTAACTTTGTAGAATAATATGATCTCCAAACTTAAGAGGTTCAAAAAATTGATTTTCAAAAAAATTTCCCAAAAGAGCCACCTCAATGGCAACCAACACCAAAAATAGATCTTTTCTTGTAGATCATTTCTTCTGAAGACGTCAAAACTCCAGCTCCAGCACTGATAGTTTTCGAGTTATCAATTCATGTCGTGAAATTTGACGAATCCGACCATTATGCTCAGGTCCATAAAAATTGGTCACGACAATCATTTGTTACTCAGAGTACGATAAGCAATAGCTTTGAAAAACCGAGCTTTTCTATGATGAGTTTCATGAATTCATCACTTTTACGGAAGTTCCGGATATTCCGGAGGATGTCCGGTAGCCACACAGGTCCATTAATATCGGTCGTCACAATTATAGTTTTGAATTATTCGTGCTCTCCCATGATCTTTTTCTTCTTCTTATTGGCATTACATCCCCGCACTGGGACAGAGCCGCCTCGCAGCTTAGTGTTCATTAAGCACTTCCACAGTTGTTAACTGCAAGGTTTCTAAGGCAGGTTACCATTTTTGCATTCGTATATCATGAGGCTAGCACGATGATACTTTTATGCCCAGGAAAGTCGAGACAAGGAGGGCACGGCTAAGGAGGGCCCTCTTCCATGATGAATTTATGTTCGTTCAAAACCGATTACTGGGAACCAGAATTACCAAATTTGAAAAATCAGTCCATAACTTCAATTACAGGGGTTCGACCGTGGGTTAGACAAAGAGATTGAGATAGATAAAATTATGTCGAAATTCAAATCAGCATAACTTTGCGTAGATTTTGGTAACAGAATACCACAGTAGATCTCGGCACAGTAGCGGTTAAGTAATACAGAGTGCTGGATTCTGTCAAGACCAGAATATCTTAACTACACCCGAAGACTGCAGACATCAACGCATTTCCCAGATTGGGCCAGGAACTTTGTACCTACTCACTCAGAAAGTAGCATTTCAAGCGTACGCGTAGATCAGATGGGATGGGAGCGAACGGAAGAAGCCTTATCTTTATGAGGAGTAACGTGTTGAGAGTTTTTGGAAAGAGAGCTCACGGTGGGTGGTAATTAGTTGTAATATGGACGGGGATATATCAGACGAACCGGCCTAATTAACGGCATCGAAAATCAAAGCGGTAGAAACAACCTGCAACGCATCACCACCAGCTGTTAAAAGACACTCGGTGGATCTCCGACACGTTCACAACACCAAATGAACGATTCCACGTGATGATGATAAAGGTAAGAAAGTTTCATACATTCTTTAAAAACATTATACCTATATATTGATCTATGTATTTAAACTAATCACATGTTTAGGAAAACAACTTTTGCTCACTAAGTAGATTTATTTTGGAAACTTTGAACGTGGTGCATTTTTGAAATATGATAAAATGTAACAAATTAAAAAGTTTATTGATGAGGGCCATGATTAATTTTTTATACTTATTTTACAGTCAATGCATCTCCATCCAAGATTTTTCATCACTGCAGCTTATTTTTCACTAAAATTTAAATTATTAGTGATGCAGCTCTGATTAATTTGAAATTATTTTCTTGTTCAAATCTGACAAAACAAAACAAAGTTCATGATTTCCCCAGCAGCAGTAGTTTCTAGTCATATTTAAAATTTGTTTCAATCAAATAATTTACTATGTAGTTGATCAGAAAAGTTACACAGTGGACATATCCTTAAAAATAATGGAACATTCATTCATCAATGCAATTGCAAACCTTTGAATGTTTCGATTTATTTTTAGTGAAAATCTGCAGAGAATAGAACCAAGTGATATGACAGTTTTCTAAATTTTATTCTCAAGTGATAAAGAGATTTTGTATAAGGTACACTGGTGTAAGAAAAGGTTAGTAAAAAAATCGACTCGAAAAAATGGAACCGATACTCAAACACTACGGAAAAAATGGATAATGTTATGATCAAGCTAATGTTTTCTCCTCTCTAAGGTTTATTTCGAAAGCTGTGAATCTTGATATGTTCCTTCTTTGTCATCATTATGATTTAAGTGCTGATGGGTTAATATAAATAAGAAAACGCAAAACTTGAAGAAAACAAATCCTAATTTTCAAATCTTTTTCCATAAATTTCAAGCGACCAAAACGATATGAATTACCGTAAATAAGAGTGTTTTTCTCAAATAAGTTCAGTACTGCTTCTGAATTCATAAAATTTTTCGATACTAAGGTATATATTTCAAGTTATAGATTGTATACTTCATAAATTTATATTGTAGTCCATTTCATATTTGCTTCATATATTTCAAATCCCTACTGAATCCCAACAAATTACGGAATATTGCTTTATACCCTCGTAGTACATGTATAAAAATATGCGTTAGGATATTTTTTAAGATAAAACAAATTAGGAATCATTCTATATTTTATACTTTTCAAAATGAAAAATATAATCATTGGGATTTATTGGATTTTTGATTCCATATTAAGCAAGTTTGTTTTATAGGTCTAAATCTAAAGCATATTATTCAACTGGGGCTTAGAAATACAAATTTAATAGTTTTCAGAACAGTTGTAAGCTATTGATAATGGACGCATAAACACCTTACAAATAAATATGTTGCAATTTTTTTAAATTTTCCAATTTTATGTTCACATATCGCTTCAAATATCTCCACAGAAAAAAAAAATAATAAATAAGCTGACATTTTCAGAAAGATTACACTCGAGATCTATTAGATTTTGGCGGACTTCCACGATTTTCGAGAATGTTTTCCACTGGAATCTGAAGAATTGCAACTGATCATACGACAAGCACGTACACTGCATTCTAGAAGATTTAAACGAAAATGGAGTTTAAAAGTTCTCAAGAATAAGATCTGACGCAAATATGGTGAGTCCGTTCCATGATTTTAATATTTGAAACTGGTTATTACTAAATACGGTATGTGATCAAGCATTTTTTTTTTTTTTTGTTCGGGATGAACCACTGCGTCCATTTTATTGAACTTTTGTAGTATACCCGTGTCATTTGTTTAGTGCATGTCTTTCTGCTCCATTTCTATTGAGAAGAAATGAAGTAGTCATTTTTTATTCATATATTTCTCAAGCTTAATGTAAGGCCTCTTTAGATTAAGGTACCGCTATTTATACCGAGGCATTCCACGGGGGCATGTCAGTCGATCCTGAGCGACCATTTCGAAAATATTTGAAACTCTGCACAGTTTTTCAATTTCATCTAAATCGTCATTTTTCGATATCAAATCTTCATATTGAGTCACGACTAACTTTTCAAAAGGGTGTATGTGAAAATGGTTCAAAAATATTTAAAAAGCTGCACAGCAAAAACGGAATGTTCGATTGTTATGATTTTTTTAGCAAAGTTAGACAACTAAATGGTGATTCTTAAGAAAATGTGCACAGTAAAACAAAAAATTTTTTTGCCTTTAAAAATATCATTTTTGTCACAAAAACTCAAATATCTTAAAACCCTATCTTTTTTCGAACGTAATTTTTTTAGGTCCATTATATTAGCTATCTACCATAAAAATTTGGTGATGGTAAACTAATAAACAAAAAAGTTATGACATTTCAAACATTTCACAATTTTCACATTTAGTAAAAAAAATTTTTTTTCTGTGTAAGTTATTTCTAGAATTGCAGTTTGATGCAGATTTTATTGTTAAGGGACGTGATTTAAACAAGTTGTTTTCATGATATTTTGATTTAATTATTCATAGCATCTATAAGAAACTTAGACACGATCCAGTGTTGTGATCAAAAGTATTGATAGTGTCATAATTTTCATTGCACGTGACTGGCGAAAAATTCTTTTAATAGTGTTGAAACCTGTTGATAATAACGTTGATAGAAACATATCAGAAATGTTATTTTTAAGACAAAAGCTGCAAAATCAAAGATGTATATACACGTGTACGTCTATAGTTTACCTGCAAAAAATATACCTCTTAGAGAATAGACGAGGGAGGAAACGGGTATCTTCAACAACAACAAATGCATGATAGGTACATACCATGACAATGCTCACGAAAAAGCAAAAAAATTACTACTACTAAGGTTGTTAAAGATCTTATAGTAATTTTTTTCTTCAGTCAAGCAAATGACACCAAACTAGTCAGTAAAAACTTAAAAGTGATTTTGTTTATTGAAATATTACGAACAACATGAGTAGCCGCTTTCTCAACTGTTGTAGGCCGTTTGATGGAAAAAGTGTTCAAAAGAGTTACGAAATCTCACCGAAAGCACCATAGATAAACTGAAAGCGACTGGTTATGCTCCAATGTCCACATTGAATACAAATTTACGCATTTGCACGTCCTGCCGTCTAAACGTTGACAAAAGAGCAATCTGTATATCATCGGTTGAGCAGAGCGCAGGAAGTTCGAAAACGACAGCAACTGAGGAATTGCCAGATGTATCGACAACAACTGAGGAATTACCAGAAGTATTAAGTGCTGAGAGCCTTGCCACCGTACCATCAGCGAAATCTGTTTCAACAAATCAATCGGAAGATGAGTGTATCCAAAAGGTCAACATCGAACGCTTTAACGAGGGCATAGCTGGGATAAAAGTGACTCCGATTAAATGGAGTAAGGTGGACTACGTTTATTACCCGGAGAAAAATACCGTGAAATAAACGAAGCTGTACGAAGAAACCTCTTCAAATTAGGACCTGATGATGTGGAAAATACAGACTACGATGAGGTAATTATAAATATGAAGGAAAGGTTCTCGAATGCAGTCACGACAAGGATTTTGTCGATGCTGCCAAGTTCGTGGTCTATTCAGGATGCCATTGATGAGTTCAAAACCAATAGAAATACAGTAAAAGAGGCAAAACAATTGAAGAATAACTGTCTTTCAACCAAAAATACTAGGTCTAGTACTTCATTAACAGATGAGACAAAAGAAATAGTAGATCAAAATGTTGAAGCTAATGAAGTAAGTCGAGCTATGCCTGGTCAAAAGATTATGTATCAGTAAAAAAGATGGAAAGCGTCAAGCAATCCAAAAACGATTAATGATGACGACTTTGAAAGAAGCGTACACACGCTTCAAGGAAATTCACGATAATATTAAAATAGGTTTTTCCTCATTTGCAAGCCTTCGGCCAAGGCAATGTAAGCTTCTTTCCAATTCAGGAACACATAATGTGTGTGTGCACAACCCATGAGAATATTAATCTTATTTTACATAGTTTGAAAAGAATCAATTTAACAAAGGATATTAAAATGTTAACTGGTAGTCTTTTGTGTGAAAATACAACATCAAATTGCTATCTACGATCTTGTTCGGATTGTCCAGATTCTTCATCATTGGAAAATACTTTATTCGCTGAGTTTGAAGAAAAATATATTGATCAGTTATCATTTGAGCAATGGGTGACCACGGATAGGTGTGACATAGAAACTATTGTAAAACCTGTAGATGAGTTTGTGTCATATTTTTGCTGGAAATTAGAAAGTTTAATCCCTCACGATTTCATTAAAACAGAACAATCCAGCTTTTTAAAAAATACGAAAAATACATTACAAAATGGTGAATTTTTAGTCATTTGTGATTTTTCTGAAAATTACAGCTTTGTATTGCAAGATGAAGTGCAGCCCCATCACTAGAACGTACAACAAGCTACAATTCATCCATTCGTTATTTATTTTAATGGAAGTACGCAAATTGAACACTTAAGTTTTATTATAATTTCCGAAGATTTAACACACGATTCAGTATCCGTAAACTTGTTCATTGAAAAAATGATTAACTTTTACGCGTTGATAAGAATAAAGTAGTCAAAAAGATGTATTTCATGTCTGATGGAGCAGCGTCGCAGTACAAAAATCGTAAGAATTTTTCGAGCCTATGTCAATTTAAATCAATGTACGGAATTGATGCAGAATGGCATTTTTTTGCTACATCACATGGCAAAGGTGCTTGTGATGCTATTGGAGGAACAATAAAGCGCATGGCCACAAGAGCAAGTTTAGCCAAAGAACGTGATTAAAACCAATTAAAACTGCGAAAGAACTTTTTGATTGGGCAAATCGTAGAAAAGAAAAAGATTTAACCAAATTATCATTTTGTTTTACTACTACTGAAGAGTACGAAATAAAGGCTTCAGAGCTCAGCGAGCAATTTAATAACGCGAAAACGATCCAAGGAACCCAAAAATTTCACTGTTTCATTCCATTGTCGGAAAATAAAATTAAAGCAAAACTATACTCAAACTGTGCTGATAATAATTCAAAAGTGTTCGATATTTTAAAAATTTGAATAAAAATAAATAAAAATAAGTATTAATAAACTGTTTTCATGATATCATAACCCATACCAAAATTCAAACCCAAAACTCTTAGAGTTTCTATAACAACATTGTGTAACTGCCACATTTAATTTAATACTTAGGATAATATTAATTCATTTTATTTATTTATACATATAATATTTATACATATAATATACATAATATCGATGAATACATAAATATGGAATATCATACAAACAACTTGTTTAACTCACGCAAGGCCCTTAACAATAAAATCAGCATCAAACTGCGATTCTTGAAAAAAAAAATACACGGAAATTTTTTTTGTTTACTATATGTGAAAATTGTGAAATGTTTGAAATGTCATAACTTTTTTGTTTATTAGTTTACCATCACCAAATTTTTATGGTAGATAGCTAATATAATGGACCGTTTTCCCTAAAAAAATTACGTTCGAAAAAAGATAGGGTTTTGAGATATTTGAGTTTCAATATTTGGGCTTCAAAAAATGGCTTATACCAACTCTCAAAGGCGCACCCCTCAATCAGTTTCGGCTCAACAATAAGTGGGATAATACTGATTTTGACCATGCATCGGTACTGAAAGTTCAAACATATTTTTTGCTTCTTCTTATGAGTTCCGAATTCGTTTTTGTATAGAGATCTGATTTCATTGCGTTTGGCATTTCCGAATCTCACCTTTACACAGAGCTCTAATCAGTCAGAGGGTTCAGCAGATCCACCAAATTCGTATCCGCTTCTTTCCTGATTAATCAGCGCTCTGGAGCTTGGAGATTCATGTCGTCGGCTTCGAAAACCAGCCTAAGATTGAGTTACGTTTTTACAATTTACTCCATTGACTCCATCCAAAAGGAGCAAAAAATGGGTCATCTAAAAGCAAATTATAGTCGTTCCATACTCTCCCGCCCGACCATCACTCATAAGTATTAACAAGAATAGTAAGAACTAGAGCACAGTGTGGTAGATATTACTCCGTAATGCAACACGAAGAGTGTCTACCCAGCATTACAGGCTCCGTTAACTGCCTGGCTAATTGTTTCACCCCCCAGGCCATTCATCCCCTCAGCACGGGTCGCCTGACACCTTGGGATTCGGGGTTAGGGACGTCATATTGTCAGCTTCAGTGTTGTACCGAGCCTGGCGATATGACCGAATTTACACCGTTACGCACTACTTCAGAGTATCCATATCCCAGCGTAACGGGAAGTGATCAAGCATATACATCTTTGAAGTTCATTCTTGGTTTAAATGTTTGATCCCGGAAGTGTAAATACATTGCACATATCCATTTGATATCTGGGTGTATTTATACGGGGCTTGCTGTGCTGAAAATTACCTCAAGATGTGGTCTGTAGCTTCTTGTTATAGGGTCCTTGAATGCACAGTAGAGCTATCACCTTCTATCTCCAGGAATAAAAATGTTTCCATCTTTTCCATTTTTTTTTCCATCATATTGTATATCTAGAAATAGATGTAGACATGTTTCTTCCATAAAAGCACTGCCGGACAGTGGAAGATAGAATGGAAACACCCACACACCTTCGGAAAACCCGGAACATGTCTGGTGGCCAAGGGCCAATGGGAGGACAGTATACTAGAATATTTTCCGCGTCCGATGGTCCCGGTTTCATTAAAATCGGAATATTCTACGCAAAGTTATGCTGCTTTGAACTTCGGCAAAATTTTGCCCCCCTCCCCGCTTTTTGTCTAACCCCTGTAGATTGCAAAATATTGAAAATTGGTTCGAAAATGAACTTTTGAGGCGATTTGAAGTCGCGGCCATTTTTGCCCTCGAATGCACAAAGTGTCACTTTTTGTTGTGGCGCTCCTAGAGGTCGACCATATGACAATCAGTGAAGTAATTTTTATGAAGAAAAATTTAATTTTGAATTCAAACAATCGCCTTTAACGATTTCCTCCCAAACCCTCGTAGCGCACTCTACCACAGAAACGTACTCGCATTCACGCATTGCTCGGTCAAACAACATTTTCACCCATAAGAGACCCCATACACGCTCCAACATGTTGTACAACTTTGACTCCACCCCCGCAGAAATTTGGTTCGTGTGAAGTTTATTCTAACTGTAGGCAAGTGGGAGCCTCTGAAACACCTTATGCCACTGATGGTTCACTACGCGTGACTGACGATACATTTCCCGATTGCTTTGATTGCTAATAATGTGGCTGTTAGTTCTGGTTCGCATTAAGCCTAATTAGATGGTTTAGGAGTTATTGGATATGTGCTGCATATAGTAAGCAACAAGTGCTATTTCGCTGCCACACATTTCCCCCCTTCTCAGGTATTTTTAATTAAAAAAACACAAATACTTCGAAAGTAAAAAGTTTGTGTTTCTAACTACATTTGACACCATATCATACCTTAACTACAATGAGACGAAGTAGAATTAAACTTGTCAAAATATCATGACGCGCACATATCAATCAAAATGTGACTTGGAATCCGGTGATTTTCGCCGGTTTTTTTTTTTTTTTTTTTTTATTTGTATTGTGTACTTCCAACTGACCAGTTAGGTCTCATTGAAGTAAATTATTATATTCCAATGTCTTATCTGTTAGTTTCCGAATCTGAATTCTGAGATATCCAAGTACGATGCTTCAACTGACTAGATACCGCAAATATGTGAAATATAGGCCAAACAGCAAATTTGTTTACATCTCCATTCTCAACTCGAACTGTTTATTTCAATTTTCTATAAGACTGTTCACTTCCTAAAGTTTGTAATAGGTACATGGATTAGTTGTTCAAACACACCATTATATATGCAAATTAAGTTGATTGAAACGATAAGCTACATCAGCAGTAATCTGCCACTGTACATAATGCAATTAAAGTATATAACTACTGTGTTGTAAGTATCTCAAGCGCCATTTTTGCTACATTACACATGAGAGTGCACTAAGACACGCATGTAATTCTATACTTACTTCATAATTGCACTGAAAACTTTATGCGAACACCTCTTGCCCTATAAATACTCACAACACTCACTCGCACTAAGCACATTATGTGAGCACCACTCGCGCTCATACAAAAATTATTAACAATACTAAGTTGCACTGGCCTCTTTTTTGCGAGCACCACTTGCGCTCATTGAAAAAACCTTACTAAGTCGGACTGAGCTTTTTTAATGCGAGCACCACTCGCGCTCTTTACGAACATCAGCAACAGTAAGTCGCACTGAGCACTTTATGCGAGCACCACTCGCGCTCATTCAAAAAATAAACCATACTAAGTCGTACTGAGCTTTTTTTTTATGCGAGCACCACTCGCAGTCTTTACGAACATCAGCAACAGTAAGTCGCACTGAGCACTTTAATTGAACCTACATATTAAAGATGTTAATTAATCGACGCATTTTGTTAGTACTGGTATCAAAATTGATACCATTACCAGAAAGAGTTAAGAGGGGTTGTGCTGATCCGCGACGAAGGATTGCAGAAATCGCTCTCAATAGATAACGAACAACAATAAAAGAGGCAAAAAACCTCTTCGAGTCACAACAAGCCATGAAAACAAAACTATCGCACTGTATACAAGTTGTAAAAAAACTGATTCGGATAGGCGGCCCCCACCGATGGGGTTTAATAAAACGCATTGTTTTCGCTCATTTGATGTTGATGACCACACTTTTTTCGCACAGCTGTGTAAATGCATGAAATGCATGATCAGAACAGGTGCCCCCGCAATTGGGGCTTATTAAAATTAATTCATCATGGGTTGTAGCCCCCCAAATCAGTTCATTTTCGTAACACGTACCGAAAAACGTTCAGGCCTGCCTTTTTAAAGTTAAATCTGGAAAAGCAATTGTGAGGGTTAGTTGAAGAATTAATTCTGTCGATTTCGTTGCATGATATGGATTCAAAACACCGTTCAAATCTAAGCCCATCTAGTGGACAAATATTGAAACTGTAACAAACATCCAAATTATTGTTAGTGGCGCTTTCCAATGCATCTTAACACCTAAAGCATAACCACGTGATTGGGATATAGAAATAAATCAAACCAAGAAGTGGGGTACATCGCAAGGATTTGTTCGCACTCCAATACAAACAGGTTAAATTGAAAAAATTGTAAACTTTTCACTCTTTCATCGACTCACAGTTGAAATGAAATTTACCGGCGATTCCAGATATGCCAATGCGGTCCGGTTTTAAATTCAACGAACAATCTTAAATATGTACTGTACTCACCATTGATACCCTTTTTTGTGCGAACACATCACTTCCACATTAGATAAACCACACAATTGCTCCCGCTTGCTTAAAACCAGATTCTAAGGGTAGTTTTTGTTAATGAAAATCCAGCAGAATCGCCAAATGTGGAGTTTATTCTAGCTGTAGGCAAGCGGGAGCCTCTGAAACACCTTATGCCACTGATGGTGCACTACGCGTGACTGACGATACATTTCCCGATTGCTTTGATTTCTAATGATGTGGCTGTCAGTTCTGTTTCGCATTAAGCCTACTTAGATGGTTTAGGAGTTATTGGATATTTGCTGCATACATTAAACAACAAGTGCTATTTCGCTGCCACACAGTTTGGTCTGATTAAAGTCGGACCGTCTGTGGGCAAGTTGTACGACTGTTTGACAGTACAACTTGCCCACAGACGGCCCGACTTTACTCCGACCGAACCAAATTTCCTGGGGGTGAAGTCAAAGTTGTACAACATGTCGGAGCGTGTATGGGGCCCCTAAGATATATTTTTCTAACGACACGGTCGTATGATCAGTTCTGCCAAACGTCATTATTAGCGATATGACATGTTTGACAACATTTACGGCCAAACAAACACTTTTGTTGGGCAAATGACATTCTGGCCATATGAAATTTTTTTAATCGGAAAAACAACATACTTGGCAGTATGACTCGTTTGGCCAAAATGACTCTTTCTACCAAGTAGCATTTTCAATCAACGTTTAAGTTTGGAAGATGATATTAGCATTTCCATATCAGTTTTAATTCCATATCAGTAAATTACCTTGGCATCGATGGATTTGCGGATTATAAATGGAATGTTTGGTAGAAGACGATCTTCGGAACTGGAGAGACGGAGCAGATGTAGTGCGCCGTGTAATTCCTGTGGATCCATGTAGTTTGGGAATGTAGCTCCATTAGCGAGACTATCTGCTACGGATTTAACCAGCCAGACGTGACCATTGATTGAAGAGAGAGTAGAAGTAATATTCGGTCCGAAAAAACTCAAAGGTGCAGCCCAATCGGGTTGTACGCAAAGGTGACGTTGAACTACGTGGCTGTATGTAATGTACAGGTTTTCGACTATTCTGTGCGATAAGACTATGCTCCTATATAGACCTGTGCGCCGAAGTATTTGTGAACGGCGGCGGCGTAAGGCCATTTTTACACCGGCGGCGGCGGCGGCGGCGGCGTCGGCGGCGTCACGCCGTAAGCAATGTTCGGCGGCGGCGGCGGCGGCGTGAATCGGCGTGAATAATTTTGAGCAGAGAAAAAAAAATCACGCAGCAAGGCATATCATGTTTTTTATGAATTTAGGGGTTTTTGTACAGGGACCGTACACATATTACGTAAGCACTTATGGAGGGAGTGGGGGTCGGTCAATATCTTACGCTCCATATAAATAAAAAATCATTTGTATGAAAAAAATCTTACATGGGGGGAGGGGGGTCGAAAAACCCAGAAAAATTGCTTGCGTAATAAGTGTACGACCCCACAATTGCTTGTTTTCCTTTATTTATGTGAATTTAAACATTTTTAAACTTAATACTAACACTTTCAAATTTGAGTAGAAGTGGTTAATGACTAAAAGTGGTCGATGGGAGAAATTCAACTACAGGAAAGGAAGTACGGAGAATCCAGGTAAACCTTGGTAGGGGAAGTGTACCGGTTTTGGCCAACTTAGTGCCTAATTTGGCCAACTCTGGAAAACGCATATTTTTCCAAAATAATCGATCAGTTGAAAGCAGCGTTGAAGGGTGAGGGATATATCTCTTGTTGGAACTAATAAAACCCTTGCGAATTGGTTTATTTTTGGAGTTATTCGCAAAATTGGCCAAATTAGGAACATGGCCAAAACCGGTACAGTTCCCCTAGTAATAAAAAAAGGTCCAGGTTAATGTGAGTACGCTGCTCTCCGGAGATAATTTAAATGGCTTGAGGCAGGAGACTCGCTCCTAATGTTGCGGTCAAGCCTCTTATTCCCTCTGGCCATCCGAATTCGAAATGGAAGTGAAATTCCGAGAATGTTCCAATATTTCCGACCGTATTATGCTTCCCAGGATAAACACTCAGATCGTGATCATCTCAATCAGCCTCCGTTGAATTGCGCCGGAGCGCGCCTATTTACTTTACACACGGCGGCTATGCAGCTATGGCAACCACATTCGGCGGTTGATTAAATTTAACAGCGCAGACTCGCACCCTGTGCAAAAGCTTATGGGCGCGCTGCTGCGCAATCTTTGCCTGCGCGTTACCACCGCGAAGAACTGATGTCGTTTTCGGTTTTAGACCTGGGTCAGGTCCGACCCCGACTCTGAATAACCGAACGAAAAACGAATCGGGATCGAGTCAGTAAGATGGTGTTAGTGAGAACGCAAGCCCTATCATCTGTTTTGTTTTTAGTTCGCACTTTTATCAGCTGGCAGAAATATAAATATTTTATCAGATTTTATTTATACAGATTTTATCTTTTGAATTTTGTTATTAGTGTTATTTTGTTTCTTATTATATAAATTGAATGGGGAAGTCAGATTTTTCTTCTGTTAATTGTTTATTTTAAAAATGACAGTTAATCCATCAATAAATTTATGTGATTAGAAGCTGTGATGAATGGCAACGGCAATGTGGATTGCCGTGAAGGAATTTTGGCGCTCTGGAACATTTCCGTTAATTATGCCAATCCGTGTTTCCCGATAAACTGTTATACTTTTTTTTTTTCTTTTTTTTTTTTAAACTTTATTAATGTGTTTTTTTTAATTCTAGGATTAGTTGTTATACTGGTTCTATGTGGCGTTCTGGATAACAGTGATTCTGTTACATTTGAATTATCAATTATGCCATTCAAATGTAATAGAACAAGAAAATATGGAAACACTTTGTAAAAAATCCAATAGAAAATTTATTGAGATTTGGGGCCTTTTATTTTAAAACAAAGAATCAAATCGCACAAGAGTTGACTAACATTTTTGTATTTTCCTCCCAAGAGGGGAACCTTTGGGATAAACCGCGATTTCGCCAAAACTGCAAAAACCAAATATACAAGAAAGGCAAATAATTTTTCTCTACATAATTTTCCATGCACTAAATAACAGGAGATTCAACATAATAAATATCAACGAGGTAAAATATGTCTTTGTCGTTTTTTTAACGAATTACAACTAAAAATCTTTCTTCCACTCTAAAATTATGCTCAATTCGTATAAAACTGTTTCTAAATTTACATCTGAATTTATTTTCTGGCCAAGTATCATCTGGAGTGTTACTAAGCAGCAAATATACCCTCTACAAGGTGAATAATTAATAAAACTATTGTAAATAATCAGAAAAACGTATCATTTGTTGATGGCAATATAGTTATCACTGCCTTATAAAGGGTTAATACATTATGTTTATATTCTTTAAATCCGTAACCTTAAACAAATTATTCACAGAGCTGCAATAACGAATAAAATAATAGTATGAACATTTTGGTATAAATAATAATCCGATACTCCGGTACGCTATTTTCCCATTAAGAGAGCAATTATACTTAAAGCATATCATTGAATACACAACGTAATAGTGAATAAATAGCAGCTACAGCTAACTTCTCGTCACTGCATTTATCAATCACATTTTCATCAAAATTTTTAACCATCATTTTGTTTACAACGGAGCTACCGTCTGAAGTAATCAGCAAAAAATATGTCGGTATCTGAATCCATTTCACCATCAGAGAAACTTGCAGACAACACACAATTAAAATAATCCATTTTTACGTGGAAGACAGCAACAAAATTGATAAATTCAACAAATGAAATAAAAACGATTAAAAGTCAAATACCCATCCGCACCCTTCCGTGTCTTTCATGTTTTCATTCTCCTTTAGCGTAAACATAAACACCTGTTTGACAGTTTGTGTTCGAATGTATTGGTGAACCTAGGTTCGATCTCGATAAATCGGCAGAGCGAACCTCATTCGTTTTGGGTCGGATCTGGTGCGGATCGCGATCCAACCTGAACGAATAACCGAACGTTTTGACAGCTGTTAGAGCGGATCCGGGGCAGAACTAGGTTCGACCCAGCAATAACCGAAAACGACATGAGCGTTTGAGAAGAGCGCGACAATAATAACAAGTATACAGAATTAATTAAACAATATCAGAACGCTGAATAACAGCATTAGAGCACTGAAATAGTTGAAATCAGCATATTCGATCTTGCATTGCTGCAGTAAAATACCAGGGAATTAATGGCTATGCGAGTGAGGCAACAGTAATGGAATTGGGGGAGTGCGATGCACCCCAGCTGACTTTGTTGAAATCGGAGGTTAATGTTGCGAGGGACTCAGGAGGTTGCCCGGTCACTGGAGGGGTGGGGACTTATAGTCTTGGGGTAACCATGGAATGCCCGAAAGCCTCGAGTTGTGGGAACTTGCTCCCAAGATTGATCTCGGGGTCCCAGTGTAGCCGTTAAATTAGTTTGTATAGGCCCCCATCTTTTAAGAAAGAGATGAGGGCGCCGGTGCTATCAGCGTTGTCGGATAGTGCATCCCTGATGCTAGCAGATATCCCGTAGGTATCCCTGAGAGCCTGATATTTGGGGCATCGACAGACATAATGTTTCACGGTGTTGCAACATCACAGACGTCGCAGGTTGTATGAAAAGGGCTCCCGTCGAAGTTATGCGAGAGCCGTGTGTGTCCGGTTCGGAGCCGGGAGATGATTTGCTGTTCTTTGAGGTTGCATAGGTCCCCTTCATTTTCCGAAGGTATCCGTAAGTTGTGGCAATCCAGGAAATTTCCCAGTTTTCTCGTACAGCTTTCTTTATCCAGGTTTTTACGTCACCCAACGGGACGGATGACCTAAATGGCTGGCCCTTATTTCCGTCTTCGGCAAGGAGATCTGCCGTGGTGTTTCCAGGCACTCCGCAGTTCCCCGGAAACCAAGCGAAGGTCGTGTTCGGGAGCATGTTCGCTAAGATGCTTTGGATCCAGGGGTGCTTAGGCTCGTCGCTCTAAAGTGCGGAAATGACGCTGGCAGAGTCGGACAGGACGAGGATGGGTTTCCTTGATGGATAGGTGCGATAGGATTGCTAGCTACAGTCAGACTTATGGGGGCAACATCCTAATAGCTATAGCTTGTATCTCCACAGAAAAAGTGTACATTACGGCATCCACTAGGACATTCCCGCATCACAGCACATGAGTTCATTGGAAAGTACTTCGGATATAAATCCAGAAATTCGATATTCCTCAGAAAATTCGAGAAAGGAATTCTAAGAATTAGTTTAGAATTTCCTTAATGAATTCCTTCAGAACTTCCACCAAGAATTCCCTTGAAAATTCTTTCCGAAATTTCTTCAAAAGCTCCTTCATGTTTTTTTTTCTATTTTAGCGATAGCTTCGGAAATTCCTTTACGGAGTCTTTTTGGAAGTAATTCATTCGAAACTATTTTAAAGGATTTTTTTTAAAAATTCCTTAGAAAAACTTCAAAAAGTTCTATAAGAATACCTACGGACACTGTTTTAGGAATACATTCAAAACTCCATTTAGGAGAAAACCTTCGAAATTACGTTTAGGTTTTTTTTTAAATTTCTTCAGGAATTTCTAATAGAAAAGCTTCCAGTAATTTGAGGAATTCTTCGGAAGCTCTAGGAAGATATTTTAGCTATTCTTTCGAAATTTCCCTCTGAAATTTATTTAGAACTTTCTTCAGGACTTCTTTCCGAATTTCTTATAGGAATCCCTTCGGACATTCCTCCGGATATTCCTTTAGCAACTCTTTCAGAAATTCCTGTAGACCTTCAAAAATTTCCTTTTTAATTACTTTAAGAAAATCTTCGGAAATTTTGTTTGTAAATTCTTTAATTTTTTTCAACTGTTGTTCAAGACTCCCTGGAGGAGGTTCCAGAAGAATTTCTGAAAATATTACAAATGCCTTTCCGGAGGAATTTCTGAAGAAATCCCTGGATGAATGTCCAAATTAATTCCTGGTGGCTTTTCTAAAGAGATTTTCGAAGAAATTCCTGAAGGAATTGCCGACTCAATTGTTGAAGGAATAATCGAAAAAGAACCTGAAAAGATTTTTGAACAGGATTTTTAATTGAGTTTCTGAAGGAATTCTTTAAGTAATTTACGAAGGAATTTGAAATGGATTTTCCAACCAGCTATTGTAATTTACATAGAAATTTTTATTTTCTCCAGGAAAAAATCCGGACAGTAGTACAGCAAACTCAGTTTTGACTCTAGAAGCAAAACTACATGCCAAGAAAAACTCCCAAAATATCGTGATTGCGAATATTCGAATGTTCTCAAGAATTCCTTGGGAATTTACTGCAGAAGTTCCTTCGAAAATTTCAACAGATTTTTTTTTGTAAATACCTTAAATAATTCTTTAGGAAATATATTCCGGAATTTATTCGGTAGGTCATCAAGAAACTCATTCTAGTATACCTTCAAAAATTCCGTCAGGAATTCGATCCGAAATTTCTTCAGGAATTCCTTTAAAAAACTTCCACAAATGAAACCAATTTTTCTGGAGATTCTTAAAAAAAACTCTCCTAATATTAATTATGACAATTTCATCACGAATTCCTTCAGAAATTCTTTTTGGAATACCTTTAAAAAATTCTACCCATGTAGATGGGTACACTTCCCTACAGCTGTAATGAATTTGACGCGTCCTTCCTCAAAAAAGCCATCTCTTGAAAAGCTCAAACTGATTGCGAATCTATTTATTAGTCTGTTGGATTACACTGTTGAAAGGAGATTCTCTCTATTCCGCGGGATTCGCGCAAGTGTTTCTGCTTACGGGCCCACCACCTCCGTTTTTTGCTCGATGTTTGCTCGATAAATCGAAACCGTTATTTTTAGAACAATTCTGGCTATTTAAGTACGAGGAGAGTGAAGAAAATGCTCAATTTGGTGGGTCACGTACACCATCGTGCTCCAGCTTTAGAAGCCAAGTTACCATTATTGCATTATGTAACCAAGAAGATCTTGGATGATCTAATATTTAAGGCTCAAATTACCGTCATCCAGTCATTTACGAGAAAGACGGCCACGTGCTCGTACCACCCCCCAGTAATAAAACCACCCACCGAGGAGAAAAAGCAGTCTCCAGCTGGATGGGAGAAGTATTTTTGTTTCAAAACTACATCATCCAATAGCGAAGAAATAATTATATCCGGTGGTTGCTTCATTTTGTTGTATTTCGCTTTAGTTTTCAAAAAAACTGACTTTCGCAACATTTTTTCCCAAGAGGGAAATCGAAGATTTACTTTCACGCTCTCTCACATATGTAAGATCTGCTACACATTTTGTTATTTTAACCGTTAAAACGACCAAAAAGATATCCATTTTCCATATCCAGTAATCATATTCAGCGATTTCACACCATCAAAACGAGTTATCGTTTTGCTCTAAGCTTTGCTCGGGATGCGGGTAAAAGTGACAGAAATAAAAGCAAACAAATCTGCTAAAGGTATAATAGCTATTTAATTAATGCCTGATAGTTTGCTGTGGTTCGACAGATGTAAACGCACTGCATACTATGATTTTTGTGTTGGCCAATCATCGGCGTGAAGTACGAAATTCGGCGGCGTGGAGCCACCCGGCGTATGGCGCGCCGCCGACACCTTGACCGGCGTCGGCGTACGGCAATAAGTGTCGGCGGCGGCGGCGTGGCGCGGCGGCACACAGGTCTACTCCTATATTGATTTGAAAAAGAAAATAAAAATAAAATTTTCAAATAATCGAGGATGAACAACACTCTCAAGCGTTCACACATTCAAATTATCAATTGATAAAAACTCGCTAGAGAGTAAGAATCGTTCGATAAATGTATCTCGATTCGAAGCATTGGTAAATGCTACTTTAGAACTTATTTTCCTACATAACACCAAAACACAATGCCAAACATCCGATTGAACTTCATTATTGACATTAAATTGGTATTAGTTAGGTTTACATTTAAATGATAATCGATTTTAAAATTTGAAAAGCACAACCCTGGCTGATAATGTACGACGCAAACTGGAACAGAGACTAAGCACCCGTCACTAAGTCAGTCTAAACCCCTGGTGGCTCATTACAGAAAACCCCATTGCGAAAGCTGGGCTGTCAACGGCATTTGGTGGGCATCCTATGGAGGAAGTCAGAGTAGACGCGACAAAGAAGTGTGGCAGTTTGTTGATAATAATTTTTATTCCTTCACGTGAGTTGCGTCGGACCTAGCGTTTACTCTGGCAGACACCTACGAATAAGCAAAAACGAGCCGAAGAAAGTTCACCAGTACGCAATCATTGCAGCAGCGAAGAAGATTTCGAGCCCCTCTACTGGGATCAATAGCCGTAAGCAAGAAGCTGCCGTCAAACGCCCTCAAGCTTTCGAGAGAAAACGCACGTTTAAATAATCAGAAACGAACTGCACCATCTTAAAGGCCTGCAATGGTGGACATAAAAAGCTTTTAATTAATAACTAAAGAAATGCCAATAGATTACGAAGTTGGAAAGCAGGCAAAGTTCCAGCTGGAATGTAGTGCTATGGAAGAAAAAGCTTGCGATGCACTTATGAGATTGACTGAATCACCGAAGCCGAGTGCTAAGCTGTTAGCAAGTTTTTAATAGAAAATATTATCATACATTGATATTGTAACACACTAGAGTCGGTTTTTACGCAGGGGATATGGGCCGCGTAGATGAAAACAACTTAAAAAACCGCGTAAATTCCAAAATATGTCTGGATGATCCGCGGAAGTCCAGAAATTCGAGTGAAAAAAAAATCGCATGAAAAACAATTCCTGTAAAAATAACCGCGTAAAAAACGACTTCAGTGTATTGGGTATGAAGCGTTGACTCTTCCTTGATCGAATGGTCCAAGAAAATTGAAAATCCATCGCGAAACGGCTGAGCTATTAACGATCAAAGTCTATCATATTTTCGTGACGTTTTTCAGTTTTTTGCAATCGTAAAGTGTACCCCAATATAGAAAAGACAGACGTAGTTCTACGTCAAAATATTTGAAATAGTATTCAATCAAATTTCGTGCCAAATGTAAGCCCCTAATATTATGAAACTGATTAAAACGGGTAGGCAATTATAGTTGAAAGCCCTTACACTGAGGCGATGTGCATCGATTGTGTCGAGAGAGGCATCATCAACGCTAGGTGGAGTTATCTGGGTTTTCCACAATAAAAATCAAAATTTTGGACCAACAAATATGAATCAATCAAGAAAATAAGATTACTTATCACGTAATTATATCTAGACCAACATTTAAAAAGGGCGTAACAGCCAAAAACTATTCCGTCTGATTCTTTGTCCACATATATAGCTATATATGGAGACGAAGAATCAGAAGGAATAATTTTTGGCTGTTACGCCCTTTTCAAATATTGGTCTAGAATGTTCCCCCGGATTACGGTATTTAAATTATTTATTCGCAATAACAAGAGTCCTAAACATCCCATCTGATTCTTGGGATTATATCCTTTTAAATAAACTTTTGATTCCATCAGGATTTATTCCGTACTCGCGAGACGTTCTATTTTCTATTTCTATTGTCACAAAATTGGCTTTCATGAAAACTACGTCTTTCGGTTCAACAGAGAAAAGAAACGTAAAGCTGATTTTCCTAACAAAGCGAGGTGTACCATTGTTGCTATTGGATCCCACTCTGTTACCGAATATGTGCACTTGCCTGCTTCCGCCCTTGCCAGGGTCGAGTATAGAGCAAAGAAATCAAATCCCTTTCGGTATGATGCAGGGCGTTCTTCCCCCTGCTGGGCCAAGTGTGAGCACAGATTTAATTAATATTTCAAAACGGTTTTCGAGAGTAACCCGGATTAAAAGATAATACAATCATTAGCGCTGCAGCGAAAGTGAAAGCGAGCCGAAATTGTTTACATCTGCGAACGCTTAGACACGTAATTATGTCCCCTTTTGCTCCCTAAGCGAAATCTTGCCCGTAATCAACAGCCATCCCATTTCCATACGGAATGACTGTCAAATATTTTGGCACCTGTTGGCACCACCTCCGACTCTAATTGTACCGAACAAATACTTTACGGAATTAAATTCGCCATCCGCTATTTTTCGGTAATGAGAAACGCGATCCCAACTTGACACACCTTGCTAATTATACCCTTCGCGGTTGCCAACGAATCGAGTTTCGAACAAGGACGACGGACCAACAACAATCGCGGTTGGTTAGGCACTAATGACTTCTTGCGAGGTCGATGGCAGCGCAGCACTCCTATTATTCGGTCGTCGGTGGCAGGATTTGATTTTCGGTGATTTGTCTAATTATGGGCTCGTTAATATTCCGTCCGTTACGATTAGCGCTTACGGTAGGTAGGCAACTGATGCGTACTCCGCGTAAATGTTTTGATACGAAGGGTTTCGCTAATTAGATAGAACTGTGGATTGGATATGCTATTAATTTGAATGATAAGCAGATTTGTTACCCATCTTGTCACAGGTGATGCTGATGATAATCACAATGATAACAGTGATATTTTTTAATGTGGTAATCATGTTCTGTATCAGTATTACAAAATTCTACAAATATGTAAACATTCCTCCAATTGAAATAATTTAATAATTCTTATGGATCATTTTTGAAATTTTAAAATAATAACAAAGCATTGTTTATTGATCAAAGTATTTACTATATTAACTATTATAATCCATTTGAAAAAAATATATATCTACTAGTTTTGACCTACATGCCGAAAAATTATTAATATGGAATATTAAACGTTTACCTTCTCAATGACCTGTAACTTTCGAGATAGAATTCGTTGTTTGCTTACTCATATCAAAATGTCGGGAAGTATTTATATGTCTCTTGAATAAAATAAAGATTTATATCTTTTCAATAACTGTCTCAAAGTTCTAATAGTCATCTCCCAGGCAAAATCCAATCCAACTGTAACGAATTGATTGGATTCCAATGTCTATCGTGATTTGATCGGTCATAAGCGTAGACGTCGTCTGTCGGATAACAAATCTAAATTTATTGGCATTTGATTGCACGCACACTCTACGATTTGATGTAGGAGACATCTGCAAACCAATCAATCAACGATTTCGCCCGCAGTTAGTTAGAAATTGAACGAATGGCTATTTAGATGGACGTTATAGAACGACTAGCCGATTTTGAAATATTTCACTTATAGAGACCCCCTTTAGCAATAATTTAGCTTCAAATTGAATTCTAAGCCAATATTCCATTGAAAATAGAATTCATTTCGAAAACCAGAGCTGCACCATTGGATGGGGATTGTATCATCATAATCCAGACTCAGTGTATCGAATATGGCAGTCTTCAAGCAATTTGATTTAGCACTCAATTGATTACCGTGCCATGCGTGAAGCATCAATTCAGTATAATTTCTGAGATCGTTGCTAATATGCCTTATGTACAATAATTATACGTTGCAGGCGAAAGACTCACACTCTGACTTCGTTCCATGATTCTTGTTGAAATGTTGGAATGTTGCGTCCATCAAATGTGGTTACCCTGTGCAAAGACGACAAAAATAATTTTATTACAAAACAATCAATTGTTCGCTACTAGCGGAATATGGGGCATGTGTGCCACCATAATGCTACGTTTAGACAGGGCAAACGAATTGCATTAGCTAGAATAGAAATAAGAATCCTTTTCAAAAAGTATCCAAACTCATCATCCAAACACAAATGGGCGAGTTTGATCAATTGTGGTAGAAAATGGGAGAAAGATTCGTCATGGTTGTCTGGAGACAGTCGACATTGAAGGCATATTGAAGGAGGAAAAATTGCGCTGGAAATTAGATGAAACGAGAAACTGGCATACGTCATTTGGGAGTAGTTTGCTCATAAGTAAACCGGCGTTTGTGCGATACATTTGTAAGTGCGTGATCATCCAACGTGCTTTATAGGGGGTTTGGGTCATTTGGCATAAAGTCATTTGGCATAACGCCATTTGGCGAAAAGTCATGTGGCATAACAGACATTTGGCATATATTTGAACTGCAACGAAAAAGTGGGTCGGTTGGTATAACGCATATTTGGCATAATTTGAGAGAACAAAAACGATCCTAATAATTTGGAACTGTACAAAGGAAAGCGTTATTTGATGTATTTTCGCACATAATTAGAGTAGATCGAGGATATGTTCTGATAGATTTAGACTAACGGTAGACATTCTCGCAAACGAAAATACAGAAACACTTCCGAGAAAGGGAACATATCCGAACAATTCCGTTGCTTGATGCTGAGGTTCGGAAGCCTCCTTTCAAGAGGCTCGGAAGCCTCCTTTCAAAAGGCTCGGAAGCCTCCTTTCAAGAGGCTCGGAAGCCTCCTTTGAAGAGTCTCGGAAGCCTCCTTTCAAGAGGCTCGGAAGCCTCCTTTCAAGAGGCTCGGAAGCCTCCTTTCAAGAGGCTCGGAAGCCTCCTTTCAAGAGGCTCGGAAGCCTTCTTTCAAAAGGCTCAGAAGCCTCCTTTCAAAAGGCTCAGAAGCCTCCTTTCAAGAGGCTCGGAAGCCTCCTTTCAAGAGGCTCGGAAGCCTCCTTTCAAGAGGCTCAAAGGCCTCCTTTCAAGAGGCTCGGAAGCCTTATTTCAAGAGGCTCGGAAGCCTCCTTTCAAGAGGCTAGGAAACCTCCTTTCAAAAGGCTCGGAAACCTGCTTTTAAGAGGTTCGGAAGCCTCCTTTCAAGAGGCTCGGAAGCTTCCTTTCAAGAGGCTCGGTTGCCTCCTTTGAAGAGGCTAGGAAGCCTCCTTTAAAGAGGCTCGGAAGCCTTTTTTCAAAAGGCTCGGAAGCCTCCTTTCAAGAGGCTCGGAAGCCTCTCTTCAAGAGGCTCGGAAGCCTCCCTACAAGAGGCTAAGCAGCCTCCTTTTAAGAGTCTCAGAAGACACATTTCACGAGGCTCGGAAGCCTCCTTTCAAGTGGCTCGGAAGCCTCCTTTCAAGAGGCTCGGAAGCCTCTTTTCACGAGGCTCGGAAGCCTCCTTTCACGAGGCTCGACAGCGTCCTTTCAAATAGCTTGGAAGCCTTCTTCCAAATAGCTTGGAAGCCTCATTTCAAGAGGCTTGGAAGCCTCTTTTTAAAAGGCTCAGAAGCTTTCTTTCAAGAAGCTCGAAGGCTTCTTCCAAGGCTCGGAAGTTTCCCTTCAATTGGCTCGAAATCCTCTTTCAGAATGCTCAAGCCTCTTTCAAAAGGCTTGAAACCATCAGAAGCCTTATTTTCGCAAGGCTGGGATGCCTCTTTTCAAAGGCTCAGAAGCCTCCTTTCAAGAGGCTCAGAAGCCTCCTCACAAGAGGCTCAGAAGCCTCCTTTCAAGAGGCCTGAAGCCTCCTTTCAAGAGACTCAGGCCTCCTTTCAAGAGGCTCAAGCCTCCTTTCAAGAGGCTCAGCCTCCCTTCAAGAGGCTTGGAAGCCTCCTTTCAAGAGGCTAAGAAGCCTCCTTACAAGAGGCTCGGAAGCCTCCTTTCAAGAGGCTCGGAAGCCTCCTTTCAAGAGGCTCGGAAGCCTCCTTTCAAGAGGCTCGGAAGCCTCCTTTCAAGAGGCTCAGAAGCTTTCTTTCAAGAAGCTCGGAAGTCTTCTTTCAAGGCTCGGAAGTCTTCTTTCAAGGCTCGGAAGTTTCCTTTCAAGTGGCTCGAAATCCTCTTTTCAAAATGCTCGGACAAAAGGCTTGGAAACCATCCGAAGCCTTATTTTCGAAAGGCTCGGATGCCTCTTTTCAAAAGGCTCGGAAGCCTCCTTTCAAGAGGCTCGGAAGCCTCCTTTCAAGAGGCTCGGAAGCCTCCTTTCAAGAGGCTCGGAAGCCTCCTTTCAAGAGGCTCGGAAGCCTCCTTTCAAGAGGCTCGGAAGCCTCCTTTCAAGAGGCTCAGAAACCTCCTTTCAAATAGCTTGGAAGCCTCCTTCCAAAAAGCTTGGAAGCCTCCTTCCAAAAAGCTTGGAAGCCTCTTTTTAAAAGGCTCAGAAGCTTTCTTTCAAGAAGCTCGGAAGCCTTTTTTCAAGGCTCGGAAGTCTCCTTTCAAGGCTCGGAAGTTTCCCTTCAAGTGGCTCGAAATCCTCTTTTCAAAATGCTCGGACAAAAGGCTTGGAAACCATCCGAAGCCTTATTTTCGAAAGGCTCGGATGCCTCTTTTCAAAAGGCTCGGATGCCTCTTTTCAAAAGGCTCGGAAGCCTCCTTTCAAGAGGCTCGGAAGCCTCCTTTCAAGAGGTCCGGAAGCCTCCTTTCAAGAGGCTCGGAAGCCTCCTTTCTAGAGGCTCGTAAGCCTCCTTTCAAGAGGCTCGGAAGCCTCCTTTCAAGAGGCTCAGGCCTCCTTTCAAGAGGCTCAGAAGCCTCCTTTCAAGAGGCCTGGAAGCCTCCTTTCAAGAGGCTCAGAAGCCTCCTTTCAAGAGGCTCAGAAGCCTCCTTTCACGAGGCTCAGAAGCCTCCTTTCAAGATGCTCAGAAGCCTCCTTTCAAGAGGCCCAGCCTCCTTTCAAGAGGCTCAGGCCTCCTTCAAGAGGCTCAGAAGCCTCCTTTCAAGAGGCTCCAGAAGCCTCCTTTCAAGAGGCTCAGAAGCCTCCTTTCAAGAGGCTCAGGAAGCCTCCTTTCAAGAGGCTCAAGCCTCCTTCAAGAGAGCTCAGAGCCTCCTTTCAAGAGGCCTCAGAAGCCTCCTTTCAAGAGGCCTGGAAGCCTCCTTTCAAGAAGGCTCAGAAGCCTCCTTTCAAGAGGCTCAGAAGCCTCCTTTCAAGAGGCTCAGAGCCTCCTTTCAAGAGGCCTGGAAGCCTCCTTTCAAGAGGCTCAGAAGCCTCCTTCAAGAGGCCTCTAGCCTTCTTTCAAGAGGCCTCAAGCCTCCTTTCAAGAGGCCTGGAAGCCTCCTTTCAAGAGGTTCAGAAGCCTCCTTTCAAGAGGCTCAGAAGCCTCCTTTCAAGAGGCCTCAGAAGCCTCCTTTCAAGAGGCTCAGGAAGCCTCCTTTCAAGAGGCTCAGAAGCCTCCCTTTCAAGAGAGCTCGAAGCCTCCTTCCAGAGGCTCAGAAGCCTCCTTCCAAGAGGCTCGGAAGCCTCCTTTCAAGAGGCTCGGAAGCCTTCCTTCAAGAGGCTTAGAAGCCTCCTTTTAAGAGTCTCAGAAGACTCCTTTCACGAGGCTCGGAAGCCTCCTTCAAGTGGCTCGGAAGCCTCCTTTCAAGAGGCTCGGAAGCCTCCTTTCACGAGGCTCGGAAGCCTCCTTTCACGAGGCTCAGAAGCCTCCTTTCAAATAGCTTGGAAGCCTTCTTCCAAATAGCTTGGAAGCCTCATTTCAAGAGGCTTGGAAGCCTTTATTTTAAAAGGCTCTGAAGCTTTCTTTCAAGAAGCTCGAAAGTCTTCTTTCAAGGCTGGGAAGTTTCCTTTCAGGTGGCTCGAAATCCTCTTTTCAGAATGCTCGGAAGCCTCTTTTCAAAAGGCTTGGAAACCATCAGAAGCCTTATTTTCGCAAGGCTGGGATGCCTCTTTTCAAAAGGCTCGGAAGCCTCCTTTCAAGAGGCTCGGAAGCCTCCTCACAAGAGGCTCGGAAGCCTCCTTTCAATAGGCTCGAAAGCCTCCTTTCAAGAGGCTCGGAAGCCTCCTTTCAAGAGGCTCGGAAGCCTCCTTTCAAGAGGCTCGGAAGCCTCCTTTCAAGAGGCCTGGAAGCCTCCTTCCAAGAGGCCTGGAAGCCTCCTTTCAAGAGGCCCGGAAGCATCCTTTCAAGAAGCCCGGAAGCCTCCTTTCAAGAGGCTCGGATGCCTCCTTTCAAGAGGCTCGGAAGCCTCCTTTTAAGAGGCGAGGAAGCCTCCTTTCAAGAGGCTCGGAAGCCTCCTTTCAAAAGGCTCGGAAGCCTCCTTTCAAGAGGCTCGGAAGCCTCCTTTCAAGAGGCTCGGAAGCCTCCTTTCAAGAGGCTCGGAAGCCTCCCTTCAAGAGGCTTAGAAGCCTCCTTTTAAGAGTCTAAGAAGAATCCTTTCACGAGGCACGGAAGCCTCCTTCAAGTGGCTCGGAAGCCTCCTTTCAAGAGGCCTCGGAAGCCTCCTTTCCAAGAGGCTCAGGCCTCCTTTCAAGAGAGGCTCAGAGCCTCCTTTCAAGAGGCTCAGAAGCCTCCTTTCAAGAAGCTCAGGCCTCCGTTCAAGAGGCTCGGATGCCTCCTTCAAGAGGCCCAGGCCTCCTTTCAAGAGGCTAGGAAGCCTCCTTTCAAGAGGCCTCAGAAGCCTCCTTCAAAAGGCTCCGGAAGCCTCCTTTCAAGAGGCTCAGAAGCCTCCTTTCAAGAGGCTCAGGCCTCCTTTCAAGAGGCCTGAAGCCTCCTTTCAAGAGGCCTCGAAGCCTCCTTCAAGAGGCCTCAGAAGCCTCCTTTCAAGAGGCCTGGAAGCCTCCTTTCAAGAGGCTCAAGCCTCCTTTCAAGAGGCCTCCAGCCTCCTTTCAAGAGGCCCAAGCCTCCTTTCAAAAAAGCTCAGAAGCCTCCTTTCAAGAGAGCTCAGAAGCCTCCTTTCAAAGGCTCAAAGCCTCCTTTCAAGAGGCCTCAGAAGCCTCCTTTCAAGAGGCTCAGAGCCTCCTTTCAAGAGGCTCAAGCCTCCTTTCAAGAGGCTCAGAAGCCTCCTTTCAAGAGGCTCAGAGCCTCCTTTCAAGAGCTCCAAAGCCTCCTTTCAAGAGGCTCAGAGCCTCCTTTCAAGAGGCTCAGAAGCCTCCTTTCAAGAGCTCAGAGCCTCCTTTCAAGAGGCTCAGAGCCTCCTTTCAAGGCTCAGAAGCCTCCTTTCAAGAGGCTCAGAAGCCTCCTTTCAAGAGGCTCAGAAGCCTCCTTTCAAGAGGCTCAGAGCCTCCTTTCAAGAGAGCTCAGAAGCCTCCTTTCAAGAGGCTCAGAAGCCTCCTTTCAAGAGGCTCAGAAGCCTCCTTTCAAGAGGCCTCAGGCCTCCTTTCAAGAGGCTCAAAGCCTCCTTTCAAGAGGCTCAAGCCTTCTTTCAAGGGGCTCGGAAGCCTCCCTTCAAGAGGCTCAGAAGCCTCCTTTCAAGAGGCTCGGAAGCCTCCTTTCAAGAGGCTCGGAAGCCTCCTTTCAAGTGGCTCGGAAGCCTCCTTTCAAGAGGCTCAGAAACCTCCCTTCAAATAGCTTGGAAGCCTCCTTCCAAAAAGCTTGGAAGCCTCCTTTCAAGAGGCTTGGAAGCCTCTTTTTAAAAGGCTCAGAAGCTTTCTTTCAAGAAGCTCGGAAGTCTTCTTTCAAGGCTCGGAAGTTTCCCTTCAATTGGCTCGAAATCCTCTTTTCAAAATGCTCGGACAAAAGGCTTGGAAACCATCCGAAGCCTTATTTTCGAAAGGCTCGGATGCCTCTTTTCAAAAGGCTCGGAAGCCTCCTTTCAAAAGGCTCGGAAGCCTCCTTTCAAGAGGCTCGGAAGCCTTCTTTCAAGAGGCTCGGAAGCCTCCTTTCAAGAGGCTCGCGAGCCTCCTTCCAAGGGGCTCGGAAGCCTCCTTTCAAGAGGTTCGGAAGCCTCCTTTCAAGAGGCTCGGAAGCCTCCTTTCAAGAGGCTCGGAAGCCTCCTTTCAAGAGGCTCGGAAGCCTCCTTTCAAGAGGCTCGGAAGCCTCCTTTCAAGAGGCTCGGAAGCCTCCTTTCAAGAGGCTCGGATGCCTCCTTTCAAGAGGCTCGGAGGCCTCCTTTCAAGAGGCTCGGAGGCCTCCTTTCAAGAGGCTCGAAAGCCTCCTTTCAAGAGGCTCGGAAGCCTCCTTTCAAATAATATGTAAAAGTGGGGAGTGTGCAGTTTGTTTTGTTTCGCAGCGTAATTAATTCGAGCTACTATCCGTATTTGAACGATTTTTTAAAGTGGTGTTTTGTGTGATCGTACATTTAAAGTGTTAATTCATACTCGCGAAGTGGAGTTATCAGCATAATTGCTAGGAAGATTGAGAAATTGCCGAGAAAATTACTGCTCTTCACCGATATTGAATTGCGTGTGGTGTACCTTCAAGCACTATAGTTTTTCGATACGTGGTGGTCTGATCAAAAACATCGCGAATAGTACTGACGCGTGCTCCCGGTTTTTCGACGTCAAGTTGTCTTGTTTCGCGAAAGGCAAATTTTAGAAATTCAAATTGTGAATGTTGAAAATGTCTCTGATTTGCCACTCTTGTGCCGGTGACGCAAACGAAACCCACGTCAAATGTGGAGGATTTTGTAAAGCAATATTTCGCCCTAAATGCACCGGTCTTTCTGCCGACGCGCTTGAGATGGTGAAGGATATCAATCAAGTTTTTTGGTTCTGTCCATCGTGCACCTCGTTGATGAAAAATATGCGTTTCCGGAATACCGTTCGTGCCGCCCAGGAGGCTGGACATGAACAAGCTTCTAATTATCATGGGGATATTTTGGCGCAGCTTAAGTCTGAGATACTGACGGAGCTGAAATCTGAAATCCAGACGAATTTTACCAAATTAATGAATTCTAACTTGCTCACCCCGAAGGCAACGAACAGAGTTATACTGGAACCCCGGTTTACGAAGAAACGGCGCCTTTTCAGTATGACTTAACGATTCTGTGATTCGAGTGATCCTAGCAACTTCCTACAGCATTTCACCGGGACGCATTTTTGCCGCTAGTTTCATGGAAGACCCCAATCCCCTCAACACAGTCGAGCCCCTCCTGCCAGCGACCTGCAGCCGTCCCGGTCCTGTGTTTGAGACCGGAGAGGGGGTCCTCCAAAATCGTCCTTCAGGCAAGTACGCTCCTATTCAAAACATTTTGCTTCCTGAAAAAATCCTTGTTTCCAGTCGACTATCAACTGAACAACCGCCTTCAATTCTAACCGTTTCGACAACTGCACGCAAGTGTACTACAAGTTTTATGGATCAACTGTATCCTTTGGACACTGTATGCAATCACGTGAACCGCGAAATCTCTACGACCGAACCCACTGCTGTGTGCGAATCTATGGAGTCATCTGACAAAAGAAGTTGTCTTGGACAACTGAGCAATCAACAACCGTTATTCTGCTGTACATCGGGATGCACTCTTGCCCCTAGCTACGAGGAAGCCCCTATCTCTCTCATCGCAGTCGAGCCCCACCCGCCAGCGACCATCAGCCATCCCGGTCCTGCGTTTGAGTTGAGAGACGGGGTCTTCCGAACTCCTCCTGCAGGCAAGTACGTCGTTATTACGAACAATTCCTTGCCTGAATCGATTATCGTTTCCAGTGGAACTTCGTCAAGCCGAACCAAGTCTGCTGCTAACGGAACACCGGGACGCTTCAGTGTCACAAGTCCTAAGGAAGCCCCTATTCCTCCCATCGCAGTCGAGCCCCTCCTGCCAGCGTCCAGCAGCCGTTTTGGTCCTGCGCATGGGAAAGAAGACGGGGTCTTCTGAATTCCTATTACCGGCCAGTACGATCAATCAACCACCGCCTCTCTTCCTGATATTATCCCGATTTCCAGAGCAACAGCCCCCCGTCCGAAATCGCACGTTACTATGTACTACCAGAACGTTGGCGGAATGAATGGTCTAGTGGAAGATTATCGACTAGCAGTCATGGATCATTGTTACGATATCGTAGTTCTGACCGAAACTTGGCTAGACTCTCGCACAATTTCAAGCTATATTTTTGGAACTGGGTACGAGGTTTTTCGATGTGATCGAAACTCGAATAACAGCAGGAAATCGACAGGAGGTGGCATCATAATCGCTGTAAGTTCTAGGCTGAAGGCATCAGTAATCGAAGACGATTCGTTCAACACCGTGGAGCAGGATTCACCTCGGAGGCCGTAAACTATTTGTTTGTGCGGTGTACATTCCTCCAGACCGAACTCGAGACTTGGAACTCATCAACACGCACTGCCGATCAGACTACTTTGCGTCGGAAATAGCGTCTCCCAACGATGAAATAATTCTTCTGGGCGACTTCAACCTTACAGGAGTTGCGTGGGTTTCAACTCACGGTTTCCCACGCCCTGACCAGAAGCATTCCTCGTTTCACCCAGGAGCTCTCAGGTTGCAGGATAATTACAGTACTGCAACGTTATCTCAAGTTAATTGCATCGTGAATGAGAATAATCGCTTGCTGGATCTGTGCTTCGTCGGCGGTCGTTACACCGCTCCATTTATTTCCACTGCACCTGTTCCTTTGGTCAAGGCTTCCCCTCACCATCCATCTCTTGTAATTGGAGTTGAGAATGATGACGTCCGTGACTATGTTGGTACTTCAACGGCTGTGTCATATGTTTTTCGCAAGGCGAATTATTGCAGTATTGCCGAAGTGCTGTCTAACTTGGATTGGCAGAGTATCCTCGACCCGGCCGATGCAAATATCGCTGCACAGACTTTTTCTCATGTCTTGGCATATGTCATTGACAGACATGTTCCAAAGAAGATTGCCCATACCGACTCTAAGGTTCCGTGGATGACAAAAGACCTTCGTTCGTTGAAAAGGACAAAAAAGGCCGTCCTGAAAAGGTTCACAAGGTTCCGCACTCTTCCCTTGAAGCACCATTATGCTACCCAAGCAACACACATAATCATACTAAGGTATACCTGATTGAATTACAACAAATTTGATCGACTGATTTTTGATTCAAAAATTTCTGTATAACTCATGTATAACGAAAAAAGCGCAAGAGGTGGAGTCAATATAAAACATATTGAAGTTACATTTGATACATTTTTGAAACACATTTCAAACCATTACAAAACAATGATTGAAATATAAATAAATCGGTCGTGACACATTCATCAACAACTTGGAAAACAATTTGGATTATTTTGTTTTGGATTATTCATGATACTAACTACCAAAAATTGTACATAATCATAGTTCAGATTCGGTGTTTGATTAACGGATTTTCGCCTTGCGGTTCTAAATTTATGACAAACCTTAATATTCTAGTTCTGTATTTTTCATGCGCCACGTATAAATTCTAATACTGATGCATTGGATTCGACAATTTTGTTTCTACATATATCTAAAGCCATATTGGTTCACGAGTCATCATGTTTAGGGTTACCAAATGTATTTTCAAGAAGAATTTTTTTATTCTGATCTATTTGGGATTCATGATGGCTCTAAACTACTGTTAAAACTTTATAACAGAGCTATTTAAAACGTTAGTAATAAGTATAGGGTATATAGATTCACGCCAAATATAGTACAGTCAAACCTCCATGAGTCGATGTTCTATGACTCGATATCGACTCATGGAGGCGAATTCTGCCATGTTAAAAAATATTTTCTGGGTTACTTTGATGGTCCCTTCAAACAATTTCAAAGGACTTTCTATTCCTCATCTCGATATTTCCATGAGTCGATGGTCCCTTCGATATCGACTCATGGAAGTTTGACTGTAAAACATATTATCAATCTAAAATTATGAAATGCATAATAAAATTTATTGTTGCAACAAAATTTTAAATTTATTCTCGATAGTATCGAGTGCGCGATTGACCATGCTTCATGTAGGACACAGAATTTTCGTGAAATCCGAGTGTTTAGTTCTGTATTGAGTGAAGAATTGGTTTGGTTTTGATTGGCATGCAGTAAAGTCGTGCGATCCGAGACTTTGTCCAGAAAGTAAATTAGTTATTGTGTGTTTTTAATTTGCATTAAGTATTCTCATAGTTCGTAACACATACCAAGGAGAATCGAAATAATATATCCGTCAAACTATCATAACACCATATCCTCAGACAATCGAGAGTCGGACTAACAATCGTCCCTTTCCCTTTTGACCGTGAGGAAGTGACCGGCGCCATTATTGACTGAAAATACGTAAGCTTCCGAAACGTGTACATTAAGAATAGGCTCAATTGGGATTTTCCCTGCTCCAAATGAAGAAATAAAGAAAATGGATAGCTAATCACAAGCTCCATTCTGTACAATTTCGCAAGTTCTAGTCAATCACGGAGTAGCAACTACGAATTGTACAGTCATAATGCTAGATGGAGCTTGAGTTAGCTTCTCGAGCAAAAGCGTAGGATTGCCAATCCGAAGATGAAGAGTTCAATTCTCAGTCCGGTCTAGGATGTTTTCGGATGGGGAACAACCTCGACTCCCTTGGGCATAGTGTATCCATTATATACTTGCCACACAAGATACACATGTACTCATGCAGTGGTGAGCTTAGAAAAGCTATCAATTAATAACTGAGGAAAGGTTGATATAATAAGTTGAAAAGCAGGCCAATTCCCAGTTGGAATGTAGAGCCATAAAAGAAGAAGAAGAATGCGCAAGCTCAGAAGCAAAATTCGAGGCTATCGATGTTTTATTCACATTTAAATCTGTTATATGGAATAACTATTGTTTTTTGAACTTATAGAAATCGGCAAATTAAGTGATGAACTTTGTTAAAAACTTAAAAATCACTCTAATAAAGTTTAAAAAAATAATAATAACGGCAAATGTGTACAAAATCAAAAATACTCATACAGAAGAAATAGATGTTGTACAGCCAGATTGTTGGTGGTATCAGACTTGAAAATTAAATTTACTGATTATAATTTTACTGATGTGATGTTTATTTAAGAATATTCAATTTGTTTGTAATGAGGCCGGATAGAGGTGAGAAGCAAACTATTGTTATTATAACTATTGTTATTGTAATTATAATGCTAATGCTAGAACAATTTTAATTATTATTTATTGCTATTTTAGCAACTTTATCAAACAAACTAATATCAGATTTTACTATTCAGTTATTCATATATAAATGGTAGATATTGGTATTCTTTTGCTATTTGTTCTACCCGGGAAACATTGATGGAAATATTAGAAATAATCTACATATTTTAAAGTGGAATGTGCATAGTTTTGCATGATTATTTCCAATACGTTTTTTTGTCATTTTCCAACATATGGGAGCCCTATCCATGTTTTCGGATATTTATTTCTACGTTTTAGAAAAGTTTCTCAACCAACGGATTAAAAACGCCCGATGGATGACAGCTATGATTGAAAGTATTAGATAAGTAACATTAGTGTCTTTCTGCAACAATAACAAGTCGGCCGTTGAAAATATATTTATCTTCAATACGATTTATTCTCGACGAAACAAAAATAACTCATTAAGATTATCAATTTAAAACCTTCCGAAGACGGTAAGTAGCACAAGTTTAACTTTTTATAGGAGTATTTCAACAAGTGACTATTTCTCAGGTGAAAATTCAACTACTAGGAATACAAAAAAAATGCCGACCAGCCACCGTTTTACGGGATCTTATCCAGAACGGCAGCACATATTTCTCAAGTAGAAAACCCATGTTGTCAGCAATAGCGCCCTGAGAACGAATTATGATGATATTCGAGTACAAGTTATTAAGCGAATTCATGTATGCTTGTCAAACGAATGTAACAGTGAAGCAATAAAGAACATTTCTGGCATTCCAAACTTATCTGTTTTATTACTGTTCCAAAATAACTTGACATACAACGTTTTATAGTTATGCTTCAAATAAGTTTTTAATCAGTTACAACTCAAATAATTTGAAACCAAGTGTTTTTATTCGGTTAAATTGAAACATTGGCTATAATGTTGAAAAGGAGAACATTGAAGACAGTTTTATAACTATTTGAAAACTTATAGTTACCCTCAATCTTAGATACAACTCATTAACAACCATTTTTCATATTTTTCTAATATCATGATGTTGCATGTGTTACTTGGGTAGGCTGAACAACGAATACAAACGGTTAAGTCGTTTCTATTTTAAACGTTACCAGCGGAGGATACAGCAACGGCTTAAAACCCATCCGAAATCCTTTTGGAACTACGTAAACGAGCAGCGTAAGGAAGTAGGTCTCCCATCGTCCATGGTCTACAATGGAGACATGGCTTCAACTCAACAAGAGATTTGTAACCTATTCTCGGCCAAGTTTGCTAGCGTGTTTGTCAATGAGCGCCTCTCCAATGACTCCATAACCAGCGCAGCGGGTAATGTACCCTTAATGAATCAAACGCTAAACGCTGTCGATGTAAGTACAGGTGCCATAGCGAGAGCAGCCACGCGACTAAAAACGTCGTACAAATCGGGACCTGACGGTGTTCCGTCGGTTTTCCTAAAAACGAACATTTCCTGCCTTCTGGATCCACTTCATCGAATCTTCCAGCTCTCCCTCTCTAATGGTGTATTTCCGTCCTGCTGGAAGACAGCTGAAATGTTTCCTGTGTACAAGGGAAGCAAGCGCGATATAAATAATTATCGAGGAATCACGTCGCTATGCGCTGTATCGAAGTTGTTTGAGCTGGTCGTCATGGATTCTCTAAATGGTCACTGTAAACATTATATCAGTACCGATCAACATGGCTTTATGGAAAAACGTTCTACATGTACGAATCTACTGTGTCTTACATCATACGTTACAGACAGTATGCTTGCTTGTAATCAAACAGATGTAATTTATACGGATCTAACTGCAGCATTTGATATGTTGAACCACAGCATTGCGATCGCCAAGGCAGCCTACTTGCATGGTTTGGTTCGTACCTTACTGAGCGCCAGCTGACAGTTGCTCTAGGCGATTGTCGCTCGGAAAGCTTCTTTGCGATGTCTGGCATACCACAGGGTAGCCATATGGGACCGTTGATATTCCTTCTCTACTTTAACGACGTGCATCTAGTTCTAAAAGGACCGCGATTATCATTTGCAGATGATCTTAAAATGTTTTTGCGCATATGCTCAATAGCCGATTGTCACTTACTACAAGGCCAGATCGATGCTTTCGCTCATTGGTGCGATCTAAATCGACTTGTAGTTAACCCGAACAAGTGCTCGATCATAACTTTTTCTCGGAAGAAACAACCGATTACCTTCAACTACTGCCTGTTCGGAACGACTATTGAAAGAGTGCACTGTGTGAAAGATCTCGGTGTTCTATTGGACTCCAAACTGACATGTGATCCGAGACATTTTATACCTATGTTGTTGATAGAACATCCAGGTCTCTTGGATTTGTGATCAAAGTGACAAAGACTTTCACAGACATCTACTGTTTGAAAACACTGTATTGCTCTCTTGTGCGATCTACGTTAGAATACTGCTCTGCGGTCTGGAGTCCATCCAAACTATAATAATGGTGTCGAACGCATCGAATCCGTTCAACGTCGATTTATACGGTACACAATCCGCAACCTTCCCTGGAGAGATCCGCTACGACTTCCTCGCTACGAGAGCCGTTGTCAGCTGATCAGCTTAGAACCTCTGTGTATCCGAAGAGATGTATGCAGAGCATTAACCGTCGCCGATATTTTGCAAGGAAGAATAGATTGTGACACTCTTCTGCGGCAAATAAACATCAACGCACAACCCCGACAACTGCGGAGTAACCTAATGCTAAGACTTCCTTTTCGTCGCACAAACTATGGGCTGCGTAGTGCTCTCCATGGTTTGCAGCGTGTCTTCAATAGAGTGGCGTCGGTGTTTGATTTCCACTTGACACGAGATGTCGTCCGCCGGTTCTTCACATCATTTTTTACCGACCAGAACAATTGACGCACATAGACTATAGTTAATGTATTTGTGATTGTATTGTATTTTAATCCTTGTCAATGTTTTTAATGTAGTGATGTGATATTGTATTTATATATATATATATTTTTTTTTTAAACCATCATTGGGGCTGTATCAAGTCTGTTGATGTAATAAATAAATAATAAATAAATAATAAGAGGCTCGGAAGCCTCCTTTCAAGAGGCTCGGAAGCCTCCTTTCAAGAGGCTCGGAAGCCTCCTTTCAAGAGGCTCGGAAGCCTCCTTTCAAGAGGCTCGGAAGCCTCCTTTCAAGAGGCTCGGAAGCCTCCTTTCAAGAGGCTAGGAAGCCTCCTTTCAAGAGGCTAGGAAGCCTCCTTTCAAGAGGCTAGGAAGCCTCCTTTCAAGAGGCTCGGAAGCCTCCTTTCAAGAGGCTCGGAAGCCTCCTTTCAAGAGGCTCGGACGCCTCCTTTTAAGAAGCTCGGAAGCCTCCTTTCAAGAGGCTCGGAAGCCTGCTTTCAAAAGGCTCGGGAGCCTTCTTTCAAGAGGCTTGGAAGCCTCCCTTCAAGAGGCTTAGAAGTCCTATTTTGAGAGGTTCGGAAGCCTCCTTTCAAGAGGCTCGGATGCCTCCTTTCAAGAGGCTCGGAGGCCTCCTTTCAAGAGGCTCGGAAGCCTCCTTTCAAGAGGCTCGGAAGCCTCCTTTCAAGAGGCTTGGACGCCTCCTTTTAAGAAGCTCGGAAGCCTCTGTGAGAGACACCCTATTACAACGCCGCATTGATGATGGTAATGATGACTGTAACCACACTCACACAGGTCAACTATGTTACGCATGTGCAAGTATGCTTTACTGCAGAGCTAGACATGTGTGAGTGAGCATTACCGTGAGCGAAGCTTTATAATACAACCTACCGTTGGCCCAGGGCCTTTCTGCATACAGTGCTCGTCGAGGTAGGTTGTGGCTCCCGGTGCAGCCGGTTGGGTGATTCCGCTTGTGAACCGCGTTTGCGGAGTTGCACAGCCTCCTTTCAAGAGGCTCGGAAGCCTCCTTTCAAAAGGCTCGGAAGCCTTCTTTCAAGAGGCTTGGAAGCCTCCCTTCAAGAGGCTTAGAAGCCTTATTTTGAGAGGTTCGGAATCCTCCTTTCAAGAGGCTCGGATGCCTCCTTTCAAGAGGCTCGGAAGCCTCCTTTCAAGAGGCTCGGAAGCCTCCTTTCAAGAGGCTCGGAAGCCTCCTTTCAAAAGGCTTGGAAGCCTCCGTTCAAGAGGCTTGGAAGCCTCCCTTCAAGAGGCTTAGAAGCCTTCTTTCGAGAGGTTCGGAAGCCTCCTTTCAAGAGGCTCGGAAGCCTCCTTTCAAGAGGTCCGGAAGCCTCCTTTTAAAAATCTCGGAAGCCTCCTTTCAAGAGGCTCGGAAGCCTCCTTTCAAGAGGCTCGGAAGCCTCCTTTCAAGAGGCTCAGAAGCCTTCTTCAAGAGGCTCGGAAGCCTCCTTTCAAGAGGCTCGGAAGCCTCCTTTTAAGAGGCTCGGAAGCCTTCTTTCAAGAGGCTCGGAAGCCTCCTTTCAAAAGGATCGGAAGCTTCCTTTCAATAGGCTTGGAAATCTCCTCTTAAGAGGCTCGGGAATTTCCTTTCAAAAGACTCGGATGTCTCCTCTTTAGAGGCTCCGAAGCCTCCTTTCAAAAAGCTCGGAAGCATCCTCTTAAGAGGCACGTAAATCTCTTTCCAAGAGACTCGCAAGCTTCCTTTCAAAATGCTCTGAAAGCACCCTTTCAAGAGGCTCAGATGCCTCCTTTCTTTTTCTTTTTTACCCTGGAAAATTTCGGATAATGTTTTGGATTGCCTACATCTCGTTAGTTTTCAGGTCAGTTTTTCACATGTCTCATGAGTTATGCTCATGACCGCAACCTCAATGAATGTAATAGTTCAAAGAGGTACCTCTCAAGAAAAATCTTGAGAACCGCTGTTCTACAGAAATTCTTCTCAGAAGTCATCCAGAAAGTCCGCCAACAGTCCTTCCAGAAGCTCCCCTCCAAGATTTCCTCGTAAAATTCATCCAGCAGGTGTACGCTATGTGGAGGTTCTCCAATAGTTCCTCCAGATATTTTCCCAGGAAGAGTACCTTCACACAATCCTTGTCTGTGGTTTTATCGAAAGACACTCATAACAAAACGGTTCAAACAAAAGTCTTCTGTGATAAATGTCCATTATGCAACGGTTGCAACATAGTTCACTCGCAAACTGCGATTTATTTACCTAGTTGAGATAATATTTGAACTTCGTTCCAAGCAAGGCATGCTACATAACTATTATGGAAAAGTTTAAAAATAGCCGCCACAGTGTAAGTTGGCAGACTTTGGTACGATAACGACCATTTCCAACCACTGTAAAGCACTTCACGTATTATGATGAATAGTGTTTTGTAGTTGAGGGCTGCAATCCACTATAAATTTATATTTTCTCGCCAGTATCTATAATTCTTGTGCCAAACGGTTCTCACTTGAGTAGGGTGAAATGGGTAGAATTGCACCTCCACGGAAGATTTCACTGCGTTTGGTACCCTTCACCATTCACGATCTCTACATACTAATTTGTAAACTGAAAACAAACAGTTGAAGCATAAATTATTATGTTTTTCATTTGTTTTTATTTTGTCAGCGATGAGCACGCATATAAAAGCATTAAAAAAACTACGCAAGTGAAGCCAACATCATCACTTTTGCGGATATGATTTGTGAGGGGGCATGTTATTATTAATAATGGAACAAATACCACATATAATAGGTATATATGAATATTTTTTATAAAGGACCATGAAAAAATTACTATGCGTCTCCATCTTGTTGCGTTGCGTTCTATGTATGTATTGAGTCGTTAAATCGTTCCTTGGGCCGTTAAATAGTTATGTCCGAACTCTAAGGGGCAGGGAGCACAACGTTATGATAGCGCATGTAGAAAAAATCGGACTACATGAGAGAAGGGATTATAGAAAATATTTGAAGCCAAGGGACGATAATCGACAAATGGAATAATTTTAAAGCGTGAGGTCAACCAAGCCAACAAGCTACAGCTAAATGCGTTTTAGGTCATACTACCCGCCAATGTATCGCTCAACACTGTGCTTCTTCGCCCACCGGAATCTGCTTCATCATGAGGTGAATTGCCGGTGCTTTTCTTCGACAAAACTTTCCACTTTGCTTACTTGCTTCGGCACTGCGTCAGTGCTGCGAGCCGAGTCGAGCCAAAACTTCGGTCGCCCTGGTTTTCTTTCCTCGAGAGGGTAACTTTTAATGATTTTTCAAGTAGTATCCTCTATTGGAAAAGAACAGCTGCCGGAAGTTGTAATTCTTTTGGCTTGCCACGAAGGAGCAACGAAAACTCTGGCCAAAGATTGCGGCTTGTGGGAAAGTTTGCTCATTCCGGACAGGAAATATAATTGAAAACTATGTTTCCCTGATTCGGGGCTTTTCACTTCACGCGAAACAGCTAGGTATCTCGTTCAACCGGTTTTGTACTCACGAGATAAATGGAGTATTCCTACTTTGGATTTGCATTTCTTTTAGGTTTAACTCACTAACAATATTGGGATCAAAATATTATTAGTCTAGAACAAATTAAACACTCAATTTCCCAGAAGAAAGATCAGCCAGTTTCATACGTTAAGTGATGCCGTCGAATGCAATTATTGAGCTATAGATTGAAAAATCGCATCAACAGCAGAACGCCAACAAGAAATAATAAATACCAGATCCACACTACCTACTATGGCTTCCATTTCCGGTAGCCCGAGCGATGTTATTTTTTTTTACTTTCCTAGCGTTACTGCAAATTTGCACTTTATAAATAAAGTATACAACCGCCACCAGTCGTCAACGGCTGGTGACCGATACGCGGTGCGGAAAGCCGCATCATCTACCACTAGAACTACCGACCAGCTGGGCTCGGGATCGACTTGGGTTAGGGTGACCGTTTGCTTCCCTTTTTGATTGCTTGGTTCGCTATTTGGTCTTCTGAAAAAAAAATGTAATTTGCAGCTCGTTACATACACTATCTTTTGCGTTGATGCATTTAAACACTAATTGCACATTATTGCTCCAATGCTATGGTCTCCCTATCACAAATGTGTCGGCTTTCGTCTGTCGTCGTCCTCAATTCGCGAGAGGAAATGGATCAGGCTGCGTATCCCGTCAGTTAATCCACCTCCTGACTGCTGCGAAACCAGCAAAGTGATGGTGGTGCAATATTTATGCGGTATTTTCACAGTTCAATGTAGCCACTGCTGACTGCTCGTTGGATTGCATACTGCTGCTGCTGGTGATGCTACGCCGTGTTGTCGGTGAATAATGCTCGGTCCAATGCGTGCAAAATACACTTTGTCCGTTCTTGTCGATTTCAGTTTGTTTGATCATGTCCGGAATTATTAATATTTTAAATCGAAAAAAAAATGGAAAAGAAATAAGTGCGAAGTGCGAGTTATATCCACTTGAATTTGATACAGATGGAGGGTTTGAAAATTTCAAATTTGCATTTGATGGCGTTATCAAGTCATCACATTTGTATCAAGCAACAAGCAACTCTCTCATTTTTAAGATTTATTGCTTCTGCGAATTTTGATCTCCCATATTCATCCTATCGAAGAAGTAAAGAAAGCTATTTGATTTAAAAGATTTTGCAATTCTTCAATTTACTTCCACTTTTCCACTATTTATATTGTATCAACAAATATTTCTTTAGTGTTTTGTTATCGACTGAAAAAGATTTCAAGTAGAAAACACTCGCCACACATTTGAACGACATGCACTTATAAAAAATATTTTAATTAGAAGCTGACTGATTGCCAAAATATTGTATTGACTGGATCTTATCTATTACATTCTTCTGCTTCTCTACGCTGTAGGTGTAATTAACGTAGATTGACTTTAAAGCTATAAATTGTTGATTCTTGGTGAAATATCTTCCACATCAACGACTTTCGCACAACTTTTCTAATAAAAAAAAACTTCAAAACGAAAAAATTAAGACGCAATCAAACCAAAAGCTAGTCCAAGTTCAATCTAATGTCAATACAATTCAAAAAAGCAAAACCAATAGAGATACAAAATTGGTGGTCATTCATATGGCTGCCACTTCTGCCTCATACACAGGAGGTCGTGGGTTCAATCCCAGGCACGTTCCATTCCTCCTATTTTGTATGCTTCCATATATTTCTCATGTTCTAGCAATCGAAATGGGCTTTCATACCGTTTCCACCTTCTACCCTATACCTACAAAAATTGACTAGTTCTATCAGGTAACTGCTAGACCGTGAGGACATAGACCATGGCAACTACGAAATGCACGGTCAACATGCTGCTCATGCTGAATTCAAAAGGGCGGATCCAATATTAGAATATTCCAATTCAATTCTCATCTCATCCAATCCAAAACTCAACTCAAATATTATCCGACCGAAAATAATTTTAAATCGAGGTTGAACCCATTTCAAATACAAATCCAATTTAACATGGAATAAATTCAAATCCAATCTTATCCAATTCAAAACCAATCCAATCAAAATTCAAAACAAATCCAATCAAAATTCAATCCAAATCCAATCCAAATCCAAATCCAATCCAAATCCAATCCAAATCCAATCCAAATCCAATCCAAATCCAATCCAAATCCAATCCAAATCCAAACCAATCCAAACCAATCCAAACCAACCAAACCAATCCAAACCAATCCAAACCAATCCAAACCAATCCAAACCAATCCAAATCCAATCCAAACCAATCCAAACCAATCCAAACCAATCCAAACCAATCCAAACCAATCCAAACCAATCCAAACCAATCCAAACCAATCCAAACCAATCCAAGTCCAAATCCAAACCAATCCAACCAATCCAAACCAATCCAAACCAATCCAAACCAATCCAAACCAATCCAAACCAATCCAAACCAATCCAAACCGAACCAAACACAAACCAAACCAATCCAAACCAATCCAAACCAATCCAAACCAACCCAAACCAATCCCAAACCAATCCAAACCAATCCAAACCAATCCAAACCAATCCAAACCAACCAAACCAAACCAACCAAACCAATCCAAACCAATCCAAACCAATCCAAACCAATCCAAACCAATCCAAACCAATCCAAACCAATCCAAACCAATCCAAACCAATCCAAACCAATCCAAACCAATCCAAACCAACCAAACCAACCAAACCAATCCAAACCAACCAAATCCAATCCAAACCAATCCAAACCAACCAAACCAACCAAACCAATCCAAACCAACCAAACCAATCCAAACCAATCCAAACCAATCCAAACCAATCCAAACCAATCCAAACCAACCAAACCAATCCAAACCAAATCCAAACCAAATCCCAAACCAATCCAAACCAATCCAAACCAATCCAAACCAATCCAAACCAATCCAAACCAACCAAATCCAACCAAACCAATCCAAACCAACCAAACCAATCCAAACCAACCAAACCAATCCAAACCAATCCAAACCAATCCAAACCAATCCAAACCAATCCAAACCAACCAAACCAATCCAAACCAATCCAAACCAATCCAAACCAATCCAAACCAATCCAAACCAATCCAAACCAACCAAACCAATCCAAACCAATCCAAACCAACCAAACCAATCCAAACCAATCCAAACCAATCCAAACCAACCAAACCAATCCAAACCAATCCAAACCAATCCAACCAATCCAAACCAATCCAAACCAATCCAAACCAATCCAAACCAATCCAAACCAATCCAAACCAATCCAAATCCAATCCAAACCAATCCAAACCAATCCAAACCAATCCAAACCAATCCAAACCAATCCAAACCAATCCAACACAAGCCAAATCCAATCCAAACCAATCCACATCCAATCCAAACCAATCCAAACCAATCCAAACCAATCCAAACCAATCCAAACCAATCCAAACCAATCCAAACCAATCCAAACCAAGCCAAACCAATCCAAACCAATCCAAACCAATCCGAATCCAACCAAACCAAATCGAAACCAACCGAAACCAACACAAACCAATCCAAACCAATCCAAACCAATCCAATCCAATCCAAACCAACCAAAACCAATCCAAACCAATCCAAACCAACCCAAACCAATCCAAACCAATCCAAACCAACCAAACCAAACCAACCAAACCAATCCAACCAAACCAATCCAAACCAATCCAAGTCTCAAACCAATCCAAACCAAACCAAACCAATCCAATCCAAACCAACCAATCCAAACCAATCCAGATCAAAATCCAACCAAACCAATCCAAACCAACCAAACCAACCAAACCAATCCAAACCAATCCAAACCAATCCAAACCAAACCAATCCAAACCAATCCAAACCAATCCAAACCAAATCCAATCCAAACCAATCCAAACCAATCCAAACCAATCCAAACCAATCCCAAATCCAAATCCAAACCAAATCCAAACCAACCAACCAATCCAAACCAAACCAATCCCAAACCAACCAAACCAATCCAAACCAATCCAAACCAATCCAAACCAATCCAAACCAACCAAACCAACCAAACCAATCCAAACCAATCCAAACCAACCAAACCAATCCAAACCAATCCAAACCAATCCAAACCAACCAAACCAATCCAAACCAATCCAAATCCAATCCAAATCCAATCCAAACCAATCCAAACCAACCAAACCAACCCAAACCAATCCAAACCAATCCAAACCAATCCAAACCAATCCAAACCAATCCAAACCAATCCAAACCATTCCAAACCAACCAAACCAATCCAAACCAACCAAACCAATCCAAACCAACCAAACCAATCCAAACCAATCCAAACCAATCCAAACCAACCAAACCAATCCAAACCAATCCAAACCAACCAAACCAATCCCAAACCAATCCAAACCAATCCAAACCAAACCAATCCAAACCAATCCAAACCAATCCAAATCAAACCAAACCAATCCCAAACCAACCAAACCAACCAAACCAATCCAAACCAATCCAAACCAAACCAATCCAAACCAATCCAAACCAATCCAAACCAATCCAAACCAATCCAAACCAATTCAAACCAACCAAACCAATCCAAACCAATCCAAACCAATCCAAGTCCAATCCAAACCAACCAAACCAATCCAAACCATTCCAAACCAATCCAAACCAATCCAAATCAAACCAAACCAACCAAACCAATCCAAATCCAACCAAACCCATCCAAACCAATCCAATCCAACCAATCCAAACGCAATCCAAACTTCATCCAAACCAATCCAAATCCCACCCAAATTTCATCCAAATCCAATCCAAATCCAATCCAAATCCAATCCAAACCAATCCAAACCAATCCAAACCAACCAAACCAATCCAAACCAATCCAAATCCAATCCAAACCAATCCAAACCAATCCAAACCAATCCAAATCCAATCCAACCAATCCAAACCAATCCAAGTCCAAACCAATCCAAACCAATCCAAACCAATTCAAACCAATCCAAACCAATCCAAACCAACCAAACCAACCAAACCAATCCAAACCAAACCAAACCAAACCAAACCAAACCAACCAAACCAATCCAAACCAATCCAAACCAACCAACCAACCAAACCAACCAACCAATCCAAACCAATCCAAACCAATCCCAAACCAATCCAAACCAATCCAAACCAACCAAACCAATCCAAACCAACCAAACCAATCCAAATCCAATCCAACCAACCAAACCAATCCAAACCAATCCAAACCAATCCAAACCAATCCAAACCAATCCAAACCAATCCAAACCAATCCAAATCCAACCAAACCAATCCAAACCAATCCAAACCAACCAAACCAATCCAAACCAATCCAAACCAATCCAAACCAATCCAAACCAACCAAACCAATCCAAACCAATCCAAACCAATCCAACCAATCCAAACCAACCAAACCAATCCAAACCAATCCAAACCAATCCAAACCAAACCAATCCAAACCAATCCAAACCAATCCAAACCAATCCAAACCAATCCAAACCAATCCAAACCAATCCCAAACCAATCCAAACCAACCAAACCAAACCAAACCAATCCAAACCAATCCAAACCAATCCAAACCAATCCAAACCAATCCAAACCAATCCAAACCAATCCAAACCAATCCAAATCCAAACCAACCAAACCAATCCAAACCAATCCAAACCAATCCAAACCAACCAAACCAATCCAAACCAACCAAACCAAACCAATCCAAACCAATCCAAACCAACCAAACCAATCCAAACCAATCCAAACCAATCCAAACCAACCAAACCAATCCAAACCAATCCAAACCAATCCAAACCAATCCAAACCAACCAAACCAACCAATCCAAACCAACCAAACCAATCCAAACCAACCAAACCAATCCAAACCAATCCAAACCAATCCAAACCAACCAAACCAATCCAAACCAACCAAACCAATCCAAACCAACCAAACCAATCCAACCAATCCAACCAATCCAACCAATCCAAACCAACCAAACCAATCCAAACCAATCCAAACCAACCAAATCCAATCCAAACCAATCCAAACCAACCAAACCAATCCAAACCAATCCAAACCAATCCAAATCCAATCCAAACCAATCCAAACCAATCCAAACCAATCCAAACCAATCCAAACCAATCCAAACCAATCCAAACCAATCCAAACCAATCCAAACCAACCAAACCAACCAAACCAACCAAACCAATCCAAACCAACCAAACCAATCCAAACCAATCCAAACCAATCCAAACCAATCCAAACCAACCAAACCAATCCAAACCAACCAAACCAATCCAAACCAATCCAACCAATCCAAACCAACCAAACCAATCCAAACCAATCCAAACCAACCAAACCAATCCAAACCAACCAAACCAACCAAACCAATCCAAACCAATCCAAACCAATCCAAACCAATCCAAACCAAACCAACCAAACCAATCCAAACCAATCCAAACCAACCCAATCCAAACCAATCCAAACCAATCCAAACCAACCAAACCAATCCAAACCAATCCAAACCAACCAAACCAATCCAAACCAACCAAACCAACCAAACCAATCCAAACCAACCAAACCAATCCAAACCAATCCAAACCAATCCAAACCAATCCAAACCAACCAAACCAACCAAACCAATCCAAACCAATCCAAACCAACCAAACCAATCCAAACCAACCAAACCAACCAAACCAATCCAAACCAACCAAACCAATCCAAACCAATCCAAACCAACCAAACCAACCAAACCAAACCAAACCAATCCAATCCAATCCAAACCAACCAAACCAATCCAAACCAACCAAACCAATCCAAACCAACCAAACCAACCAAACCAATCCAAACCAATCCAACCAACCAAACCAACCAAACCAACCCAAACCAATCCAAACCAATCCAAACCAATCCAATCCAAACCAATCCAAACCAATCCAAACCAACCAAACCAAACCAATCCAACCAACCAAACCAATCCAAACCAATCCAACCAATCCAAACCAATCCAAACCAATCCAAACCAATCCAAACCAATCCAAATCAAACCAAACCAATCCAAACCAATCCAAACCAATCCAAACCAATCCAAACCAATCCAAACCCAATCCAAACCAATCCAAATCCAAATCCAACCAAACGCAACCCAAACCAATCCAATCCAACCAAATCCAATCCAACCCAATCCAAACCAATCCAAACCAATCCAAACCAATCCAAACCAATCCAAACCAATCCAAACCAATCCAAACCAATCCAAACCAACCAAACCAATCCAAACCAATCCAAACCAATCCAAACCAATCCAAACCAACCAAACCAATCCAAACCAATCCAAACCAACCAAACCAACCAAACCAATCCAAATCCAACCAAATCCAAACCAACCAAACCAATCCAAACCAATCCAAAACCAAACCAATCCAAACCAATCCAAACCAACCAAACCAATCCAAACCAACCAAACCAATCCAAACCAATCCAAACCAAACCAACCAAACCAATCCAAACCAATCCAAACCAATCCAAACCAATCCAAATCCAACCAATCCAACCAATCCAAACCAATCCAATCCAACCAATCCAAACCAATCCAAACCAATCCAAACCAACCAAACCAATCCAAACCAATCCAAACCAACCAAACCAATCCAAACCAACCAAACCAATCCAAACCAATCCAAACCAATCCAAACCAACCAAACCAATCCAAACCAATCCAAACCAATCCAAACCAACCAAACCAATCCAAACCAATCCAAACCAATCCAAACCAATCCAACCAAACCAATCCAAACCAAACCAAACCAAACCAATCCAAACCAATCCAAACCAATCCAAACCAACCAAACCAACCAAACCAATCCAAACCAAACCAAACCAATCCAAACCAACCAAACCAACCAAACCAATCCAAACCAATCCAAACCAATCCAAACCAACCAAACCAATCCAAACCAATCCAAACCAATCCAAACCAATCCAACCAACCAAACCAATCCAAACCAACCAAACCAACCAAACCAATCCAAACCAATCCAAACCAATCCAACCAATCCAAACCAACCAAACCAATCCAAACCAATCCAAACCAAATCCAAACCAATCCAAACCAATCCAAACCAACCAAACCAACCAAACCAATCCAAACCAATCCAAACCAATCCAAACCAACCAAACCAATCCAAACCAACCAAACCAATCCCAAACCAATCCAATCCAACCAACCAATCCAACCAATCCAATCCAACCAATCCAAACCAACCAAACCAAACCAAACCAAACCAAACCAACCAAACCAATCCAAACCAATCCAATCCAAACCAAACCAACCAAACCAATCCAAACCAATCCAAACCAATCCAAACCAACCAAACCAATCCAAACCAACCAAACCAATCCAAACCAACCAAACCAATCCAAACCAATCCAAACCAATAACCAACCAAACCAATCCAAACCAATCCAAACCAATCCAAACCAATCCAAACCAATTCAAATCAATTCAAACCAATCCAAACCAACCAAACCAATCCAAGTCCAATCCAAACCAATCCAAACACAATCCATATCCAATCCAAACCATTCCAAACCAATCCAAACCAATCCAAACCAATCCAAAACCAATTTAAATCTAATCCAAATCAAACCAAACCAATCCAAACCAACCAAACCAATCCAAATCCCATCCAAATCCAATCCAATCCAAATCCAATCCAAATGCAATCCAAATCCTATCCAAATCCAATCCAAATCCTACCCAAATTCTATCCAAATCCAATCCAAATCCAATCCAAATCCAATCCAAATCCAATCCAAATCCAATCCAAATCCAATCCAAATCTAATCCAAATCCAATCCAAATCCAAATCCAATCCAAATCCAATCCAAATCCAATCCAAATCCAATTCAAATCCAATCCAAATCCAATCCAAATCCAATCCAAATCCAATCCAAATCCAATCCAAATCCAATCCAAATCCAATCCAAATCAAACAAAATCCAATCCAAATCGAATCCAATATGAATCCAATTCGGATCCAATCCAACATGAATATAAATCGAATTCAAAATCAATCCACATTGAATCCAAATCCGAGTCATAAGAACTTATTCAAGTTCAATCCAATCCAATTACGAATCTATTTCAAATTCAATCAAAACTCAAACGATATTCAAACCTAATCCAGTGAAGATGAATTCTTTTCAAAAAATTATTCAAATGCAATCCAATCTCTGTATCATCAAAATTGAAATCCATCATAAATTGAATCAAGAATTTCTAAACCGTCTAAGACGAATTAAGTACTGTCCATTTAATTCCACCAGTTAATTTTCGTTATCTTATGCAAAGATAACGAAAATTAACTGGTGGAATTAAATGGACAGTACTTAATTCGTCTTAGACGGTTTAATACATTCCACTAAACGAGCTTAATATATTTTTCTCAAGAATTTCTATTTTAATTTTGTATCCGATCTCCAGATCTAATAAATCCGATAAAATTTCATGAATTGATCTGCAAATTAAATTACACAAACCGAGACCAGCCAGCCTCGGGCTGAAAATCTCGGTAATAAAAAATAAAAAATAAAAAAAATAAAATTAAATTACACAAAAGGCTATTCCGCTTATCCCATGTTCTGTGTAGTTGCATGATTTTGCAATTTAGTTGATAGACAAACGACGGAGTTTCCGGAAGACGCTTGAGTTTAACAACATTTGTATATCATATCGCAGTCGTTATTTTCCTACTTATATTGAAATTCCTCTGTCGGACAGAATCTGAGACCAAAGACGTTTGATAGATGAAATTTCCTGATGATGATGAACGAAAAATCTTATCTTGTTATTTTGCACGAAACTTTTCACAAAACTCGACTTCGCCTCCCTTGTGCACATACCTACATCCATATAAGGTGGGTTCATAGTTCATCAAAAGCTCCGGTTCCAAATTTGAAGTAATTTTCTCTGTTGGTTATCATCGTAAAGATCCGATAATAGTTATTGTTCTGCTCTACCCATCATCGACCGGATCCGAAACCTGCCCTATTCACCCTCAGCAAAACGGAAAGTAAAATTAATTTTCTATTCCGACTTTTGGGACTCGAACTACCGGAAAGTTGAGAAGATACTTTTTGTTCACACCGTAATTAATGGTATGAGTAAGGGTGGTAAAGCATACAACTAATTGGAGTTCAATGTTGAAGTCAAAAGTATCATGTGATGTTTTGTGGAGAGTTTTAGTATGAAGAGGTTAACAGAATCTATGGATGGATAACTAAATAAAAAAATATCGACCACAGCCAAATGGAGTAAACAAACTTATTTTAAACAATTACATTAGATTAGATGACAATAAACACGTAGACTTGTATAAATTGTTTCAAAGTGGACAATCAACATAAAACACATCGTTCAGTCCAGATTCCGTCTAGCTTTCTGAATTTGAATGCAATCGTACGGGCAAACAAATATCTTCGTCTGACCTGGAAACACAAGTGTTTGACATTTGTTCTCTTTCACCGTCCCAATGCCGTTTAAACTATAGCGGAAAAGTTTGAATTGCCATAAAAAAAGAAGATAAAATGAACTACCATTCGACCGTTCTACAGTGGGAGCAGGCACAGGTAAACTTTTTGCAGCTTTTATTAATGAGGACTCGCTTTTAATTTTTGCAATTATTTCAATGGTTTTATCAACTTTTGGCCATTCATCTTTGTTGAGGTGCCACTGAGATTCGTTTGGAAAGTTTTTATGGAGCAATTTATTTCGTGCTAGAATTCAGGAAGGCATTCGAGGCATGCATGTATGAGACTTCAAATTAATTATTAGATCGTAAATATCTAGTTGCTCTTCGCAGAGAATGACATGTGTCCTAATTGTGACACCTGTTAGATTACAAATTAATAACTGTTTCTTACATACCGCCGCAGCGGTTGTCTCAAGTTGTTGATCACAATGACGATGCAGTCACTTGCCTCGATGATGGGACGACAACACCAAGCGTTTCGTCATTAAAATGTCACACATCTTCATTAGAGCGATTCGCGACGTGGCATTTTGAACGCGTGTCAGGCTCAGGAGAAACTTCCACCGGCAAACACGGCGGCACAGCAATTTCAGCACGCTTTACATTTTCGCCTTTCATGCAGTGGCCAACAAGGTCCCTCCGTACATGTAATTCAATCCTTACGGGGTGTCGGTACTGGTTGACACTAATGAAGCTGCGGTTGTACGTGCTTGTTTTGATGTCGCGGGACCATCGTTAACGAGGTATGAACATGCAGCTGGTGTCAGTTGATGGTTCATCTCTTCAATAGGACAGGAATAATTTGCGAAACTAGTCGAAACGTATGTTCCTACAATTCCACTTCATGCAAAGCTTTTCAATTTGTCTTTTGAAATTAAGTTCCGAATATTTGAATTATTTGACTTGTTTTTAGTTCTTCCAAATAGAAACAGAAAAATATATGTGAAACAGTTACAGAACGGTTCACATCAATTCAATAACGTAAACAGATTAGTAAGCTTCAATAGGATAGTAGTGAAGTTGCCATGGCTGACATGGTTTACATGGTTTAATGACTCAATCTTACAAAAAACGAGAATTAGAAATAGAACAAAATCACACAAACGCTGATAAATAACAAATGATATAAAATATAACATGAATAACACGCGCACGTTTTTCATGGCAATCAATGAATTCCAAAGTACACAACCCAACTCCCAATAAATCAGCTTAAAACTATATAAAAGTTCATTTAATCATCTTATAATGTTTTGTGGAATTGATCTTTAATATATCAACTGTCTTTGTTGCAATTCTGAGCTCAATCAAGCAAACCGAACCAATTTGCTGAACGAAAGAGAGACGAAGGTCTATTCTCCGACGTATTTCAGCTGAAAGTCCCATACAAACTTCAAATCAAATGCGCCAGCTTATGCAACAAGCGATTGAGCTGAAATTTTCAGAGATTGATTTTCTTACCAAAAGGCACAATTATGGGGGTTGCTCCGAAGAATTCGACAACTTTTTGTACTCCCCATCAGGGTAGAAATATTTCACAGTCAATGCAGTGAAAAACATGGATCTCAGTATAATCTGCAGTCGCCTTCATCGCCGCCGTGGTGAGTGCGACTGGGTGCAGCCGAAAAATCATTTCCAACACCGACTATTCAATTTCGCATTCAGCCACTCACAAGTCGCTCTGACAGGCTGCTCAGTTCGCGCCTTACCGTATGACTGTGAGTGGCCCATTTAAACGCGTGGTGATTTTTTTCAATTTGGTTGGTGAATGTGTACATTTTGCTGTGGTAAATTTCATCTTCGCGGCGCTGTGGGTGATGTGAGTTCTGTTGTTTACTTTTCTGCCTCTTTGATTGGTTGATTTCAAAGCAGGAAGAAAATAAAAAAATTATATATAAAAACATCACCTTCATCCAGTGCTGCTGAATATTAACAACCCTGCTCCCCATACAAGGCTAGGCCAGTCTAGGTACTTACTTACTTACTTACTTATGGATCCTGTACACCTCCGGTGGAGCAAAGGGCCGACTTGAATGATCTTCATTTTGAGCGTTGCCCGGCTATCGTTTTAACCTGTTTCCAGGTTAGATTTCGGTCGACTTCTTTTATTTCTTTATTAAGGCTTCACCGCCATGAGCCTCTGGGTCTGCCTCTGCTGCGATGTTCCGCTGGGTTCCAGTCTAATGCTTGTTTACAGATTTTGTTTCCGTCCTTACCTGGAGTGGGGCCGACCCAGCCCCACTTCCGATCCCGAATTTCTGTTGCTATCGGCCTCTGGTGACAACGACGATGGAGCTCGTTGTTTGAGATCCAGTTGTGAGGCCACCAGGCCCGAATTATATACCGCAGGCATCTGTTAATGAACACCTGCAGCAGTTGAGTGTTCTCCACTGATACACACCATGTTTCGCTAGCACGGATTTCAGGTTAGAGTTGAAAATTCGTATTTTGGTCCGTTCGGTACGATTCATACAATTTTGTTGAGTGGTTCTCAACCTGGGGTACTTGCACCCCGGCGGGTACCTTCGCCGGGCCCAAGGGGTACCTCGGACGAAATGCTTAACACTTACGTACCTGACCCCCAATTTCACGTAAAACTAAATTTTCAAGATGATGGTTCTCAGCAGTCTTGCATCGGAATTTGATGCTGTTTACTACAATCGATCACAAAATTCCTATAGTTCCAGGGACATTGGTCATCGTTTTGAAACTGGACATGGTTCCGGAGATATTGATGGGAGTACTGGGGTAACCTCCCGGTCCGGAAAAATGGCCACTGTCTGATCAAGCCGGAAACACGTCAAACTTCATGATTTTGCAAAAAAAGTTCATAGAAATATGTTCTGAGGCTATTTGGCTCATCTGGTCATATTCTGGAACACCCTGGAATGCTGGTTCCCCTGGTACTTTTCGGACAATTCCGAAACCTGGGTTGCGACATGTCAAACTTCATGATTTTGCAAAATATCTGGTCACATTCCGGGATGCCCTGGAAAGATGGTCCCCTGGGGGAAGTGGCTCCGCCAAGTCGTGGTACTTCGTTATCTTGTTGGAGAATGTTGTTGGAAGATTATGGTCTAGCGGTACAGCAATGTCGATGAGGGTTACCCGCTTCATCCTTTTGTCGTAGACCACAATATCGGGCCGATTGGCACGAATGAGGACATCCGTTATGATCTCGCGATCCCAGTACAGCTTCACGAAACTATTTTCCAGAACCGGGACAGGCACATATTTGTAGTAGGCGACAAACTGGTTAACCAAGTTGTGCTTTAAAGCAAGCTGTTGGTGCACAATCTTGGCTACTTCGTTATGACGACCGAGATAGGCTGAATCAGCTAAGGCTGAACACCCAGACACGATATGTTCGGTCGTCTCTCCTACTGAATTGCACTTGCTGCAGCGGTCCACCACGTTTATAGTGCCGATAGTTCTTCGTCGCAATTACCCGGTCCTGGATGGCTACCATGAATCCTTCTGTTTCTGAGAAGAGTTCACCTCGCACCACCCACGTATTCGACGCCGCTTTGTCGATATACTCCAGCTCCAGTTGAAGGGGGTGCGCCCCATGCAACTCCTTCTGCTTCCACGATCCGATCATCTCGTCGACAGATTTGATGTCGCAATTCAGCTGATAGTCCTCCTGCGCCAGATGCAGGGCACTGAATCCGTGGTCAGCTTCACACACAGCGCGATAGATTTCGTGGCGGTTTTGGCTTTTCACGAAGATCTGCTGGATCTTGGAAACACATTTATTTATTTATTATCAGACTAAGGCCGGAGTGGCCTGTGCTGCACATAAAAGTCTTCTCCATTCAGCTCGGTCCATGGCTGCACTTCGCCAACCACGCAGTCTGCGGAGAGTCCGCAAATTGTCCTCCACCTTGCCCGCTGTGCACCTCGCCTTCTTGTTCCCGTCGGATCGTTGTCGAGAATTATTTTCACCGGATTACTGTCCGACATTCTGGCTACGTGCCCGGCCCACTGCAGTCTTCCGATTTTCGCGGTGTGTACGATGGATGGTTCTCCCAACAGCTGATGCAACTCGTGGTTCATTCGCCTCCTCCACGTACCGTCCGCCATCTGCACCCCACCATAGATGGTACGCAACACTTTCCTTTCAAAAACTCCCAGTGCGCGTTGGTCCTCCACGAGTCTTATAAGCGTTTTGTAGATAGTCAGTTTGGTACGGCGGCGAACTCTATTCGATCGGAGCGTTTTACGGAGTCCACATCCAGACGTCAGCGATTTGGAAACACATAGTGTTTGCAAATCGGTTACGTCTCTTCCTTCTACTGTACGTGGCAGGGTGACTCTCTCAATGGACGATTTTGGATGGCGCATGCGATGCTTAGTGAACGCCACTCGTACTGCTGGTTCTAACGCCTCCAAGTCAGTCTTGGTCCACTTCACCACCCCAAAACTGTATGTCAACAAGGGCACGACAAACGTGTTTATCGCCTTCATCTTGTTGCTGGCCGACAAGAGGCTCTTCAAAACACCGTTGACACGATGCAAGAACTTTTCCTGCAGCTCTTTCTAGATTCTCGTACAACCTTATTCAACTGCAGTACCTTAAGAAGGTACGAGTAAGATACTGAGTTGTATGCTTTTTTCTAGTCGATATACGCCATGCTCAGGGGTGGCATTGCGCACCTCGACTCGAACCGAGCAAACCATGCAAACTGTCATACGAAAGAGCTATCGAAAGGAGATGCTCAATGAGGCCCCAGGTTTCTTTGCTTGTGGGTAGCCTGCCCAACAACGACTGCATCAATGATGACCTGGTCCTTGCAGCCTCGTGTGTTGCGTCGACAACCTTTTTGTTCCTCGGTCATCAGGTTGTTGACGTCGCAATGCTTCGGCACCCTCCTCGCTATTACCGATGACAGCACTTTGTACAGACTCGAAAGGCACGTTATTGGTCTGTACTTGGCTGGGTTCAAAGTGCTCCGATCCTTCGGCAGAAGATACCTCTAGAGATGAATTCCGGTAGCTGCCCGGGGCTATCTAGTACCATGTTGAAGCATTCCACCATCCGCCCGTGGACCGTTGTGAGTTATTTATACCAGAAATTATGCACAAAATCGGGTCCTGGTGCAGCCCAATTCCTGGTATGGGGTAGGGTAGTCTCACGTATGTCTTGGGCGGTCACGTTGATACCCAAGTAGCACACGCAATATCTTGCAAAAAGCACACTGTTTCTATTCAGTTTCATTAAAGGCATTGGAAAAACATCAAAGCACGCTAAAGTTGCACCAAAATATCAAAAACGTTCGAATTGTGACCAATGTTTCATTAACATTGCAATGCAGTACGCGTGTGACATTTGAAAACAAACAACCAAAGAATACTGCACTGCATGTTGCATACTCGAAACAAAATCATTAAGTTGCATATTTCGTAACATGTAACTTCAATGCGTCTTTCAAAATTGAATTGTTTGTTTAAATTAAGTTACAGATAAGTTGAGTGTATCTTCATGTTTGATTTAGCATCGTTCAACGTTTTGACAACTCACAATTTATTCCGGTGATGGTACAATCAAGTTACAGGAAACCCTAGTACAAAACTTCATAATCTTGTGATTTTTTTATGGTGAGTCAACATGTATTCCCTTCGAAGTCTTGAATGGTGCTGTGATAGAGTAAAGGCACGGCGTGTTCAGTAGAACAATATTATCACAAAAAAATGAGCATGGCTAAAATTTCAACTACGTGAAAATATAGCTTCTTATCTTTCATTTCCTGGGTATTTTAAAAAAATCTACCGGGGGGTCCCGAACAACTTTTTTTTCCTTTCCAAATGGAACCTGCATTCTAATCTAATACCAGCTGCCAGTCACGAGTCCCTCACGAGTTGACTCGTCATTTATTTTTTAACTATTTTTCATGAATTAAATGCAAGGAATGAATATTCTTCATGTTCTTTTATTTTGAACCTAATTTAAAAGGCTCAAATATGGAAAAGCATGACGGAGCCAAAATTATTAAGTTCAACATTTGGCTAGCAAACATACTGCTTCGCAAGGGTTGAACCCACTAATATTTTTAACAGTGTTTGTTTAGTTCAATTTTATACTTTTTGGATTTAAATGAAAATTAGCGAAATTCGTAGAAATTATTCCAGATAATTGAGAAATTTCAAATTGATTGTTTGAGCTCAAAAAACGACAGGATTCCGACATTCAAGACATAACGATTTCTGAAAACCTAATGATTTTTTATAACATTTCCAAGATAATATAAAACTATTTTAACCTACCAAGACCATGCTGCAGGTGGCTGAGTTGTATTCCCGGTTCGGTCTAGGAAATGTTTAGGTTGGACATTTCCTCGGCATTTCTATGTGGGATGGTTTTATAAAGATATTTTTGGTTTTGAAAATAAGGAATACATTTTATTCTATGGAGTTTTTATAAATATTAACGGGGCTTAATAATTAGTAAAGCTTTTCTAAATTACGCTTCTGATCATTGTTGAGCTAGATTTTTTCCACTAGATAGATGAATAAAAGTAAAGCTCATCGATTACTTCAAAGTCTGGTGGTTGTACCAAGAGTCATGAAAATAAGTGTCTTTTTAGAAGAAGATGCATTTGATGCATAGGGCAGGAGATTGATTTTCGTTTACTGGTTAACTTTTCTGAACTTTTAGGCAATTTAGATTTTATTAGAGTCATCCCTTCAGCACGATTTTTGTGTCTAAAAATTCAAACTCTTCTCCAAAAACTTCCAAAACTACCCTGGTTCTGATCGTCCAGGTTTTGTGTTTGCGTTTTATGTTGGTGGTATTCGGCTTGACCAAATAATTGAACGTTATTGAAAGTGATTGCCAAAAGCAAAATAGCAATAATGCGACAACACAATGAAAAGTGGAGTAATTTTTAAATTGGTAATTAATTTCGAGTGAAAATAATCGTTTCGAATGAGTATTTCTCCAAGCTCACGCAGTGCAATATCATAGACAGTTGCATGTTTGCCACAACATTTGTAGTAAAATGAATTTGCTCGTCTGGATGAATCACTCGTTCTCATCAACTATGCATCACAGCCATATGATCTCTAGGACAAAATACAGTACATATTTTTAAGTATTTTTTTATACCCATGTCACTTTTTGTTGAAATCAGAAGAGATTTTATTTTAAACTAAAAGCTAGATATTTACTTCCATTTTTGCCTTTATTGTGCACTTAGCATGAGCATTTGCGCTCATCTGTTTACCGTATATCAATTGAAATCTGATTTCTATTTGAATGAGGTATTAAGGATTTCTATGTTGGATAGTTTTTAGTGATAAGTTGAAGTTACACAATCAAAAATACGACAGAAAAAAAGTGTAAAAAGTGAATTATGTGTATCTACATTACTTCTCCTTCTTCGTTTTGGCATTACATTCCCCACACTGGGACAGAGCCGCCTCGCAGCTTAGTGTTCATTAAGCACTTCCACAGTTATTAACTGCGAGGTTTCTAAGCCAAGTTACCATTTTTTTACCATCAAATTTACCACCAAAGTTTCAATTTTGGTATATATTTGGGAAAGAATTGGGTGTATATGTGCATAAGATGACGATGCAGAGCATAATCTCCATCCAAGCCTTTCTTAGCTGTTTGCAGAGGATAACATAAATATATCGAGTTCGGCTTCGTCATGCACTTTGACGCTTGAGCTCCAACAAACTATTAATTTAGGCTATAACTTGGTAATTTTGGTACCCCTGAGTTTATATACGATTATTGGAATAAAAAAATCCAGGAATCTCATTTTAAATGGGACGCGATAAATAATAATCGTTGGTCTCCCAACTACAAAGATCCGTTTAAGGGAGAAAAAAAAAAGTTGTTCGAGACCCCTCGGTAGATTTTTTTCAAATAGTCACGAAATGAAAGCTTAAGAGCTATATTTTCACGTAGTGAAAGTTTTGGCGATGCTCATTTTTTTGTCATAAAGGTCCCCCATACACACGCCGTGAAGGACTATCAATAACAAGATCCATAAATCGAATTTAGTTTTATATTTTTATTTTTTTTTCCGCTGTAGGGGAAGGGGGGGCAATATGCCCTAGCTAAGCAAACACTGCTCTATTGTCTTATTTGTAACGCTATTCATGGGTATTTTTACATTATGCATCAGTTAAACAATATAGCTAGTTGATGCCATTCAAAAATTGTCAAAAATCTCAATCATATTGATAATATTCATACTTCAAAAAAGTGGTGATATTCTGTTAGCTTAGCTTAGCTTTAGCTTTGACTGACTACACATATCTATGGTTGCTACTCCGTGATTGACCAGAATCAGTGAAATTGCACAAAGAATCAACTGAATGATTGACTGGGATTGTTCAAGCATTCTCAGTGTGTAAGTTTCAGTGACTCTAAAATTCAAATGAGCAATAACGGCGCCGGCCACGTCCTTGTAGTCAGTTAGGAAGAAGGAAGGAATATTAGTAGGTGGTTTTTGCTATTTGAAGACCGTGTTTACCTCTGCGTCTCCACAAAAACCACAGGAAGGATTATCAGTTAATTGGTAGGCATCGTTGGATCTGGATTCACTCTGATAAGCGATACGACCGTGCCATTCTTTATACACAGTGATTTTACCTAGCCATGAATCGGGCGCGAAAAGTAATACAAACTAACTACCGGCCTACCGGGCGCGCAAAGCAGAACACAATATTTCGGCCGATCGCGCCATCGTTCTGCTGTCCGAAACAAAAGAAATCTCGCACTGAACTGATTTTTATTACCGGCCGCTCAAAGCAGAACACAATATTTCGACCGATCGCGCCATCGTTCTGCTGTCCGAAACAAAAGAAATCTCGCACTGAACTGATTTTTATTACCGGCCGCTCAAAGCAGAACACAATATTTCGACCGATCGCGCCATCGTTCTGCTGTCCGAAACAAGAGAAATCTCGCACTGAACTCTCAAAAAAATGGTGATATTCTGTTGCCGGAAAACTCATGAGGCAAAACGCTTTTTAGCTGGCAGCTCCTAGGGAACAAAGTACCACGCGTCGGCGAATCAGCATTCTAGTATGGATAGTCCGTGGAGACGCAAGTACTCTGTAGGTTATTGCCACGTTTTGCCTCGCCAAAATATTAGATATTTCTTCAAAATGTGGAAATTTTCGGTTTTTCCGACCTTCCCATGCATTATTTTGAAACTTTTTTCGCCTATCCTACATAATTTTAGATCTAGTTTTGTTACGGACATCTTAATGACGGTAAATATGAGGGAAACCACAAAAGGCGTTTTGCATCGGGGGGCGTTTTGGGGCCTTTTCCCCTAGTATTTTACAACATTATTGCAATTTTACTGCAATCGAATGATGTTTCCGTAGGCTCCACCCCTTGCGCTTTTTAGATTGCAAGAGAGTTCTGTTTGATAGCACATACGCAAAGATTGTTTCTTTCCGAATAGTTGCAACACAGCGAAATGTTCAGTAGTGAAACAAGTTGTGCTGCTTGGGTGCTCCTTGAATTCATACCATGTACCCAAATCAATACAATTCGAAACCAAAGAATTGATGCGCAAATTGTTTTATTTCTCATTTTTATGATTTTTTTCAGCAGTGAACACACCGGATAACAACAAAACACGACACAAATTGAACCTAAATTGCCTGTTTTTCTAATGTTATTGATATAGGAGCATGTTATTGATAATGGAACAGATACCCTATATGAAAAGTTGGTTACAATTTGTTTGCTCCCACACGCATCCACATACACACGGACAGACAGACATTTGCTCTGTTTGTCGAGCTGAGTCGATTACTTTATATCACTATGGATATAGGAGCCTTCTATAAAAAGTTCGTTTTCGGAGTAAATGAAAGTTCAACTTTGTTGTACGAGAAAGGCAAAAAGTTCTAAATCAAATTCAATATAAACCATTAAAGACATTTCCGGAGGGATTCTCCTAAGGGAATTTCGGAAAATGTTCCTGAATTAATTTCTGTAGGTTTTTCCGAAGAATTTTCCGTACGGATGCAGACCAAATCTCCGAAGGAGTCTCTAATGAAATTTAAAAGATAGTTCTTTACAAAAAAATTCTTTACAAAATTCGTAAGGAATTTCTGAAGGAATTTTCGAAGAAATCTTGAAAAATTTCTTAAGGATTTTTCAAAGATTTTCTTATAGGAATATCTTAATGTGTTTCCAAAAGAATTTCTCGATCTATCTCCGAAGTAATTTTCTGAGAATTAGCCGAAAAATCCCTGGAGTTAATTCCGAAGCAATTCTTGGATGAATGAATAGAGAAAGAAAATTTCGGAAATTCCTCCAGGAGTTCTTTTCAAAATTCGTTCAGAAATCCTGAGAGATATTGCGGTGGAATTACGGGAGCCAAGTGTATGGAATTTCTGGTGGAATACCTGGACGGCGTGGAGCGCAGCGAGCGAGGTGGGCAGACCAGATGCAAAACGACTTGGCGAGCTTGGGGCGCATTCGAGGATGGAGAGATGCGGCCTCGAACCATGTACTGTGGCGTCAAATTGTTAATTCAGTGTTATCTGTTTAGTTGTAAATTAAATAAATGAAATGAACCTGGAAGGATTTCTGAAAGTATTGTTAAAGTAAATTCCGGAGGAGTTTCTAAAAGAATTCTAGGATAAATTATTGGCGAAATTTTCTAAAGAATTTTTGAAGGTATTTCTAGATTCATTTGCAGAGGATTTTCAAAGACATTTCTTGAGAAGAGGGATGAAATTCCTGGAGGATTTTTTGAAGGTATGCCTTAAACAATTTCTGGATGACTAACCGAATTAATCCTTGAGGGTGTTATTTACGAAAAAAAATGTATAAAGGATTTACGCACGAACTTTTGAATAAATTTATGAAGTATCACCTGGATGAATGCTGAAGAAATTCCCGAAGCAACACCTGAAGTAAATTCCTAAGGAATTCTTGGAAATATCCGAAGAAGTATGATGATGGATCGACTGCAATCCGGCATTTCATCGAAAATTCCCCCAAAAGTCCTTCGGAAATTATTTTAAGGATTCCTTCGAGAATTCTTTTCGATTTTTTCGAAAATTCTTTATAAAAAATTCCTTCGGATTTTTATTTTTAGGAATTCCATTGAGATTTAATCGTTCCAATAATTAGTAATCGATTTTAATCATCAATTGACAGCATGAGAAAAGTTTACAACGAGAAATTTGCTACATTTTTCTCTGCTACAGATTCACATTTGAATGATAGCTGAATTATTAATTCACCAAAATTCGAAGCACCTATCCTATATCCATACAAGTTAAATTACTTTGTATTCTATGTCTTCTAGATTTTCTAATAATTTTTATAATCACAGTATGTAGGGTAAAAGTTCCGATAGTCGTGGGTGTTTCTACAGTTGAGCGATTCCAAGCAACAGCATCCAAATTTAAGAAAATTTTTAATTCATGATTTTCTATTGAGTTGAAACTTTGCACAGTTTTTCAATTTCATCTAAATCGTCATTTTTCGATATCAAATCTTCATATTGAGTCACGACTAACTTTTCAAAAGGGTGTATGTGAAAATGGTTCAAAAATATTTAAAAAGCTGCACAGCAAAAACGGAATGTTCGATTGTTATGATTTTTTCAGCAAAGTTAGACAACTAAATGGTGATTCTTAAGAAAATATGCACAGTAAAAAAAAATTTTTTTGCCTTTAAAAATATCATTTTTGTCACAAAAACTCAAATATCTCAAAACCCTATCTTTTTTCGAACGTAATTTTTTTAGGGAAAACGGTCCATTATATTAGCTATCTACCATAAAAATTTGGTGATGGTAAACTAATAAACAAAAAAGTTATGACAATTCAAACATTTCACAATTTTCACATATAGGTAGTAAACAAAAAAAAATCCATTTAATTTTTCTCGAGAATCGCAGTTTGATGCTGATTTTATTGTTAAGGGCCTTGCGTGAGTTAAACAAGTTGTTTGTATGATATTCCATATTTATGTATTCATCGATATTATGTATATTATATGTATAAATATTATATGTATAAATAAATAAAAATGAATTAATATTATCCTAAGTATTAAATTAAATGTGGCAGTTACACAATGTTGTTATAGAAACTCTAAGAGTTTTGGGTTTGAATTTTGGTATGGGTTATGATATCATGAAAACAGTTTATTAATACTTATTTTTTATTTATTTTTATTCAAATTTTTAAAATATCGAACACTTTTGAATTATTATCAGCACAGTTTGAGTATAGTTTTGCTTTAATTTTATTTTCCGACAATGGAATGAAACAGTGAAATTTTGGGTTCCTTGGATCGTTTTCGCGTTATTAAATTGCTCGCTGAGCTCTGAGGCCTTTATTTCGTACTCTTCAGTAGTAGTAAAACAAAATGATAATTTGGTTAAATCTTTTCTTTTCTACGATTTGCCCAATCAAAAGTTCTTTCGCAGTTTTAATTGGATGCTCACGTTCTTTGGCTAAACTTGCTCTTGTGGCCATGCGCTTTATTGTTCCTCCAATAGCATCACAAGGACCTTTGCCATGTGATGTAGCAAAAAATGCCATTCTGCATCAATTCCGTACATTGATTTAAATTGACATAGGCTCGAAAAATTCTTACGATTTTGTACTGCGACGCTGCTCCATCAGACATGAAATATATCTTTTGACTTCTTTATGCTTATCAACGCGTAAAAGTTAATCATTTTTCAATGAACAAGTTTACGGATACTGAATCGTGTCTTAAATCTTCGGAAATTATAATAAAACTTAAGTGTTCAATTTGCGTACTTCCATTAAAATAAATAACGAATGGATGAATTGTAGCTTGTTGTACGTTCCAGTGATGGGACTGCACTTCATCTTGCAATACAAAGCTGTAATTTAAAAATCACAAATGACTAAAAATTCACCATTTTGTAATGTATTTTTCGTATTTTTAAAAGCTGGATTGTTCTGTTTTAATGAAATCGTGAGGGATTAAACTTTCTAATTTCAAGCAAAAATATGACACAAACTCATCTACAGGTTTTACAATAGTTTCTATGTCACACCTATCCGTGGTCACCCATTGCTCAAATGATAACTGATCAATATATTTTCTTCAAACTCAGCGAATAAAGTATTTTCCAATGATGAAGAATCTGGACAATCCGAACAAGATCGTAGATAGCAATTTGATGTTGTATTTTCACACAAAAGACTACCAGTTAACATTTTAATATCCTTTGTTAAATTGATTCTTTTCAAACTATGTAAAATAAGATTAATATTCTAATGGGTTGTGCACACACACATTATGTGTTCCTGAATTGGAAAGAAGCTTACATTGCCTTGGCCGAAGGCTTGCAAATGAGGAAAAACCTATTTTAATATTATCGTGAATTTCCTTGAAGCGTGTGTACGCTTCTTTCAAAGTCGTCATCATTAATCGTTTTTGGATTGCTTGACGCTTTCCATCTTTTTACTGATACATAATCTTTTGACCAGGCATAGCTCGACTTACTTCATTATCTTCAAAATATTGAACTACTATTTCTTTTGTCTCATCTGTTAATGCAGTACTAGACCTAGTATTTTGGTTGAAAGACAGTTATTCTTCAATTGTTTTGCCTCTTTTACTGTATTTCTATTGGTTTTGAACTCATCAATGGCATCCTGAATAGACCACGAACTTGGCAGCATCGACAAAATCAATAATTTTTCTTTCCTTGTCGTGACTGCATTCGAGAACCTTTCCTTCATATTTATAATTACCTCATCGTAGTCTGTATTTTCCACATCATCAGGTCCTAATTTGAAGAGGTTTCTTCGTACAGCTTCGTTTATTTCACGGTATTTTTTCTCCGGGTAATAAACGTAGTCCACCTTACTCCATTTAATCGGAGTCACTTTTATCCCAGCTATGCCCTCGTTAAAGCGTTCGATGTTGACCTTTTGGATACACTCATCTTCCGATTGATTTGTTGAAACAGATTTCGCTGATGGTACGGTGGCAAGGCTCTCAGCACTTAATACTTCTGGTAATTCCTCAGTTGTTGTCGATACATCTGGCAATTCCTCAGTTGCTGTCGTTTTCGAACTTCCTGCGCTCTGCTCAACCGATGATATACAGATTGCTCTTTTGTCAACGTTTAGACGGCAGGACGTGCAAATGCGTAAATTTGTATTCAATGTGGACATTGGAGCATAACCAGTCGCTTTCAGTTTATCTATGGTGCTTTCGGTGAGATTTCGTAACTCTTTTGAACACTTTTTCCATCAAACGGCCTACAACAGTTGAGAAAGCGGCTACTCATGTTGTTCGTAATATTTCAATAAACAAAATCACTTTTAAGTTTTTACTGACTAGTTTGGTGTCATTTGCTTGACTGAAGAAAAAATTACTATAAGATCTTTTAACAACCTTAGTAGTAGTAATTTTTTGCTTTTTCGTGAGCATTGTCATGGTATGTACCTATCATGCATTTGTTGTTGTTGAAGATACCCGTTTCCTCCCGATCATAAAGTCTATTCTCTAAGAGGTATATTTTTGCAGGTAAACTATAGACGTACACGTCATATAAATCTTTGATTTTGCAGCTTTTGTCTTAAAAATAACATTTCTGATATGTTTCTATCAACGTTATTATCAACAGGTTTCAACACTATTAAAAGAATTTTTCGCCAGTCACGTGCAATGAAAATTATGACACTATCAATACTTTTGATCACAACACTGGATCGTGTCTAAGTTTCTTATAGATGCTATGAATAATTAAATCAAAATATCATGAAAACAACTTGTTTAAATCACGTCCCTTAACAATAAAATCTGCATCAAACTGCAATTATCGAAATAACTTACACAGAAAAAAATTTTTTTTTACTAAATGTGAAAATTGTGAAATGTTTGAAATGTCATAACTTTAATATAATGGACCGTTTTCCCTAAAAAAATTACGTTCGAAAAAAGATAGGGTTTTGAGATATTTGAGTTTTTGTGACAAAAATGATATTTTTAAAGGCAAAAAAAATTTTTTTTTACTGTGCGCATTTTCTTAAGAATCACCATTTAGTTGTCTAACTTTGCTGAAAAAATCATAACAATCGAACATTCCGTTTTTGCTGTGCAGCTTTTTAAATATTTTTGAACCATTTTCACATACACCCTTTTGAAAAGTTAGTCGTGACTCAATATGAAGATTTGATATCGAAAAATGACGATTTAGATGAAATTGAAAAACTGTGCAGAGTTTCAAATATTTTCGAAATGGTCGCTCAGGATCGACTGACATGCCCCCGTGGAATGCCTCAGTTGCGGTAACGACAAAATAAGCGCAGCAACCCAAATCAGTTGACCTGTCATAATACGACAGAGACAAAAATAACATTGGAATTTCCTTTGAATGGTAAAATATCCTTAAAATACCTTATCTTTTTTTCTCCCTTCCGTCAATAGTTCCGATAGTGTTCCAATAGTTGCGAATCCCGTATAAAACCTATTGGATTCTCAACTATAGGAACACGAAAAACAAAATACCGCAGCTATTGGAACACTGCACCAATAATTGGAGGAATGATTTCGGGTTACAATATTGCATTTTGATGCAGTTATGACACACATCGCATAACATATAGTTAATGAGCTTTCGTGTGCACCTCAAGGTAAGGAAAATTGAGTACATATTAAGTGTAATCGGGCAAATAGTGCAGGAACATGCTTAGTTCCTCCACTGTTGGGTCTTTTACCTTACATCTTCTTCTTCTTCTTATTGGCATTACATCCCCACACTGGGACAGAGCCGCCTCGCAGCTTAGTGTTCATTAAGCATTCCACAGTTATTAACTGCGAGGTTTCTAAGCCAGGTTACTATTTTTGCATTCGTATATCCAATGATGTTATCGATCATTTAGTAATCTGCCTTCGATCATTTAGTAATTTTTCAATAACTCATTCCAGAAGCTAAATTTCAAAATGTGTTGTGGTGGACTTCACTTCTAGTGCAAAGGTTTATCTACAACTCTGTCTAACAGTTCGTTGTTTGAATTTCATTAATAACGGAGCTATAGCGCTAGTAGCAGAAACGTAGACTAAATGATTGCATATTTTGTAATCATTTAGTATAAGTATAGCAACTAGCACCGTAACTCCTTTAGCAGTGGAATTCGAACATCGACCTGTTAAGGAGAGTTGTAGGTAAACCTACGCACTAAAAGTCCACCATACAACACATGTTGATATTTAGCCTCTGGAATGAGTTATTGAAAAACTACTAAATGATCGAAGGCAGATTACTAAATGATCGATAACATCCTTGGCCCAGGGAAGTCGAGACAATTTCCAATCCGAAAATTGCCTAGACCGGCACCGGGAATCGAACCCAGCCACCCTCAGCATGGTATTGCTTTGTAGCCGCACGTCTTACCGCACGGCTAAGGAGGGCCCCTTACATGTAAATTTCAATTCTCAAGGAACGGCGTAGGTTGCTGCGTATCTGTCTATAGAATTCTAATACTTATAATCATAGGGGCGTAACTGTATAGATCGATTTCTCTTCATCGATTTTATATTTCGTTAATTACTCAATTGTTTCAAAAGCTACAACCGTCATTATTGCTGCTGGTGCAAGATGCGATCATCCTTTATCACACCAAACTATTAAATCTTTAGAAAACTACCGCAATTCGTTACATTAATAAGAAGAAAATATGGATGAAGAGAAATCAATCAATGCAGTAACGCCCCTATGATTCTAAGTACGAGAAATGTTGGGGGAATTGAAATATGTCCCTCGTGATTGTGTTCGAAACATATCAATAATCCGATACGCAGCTGCCCACGTTGTTAAGTGAAAAATATAATTGCATGTAGCAAATACATCGCATTGCAGCAACAATCATGTATGCCTAGTGTTGAACACTCTGAACATCATCCTTTTCTTCTCTGAGCGCCAACATCGACCTGATGAAATTTTCCACGAACAAACGCGCTATACATTTCAATTTAGTTATAGAGATTAATCTAACCGAATTTCATTCTCGGAATGCAATAAACGGAGTACGCCATGGAACGACGTCGTCTTTTTTTTTATGGGCAGTCTATTCCCGGTAACGTGATCTCGCTTATGGCGGGCGATGCAGCGAGGAATGTAAAATCGCATTGAAAGCTCCTTTTTATCGTCTGATGCCGGCTGCCCGGAGGTTGAAAGCGAGGGCGCCGCGGCGTTGAAGAAATTTTAATCACGAAAAAAGCGAACTCTTGCACTACCACCGCCCGCCGGATGGGAACAAAGTTGATTGGGCGAATATAAAAAAGAAAACAAACGGTTCGCTCGGGCTTGGCTCTTGATCTTATTTGATTAAACGGTAACCATGCGTAGTTCGTCTTAATTATTTTACAGAATGGTTTGATTTTCATACGGTGCGATGTGGTGGAAGATAGTTGCCCTTCTGGCTCTTGATTATTTTTTAACCTTGTCTTTTTTCCACGAGATGAACTTTGCTTTCGCTTTGAAATTGATGCAAAATTGGTTGTGCTTCTATAGAAGAGTGAAAATGTTAAGTTTTGATGAAATTTTGAAAATCAGTAATATACATACCTAAGGGTAATTCTGAGCTGAGGTTACTGCTCCTGGACTACATCTCATAGCTTCGATATTCATCCCACGAAAAACAAAGCAATGAAAAGGTTTCGATTTGTTTCTTATTTTTGTTATTTTTTCAGCAGTGGCATGTTAGCAAAAACAGCGACGACATTGATGCCGTATTTCTTTGTTTTGCGATGAGATGAATATATGTTCAGTGAGATGGAAAACGGAGCAGTTCCCCTATATTGTTTTAATTTGGAATGAAAGTGTGTTTGCATTTGATTTTTTTTAATCTTTACTTATGTTTATTTTTGTACATATAAGAATTAATATTTGTTATAGTTTGGGAGACTGGGGATACATGATCCCCTTTTTTCCTCTCCGATGTTTCACAGCTAAAATGAATAATTTTTTTTGGATTTCGTATAGGATGTCTGAAAAGCATGAGGTTTTACTTTACTGATGTGTGGTAGTTTGCAAATTGTTCTTGTTATTAATGCACAATCGATTTCTTAAAGTGCTGTCCATAATCGATTTTCAAAATATTTGGGGGGAATTTATCCTCCCTGGTTTGATATAAGTATTTGGTTTGATAAAAGTAGAAAAGTACTCTCTGATTTTTTGAATATTTTTCCATCAAAATAGAGTATATGGCTCAAACCTTAGCCTGTTATGCTGCGGTTGAGCATATTTATTGTTGTGCATCAGCGTATATTGGAGCTCTAACCAATATTATGCTCTATAGGCGGATGGTTTTTTCAGCCCACTTGGGACAAGCGGCTTTTGATTTCAAACATACGAAAGATAAAGATGGGTTGCTGCTTGGTTTGATGCAATTTTATCTTACTTGCGTTGAACAAAGGCAACATGAAAACGAAAGCAGAAAATGGCCAATCGTTGCGTTATGTAATTAATGGATCTTCCCTGTTCACCATTTCTAGGATATATAGTTTTTTAAATCGGAATATTTTTTTTGTGATATTCGAAGTTGTTTCGTTCTTTATGGTATTATAAGTTTACTCCAGGATGCTGAAATCTGATAATGAAAGATTAGTTTTAGATATTAATAATGTTTTTCTAAAACCCAGTATTCTCTACCAAACTCCATATTTAAATGCTTTCATAAAACCACGCTCAGCTAAATCTAATACTGTGATGTCGGCAAAATGAAAATTTTCAGCAAAATAACAAACAAATATGCTGATCACTTTGGAAAAATTTTGAATTTTTGAATTTTTAAATTTTGGACTCTATGCGATGCTGGAGATGTTAAATGAGAGGTTCCCTCTGTGTGCACCCCAGCTTGACCAGAATAAGTTGTACACACGCCAGAGAGCTATTATATCAAGTATGACTGACTCCAGAAGACGTAGAGTACATCAAGCGGGAAGTGCAGAGGGAACTAGGAGAGGAGGAGGAGCAGGCAAGATCGAGCGATACGTCGAGAAGGAGCTCTGTTGGGTAGGATGCATCAATCGCAAGTAACCGTCGCGATTCGATTGCACCCGCCGCTCCAGGAACAACAGTGGAATTGCAACGACAGCAATTGAAGGACGAACTAGCGAATCATATGGGCACAGCAGTTACACAGTTTCATGGGACATATCCCATATCCCGACACGGTTGACGAGTGCAGTAAGCATCCTTAACCAGGATATTTTGCCACAGTACTTGGAATCCGTGGAGAACCTTGAGGAGCTGTAATTTATCGTATATTCGGCTGCAGTGGCTGTTGTAAGAACGCTGGGATTGCGAACGCGCCCACAAGGTGAGAGTGATGGATGTGCGCGCCCCAAAGCACAAAAACCCGCGTGGATGCGACGTCTGGAGACCCGCGTCGCCACACTGTGGTCAAAGGTTGGTCGATTAACATAGTACAAGTAGGGGAATCGATCAACTAGGCTAGTTCGGAATGTTGCTGAAATTGTGAAACCCACAGAACTCTGTGATCTCACCCAGGCGAACATAACTGAGATCCTCGATACCCATGTACAGCGGAGTGAGTTGCTAAACGACTGCGACGTTATGGAGAATGTTCGAAGAGGAAGGAGCAAAATCAAATGTTCAACATCAACGAAAGAGAGTTCTACAACCACATCCGAAACGACAAAGCCGATTTTTACAAGGGCCTTCCGGAGATTGGAGAAGCCACGCAGTTTTGGTCCAGTCTATGGGAGAACCCCGTCATACACAACGTGGATGACAGAAGAAGAGCGATATTGTGGTGGAATTGGAGACATGACCGCTAGTTCCCCTAGTAATCCTTAAACGATTTTGTCGCAACGACTGCATTCGAAAGGTAGCGTTTAAAAGATATGAATAAAATGGTGAACCGAACCTAAATGCGAGAATGGCAATATTACTACTAGGTGAATCAAAAAGTGTTCTTTTGAAAGAAATTTGCTGCGATTATTATAGGAGATTCTTAAAGATATTCTTCCAGTATTCCCTAGGAAATCCCTCCGGAAACTCCTTCAGACATTCCCCCGGAAATTAACTCTTTCAGGCCCAAATTTTTAAAAACGTTATTACCCAGTAAATTTGATATGTTCCGTTTGTTTTCGTGATTAATAATGGAGAACTAACAAAACAAGTTGAAAATTATTTTTTCCGGATGTACTAGATCATCGAAACTGACCATGAGTATAAAACTTGCGATCTAGAACCACCACTCTAACTTTTTTCGTCCCTCCAAGCTTGTATATATATATTTAACCATATCCATAACATATTCATGAAGATCAGAAGAATGGGTCAGATGGTTTTGGGATATACTGGGTCATCGAAACCGACCTTGAGTTCAAAACTTGTGATCTACAGCCATGAAACTAGTTTTTTCGTCTCTAGAAGCATGGATATGTATTCAACTATGTCCATAGCATATTCCAGACGACCAGGAGGCATTGTAAGACGGTTTTGGGACATCCTGGGTTATCCAAACCGTCCTTGAGCTCAGAACTTGCGATCTATAGCCACCACTTTAGCTTTTTTTTGCTTCAAGCTTAGTATTCCATTATATTCATAATAAATTTGTTAAAATCAGGAGACATGGTATGATGATTTTGGGATATCATGGGTCACTATTCTAAGTTGTTTAGTGACTAAGTTATTTAAAGCGTTCAGAGCTTGCGATCTACAGCCACCATTCTAGCTTTTTTCGTCGCTTCAAGCTTGGATATGTATTCAACCATATCCAAAATACATTCCTAAAGATCAAGGGATATGTTTAGGTGATTTTTCGATATCCTGGGTCGTCAAAACCGCTTAAGGCCTTCCTTGAGGCCGTCGGATATCCTTCATAGATTTTTTGTGGGAGTTACTTCAGCAATTATTCTAGGAATCATACGAGAATTACTCAAGGAGTTCTTTCGGAGTTTTTGTCGAGAAATTCTTTGAAATTTCCTCAAGGCATTCTTCCAAAACTCTTTCAGTATTACCAGAGGCACATCCACGTTCCAAGTCGTGGGTAGGACAAATACGAAAAATGACTATTTTGTTAACAGTTCCGGTGTTAAGTAATCGATGCAGCATACAATCGTCAACAGGAGAATGGGCATGAAAAAAGAGGATGCTTTTTTTTGTCATTCTATGCTTTATGATGGTCGAATGCAGTGGTGTCGGTTGCTATTGATGCGATCGCCCATCGCATCGCTCGGAGTTCACGGCAAGAGGCCGATGATGGCTGAAAAGGCGGATGAAGAAGAATAAAATTAGAGATTCGGTCTGTTCATCCAGAGAAAGTCAATGTGCATGGGAACGAAACATGGCATAGACTGACCAATAGTGTGATTCAAATTTTGACTTTTTTGCTCCCCGAGCTTAAACGATTGCATTTGCCATTTTAATAATAATCCTAAATTTTTAGCTTATTTGGATGTAATTTGAGTGGGCACGCGCAGTTTGAAGTATGTATGAACATTGCTGTGAAAATCGACCCTTATGTGAGAGACCGTTTCTTGAGGTATTTTATTACAATCAACACGTTGACTGCATAGAGTACTTCCTATGCTGAAGGCCAGTTGTTATTGCGAAACAAATTGTCGTTTAGAAGCAAAGTTATGAAGTAAATTAAAACGCTCATTATTGATTTTCTATGTTCCTATGTTGCCAATGTAATCATATATTATTAGAGCTTAATGGGAAGCGTTGATTAGCGGTTTTCCACAAAAGTTACTGTTTTCATAGTAATCTTTATACAAACTTCAAACTGTGCGTGCTCATTCAAATTACATCCAAATTAGCTCAAAATTAGGAAGGTTAATAAAATGGCGCCCTCCTTAGCCGAGCGGTAAGACGCGCGGCTACAAAGCAAGACCATGCTGAGGGTGGCTGGGTTCGATTCCCGGTGCCGGTCTAGGCAATTTTCGGATTGGAAATTGTCTCGACTTCCCTGGGCATAAAAGTATCATCGTGTTAGCCTCATGATATACGAATGCAAAAATGGTAACTTAGCTTAGAAACCTCGCAGTTAATAACTGTGGAAGTGCTTAGTGAACACTAAGCTGCGAGGCGGCAATGTCCCAGTGGGGGATGTAAGGCCAATGAAGATGAAGAAGAAGAATAAAATGGCAAATGCAATCGATTAAGCATCTGTAATCCAAGGATGCTCCGTTGTCATAGAGGCCGATGGATGGCGTTCAAATTATTTTCCGCCAGAATCCAGGGAACATCAATCTCACCAAGAAGAGTTTTAGCAACAAAGATGGTCCTCATGTTGTTTCTTCGCTTCTGGAGAGTCTCCATTCCTAATAATCGGCATCGGCTTTCGTAGGATGGTAAGTCGTTGGAGTTTCTTTCAATCCTGTCGATCCAAACTTGATGGCAAGGACTCCAAACCCCAACAGCTGTTTCTAAAATCGATAGAACTCCTATTAACAAAACCTCCTCTATTTTAGAAGGGTTCCTGCTCCTTGACTTGTTTCTTATTTTTGTGATTTTTTCAGCAGTAAGCACACATGTTAGCAATAAAAAGTAACGAAATTGGTGCTGTATTTCTTTGTTTGGCGATATTATGAATAAATGTTCAATGAGATTAAAAACTGGACAGTTCCCTTAAAATAGCACTTTTACCCAAGTCTAAAAATTGGATTTTTAGAAATTTTAAACTTTACATACTAACACCAATAAGAAATCTATAAATGCCCAACATTTGATTGAGTAAAGTGCTTGAGTACAAAGAGGCTTGGAAGCCTGCTTTCCAAAGGCTCGGAAGACTCCTTTCAAAAGGCTTGGAAGGTTCCTTTCAAGAGGCTCGGAAGGTTCCTTTCAAGAGGCTCGGAAGGCTTCTTTCAAAAGGCTCGAAAGCCTCCTCTCAAGAGGCTCAAAAGCTTCCTTTCAATAGGCTCGGACGCCTGCTTTCAAGAGGCCCGGAAGCCTACTTTCAGGAAGCTCGGAAGCCTTCTTTTAATAGGGCAGAAAGCCTTTTTTCAAAAAGCTAGGAAGGGTCCTTTCAAGAGTCTCGAAAGCCTACTTTCAAGTGAACCGGAAGCATCCCCACAAGAAGCTCCACTTCTTCCAAGAGGGTTGAAAGCATACTTTCAAGAGGTTCAGAAGCACCCTTTAAAGATGCTAAGGGAGCCTTCTTTTAAGTAGCTCAAAAGCCACCGTTCAAGTTGCTCGAAAGCCTTTTATCAAGAGGTGCGGAAGCATATTCCCTAGAGATTCAGAAGCTTCTTTCAAGAGGCTCAGAAGTTTCCGTTTATAAGGAACAGAATTATTCTTTCAAAATGCTCGGAAAGCTCATTTCATAAGGCTTGAAAGCCTTCTTTCAAGAACCTCGGAAGCCTCTCTTCAAGAAGCTCGGAATTCTTCTTCAAAAAGGCTCAGAAGCATCCTTTCAAGATGCAAAGCAAGCCTCCTTTTAAGTGACTCAAAAGCCGCCATTCAAGAGACTCGAAAGCCTCTGTACAAGAGGCTTCCGAGAGACAGTAAGAACAAGAGAGAGTAAGAACATAAACGGGAACCTTCTTACGAACGAGCGTAAGGTGATCCAAAGGTGGCGGCAGCACTACGAAGAACACCTGAATGGCGATGTGGCAGACGAAGATGGCGGTATGATGATGGACCTGGGAGAACGCGCACAGGACATAATTTTATCAGCTCCGGATCTCCAGGAAATCCAGGAGGAGATCGGCTGAAAAACAACAAAGCCCCTGGGGTTGACCAACTACCAGGAGAGCTATTTAAACACGGTGGTGAGGCACTGGCTAGAGCGCTGCACTGGGTCATTACCAAGATTTGGGAGGAGGAAGTTTTGCCGCAGGAGTGGATGGAAGGTGTCGTGTGTCCCATCTACAAAAAGGGCGATAAGCTGGATTGTAGAAACTACCGCGTAATCACATTGCTGAACGCCGCCTACAAGGTACCAATTGCAAGGGAGTTCGTGTGGCAGTACCAGGCGGGTTTTATGGGCGAACGCTCCACCACGGACCAGGTGTTCGCCATTCGCCAAGTACTGCAGAAATGCCGCGAATACAACGTGCCCACACATCATCTATTCATCGACTTCAAAGCCGCATATGATACAATCGACCGGGACCAGCTATGGCAGCTAATGTACGAACACGGATTTCCGGATAAACTGACACGGTTGACCAAAGCGACGATGGATCGGGTGATGTGCGTAGTTCGAGTTTCAGGGGCATTCTCGAGTCCCTTCGAAACGCGCAGAGGGTTACGGCAAGGTGATGGTATTTCGTGTCTGCTATTCAACATCGCTTTGGAAGGGGTAATACGAAGAGCAGGGATTAACACGAGTGGTACAATTTTCAATAAGTCCATCCAGCTATTTGGCTTCGCCGACGACATAGATATTATGGCACGTAACTTTGAGAAGATGCAGGAAGCCTACATCAGACTGAAGAGGGAAGGCAAGCGGATCGGACTAGTCATTAACACGTCGAAGACAAAGTACATGATAGGAAGAGGTTCAAGAGAAGACAATGTGAGCCACCCACCGCGAGGATGCATCGGTGGTGACGAAATCGAGGTGGTAGAAGAATTTATGTACTTGGGCTCACTGGTGACTGCTGAAAATGATACCAGCAGAGAAATTCGGAGACGCATAGTGGCTGGAAATCGTACGTACTTTGGACTCCGCAAGACGCTCCGATTGAATAGAGTTCGCCGCCGTACCAAACTGGCAATCTACAAAACGCTCATTAGACCGGTAGTCCTCTACGGACACGAGACCTGGACGATGCTCGTGGACGACCAACGCGCACTTGGAGTCTTCGAAAGAAAAGTGCTGCGTACCATCTAAGGTGGGGTGCAGATGGCGGACGGTACGTGGAGGAGGCGAATAAACCACGAGTTGCATCAGCTGCGAGAACCATCCATCGTTCACACCGCGAAAATCGGACGACTGCGGTGGGCCGGGCACGTAGCCAGAATGTCGGACAGTAACCCGGTAAAAATGGTTCTCGACAATGATCCGACGGGCACAATAAGGAGAGGTTCGCAGCGGGCAAGGTGGATCGATCAGGTGGAAGATGACTTGCGGACCATTCGTAGACTGCGTGGTTGGCGACGTGTAGCCATGGACCGACCCGAATGGAGAAGTCTTTTGTATACTGCACAGGCCACTTCGGCTTTAGTCTGAATGAATAATAATATCGTCCACCATACAACACATTTTAAAATTTAGCCTCTGGAATGAGCTATTAACAAACTACCAAATGATCGAACGCAGATTACTAAATGATCGATAACATCCTTGTAGCATATAGCAGAATGAAAGATAGTTTGTACCTAACGCCTCTCTAGTAGGAATTCAAGGAATTTGAAAACACATAAAATTACATTTATTTTGTTCAGATAAATTCGTTTCGCTTATTACTATTTATTCAATTATGCAAAATCTGGACATATTGCTCCTCAGGTAATTGCAACAGTCACAAACACAACAGAGTTAATAAAAATCGTACCCACCGTATGCATCTGTCATGAGAAAAAGCAGGTGATTTGGTTTTGAGCGCCAAACATTTCTCTTTTATAACCCGACGGCTGTCTTGATGCTTACCCTCCAGTCGAGGCAGCAAGTACGAGAGTATTTAGAACTACCGAAAGAAAGAAAAGACATCAAAAATAGATGTTTGATGTTTGACAATATGTGCAGTCCTTTGTGCAAGGGGTATGTTTTTACCACCCAATCTAGCATCGCATCTATCCCAACTAAAATTAGCTTCCAAAACTTTTGACGTATTTTCAAAGCTTGTAATGCGTGCGTTTGAAAAGTTCGGGTCGTGCTAAGATAAAGTAAAGAAAAAATCAATTGTTTGCTTTTAATGTATTATTAAAATTTAATAATTCTGAAACATATTTTCACATTATATTTTTTCAATTTTCGTTTAAATTATCAGCCGATCTGTCATGCTCCGCTAGAAATTTACATCAAACGAGATAGACCACTGGTGCGAACGCTTGTGGCGTGATCTATTCTTCATTTGGATCTGGTCCAAACGTGGTATAAATTTGGACAGTAGACCACTCTTGAAGTTGCCCTAATGGTAGAAAAATCAATCGCGACGATGGCCTTACGTTGTCCATCGTCTACCTTGCTTTACTTTAAATCATAAAAGAGAAGCTGATAGATATGTTGAAGTTTTTAAAACATTTTCAATTGTGAACTGCCCTAATGACCTTATGCAATTGACCATACATTTCATATTTGTTATTCCGTGATTGAACCAATGGATGGAGGGGAAGAGGGTCTAAACATCTCAAGAAGTAGTGGTCGTCATGTTTGAATCACCCCATGGCTTCCGGATAATTACTTAAATTGCCTCGAAATTAAAATTTTCAAACGCTGCTCCCAGTAATCTTCTATAGTTCTTTAATGGTCACCATGTCCCACCGAGTATTTTTGGTTCGCCTATGTTACGTTTCGACTCCTCTTATAGCCTAGTCCCTTCAGACCCTTGAAACATTGTTGTAACCATAATCGTGCTTTCTACTCGTTTATTTATTCTATACAAACAAAATGGTGAGAAAACACTAACGCGTAATTTATGTTTATTTGAGCAATCAATTTATATCTTTGCAGCTAAGACCACATATTGTCCAAACGGGTGATTGTCTTTCACAGATTTACTCCAATAGGAGCTTCTGCAGCAATCGGTCGAACGAACTTACTGCAGGCGAGACGACCAAATCGTGTAGCGAAGACGAAGGTCCCCCGATGCTTCTTCTATCCGGCCGAAGAAGATAAAATCGTTAAAGACAACAGTTGCCACCGTGCAGTGTACGAAAAGAAAAGAAATCATTTTATCTAGATTGCATTTTGATGATTGTGGGGAAATAGAGTGGAAAACGACATTGTCTTAGCTGACCTCAACAAACACACATAGAATGGACTCCTTACTTGTTCCCTGCAGATGGACTGTTGTGGTGGCTCCATCTTTTTTGGCTTAGTGCCACATTCAGTGACAGCCAAGCTCAACTCGGTGGCATACCATGGCGAAATCCTCCGCATGGCAACTTCCCCAACCTGGCGAAGCGGAAAGTGATTTTTTTCTCGCTTCCTTTCAAAGATAAGTCTTCTTGCTCTTGGCTTGGTGAGATTTGGTTGACTTTTTGTTAGCACTTTGAGATGTCATCTTATGACATGCTGCAGTTATAGTTTTCTTTTCCACTCTCACTGTGGTGATGAAGTTCCCGCTTCAAGTTACCGCCATTATGAGATTATTGCTAGATCAACATTTGAAAAGGGCGTAACAGCCAAAATTTGATCTCTCCAGTATTCTGTCTATGTATATAGCTATATATGTAGATACGGAATCCGAAGCAATAAATTTTGGCTGTTACGCCCTTTTCAAATGTTGGTCTAGATTGTTTCCTTCATCATTCGCCATCCCAAGAGTTAAATGACATTGTCACAAACAATTTAAAATTCCCACGGCAGTATAAAGCGCTTTAATTGTTATTACATCTGAACCGACGCGGCAGTATCAGACTTAAAAGTGCCATTCCTAATCTGCATCTGAAACGAGAAAAACACTTATTCAGCGAGTTGAAAACTGTTTCCATTCGGGGAGCTGGCCCCTTGTTTTGAAAGGAAAAGCTTACTTGAGCAGTATCGCAGTCTCAATGTGACAAAAACTGATCGTAGGAGAAAATGGATTTTTTTCTCTAGCACTCTAAACTGGGAGAAGGGAAATGAGAACTGGTTCGCACCCGAAAGGACTCATTTACCGCTTGTTGAGTTGGTGAATGGAGTGTGAAACATTTGAATTCCCCTCAGAACGCTAGAAGGAAGAAATTATTGTTATTATTCTGAAAACTGGTGCGAACGTTTGGGATTAAATTCTTTGTTCAAAAAAGCTTACGAAGTATCATCACTGAACATGGTTTAATAATCCGGAAAATAAATTTATTGCCTGAAAATAATCGTTCTTTGCTCAATCAAGATCTATGAGAGTCATGTAAATTTTATAAACGTTGAGAGATTTGTTTGTACAACAATGTCAAGCTTCAATAATGCATTTACCATATTACACCCCCGCAAATAGAAATAAACACATTTGGCCCAACTCGGCAGCGGCATGCGATCGGGACTTTTAGATGTTTCTATTGTGACTTAAATAGATTCCCGGCATAACCATGATCTATGATGATGATTATTAAGCTGGCCAGGAGCACAATATCGGTGGAGGTGGCGTGCTTCAAACGTGGGCCATATGGGCACCCTGAGACTCGTAGAATGAAACCATTGAGGCGTAGACATATCAAATGGAAGCTTTGTGTTCGTTTCTTTCAACCTATAATACGGCCATCAAGCGGAGAAGATACTGCCTGGCTGTCGTTGAAGCATCCTCAATACGAGAGTGCTACTCATATGAAAATGATACTTTTGGGTATTCTCAGAATGGCTTCCATAAAGTGTAGGACTTCGTAAATTATGACTAAAATGGTAAAGCGCTAATGGATAAGAAATGAATGTGCGAAACGAGGCATTAACTATGTCTGTGATACAGAAGCTGGTTTAGTTTGAAACAGGGGTGATTCTGTTTTGGTACAGTAAGCAACATATTACGTACATATGGCATCGAAACGCTGTACGTATACGACCCACAATTTATTTTTGTCCTACAAAAATAAATCGTTTTGGGAGGTGAGAAAGATAAGAATAGTCAAAAATTGAACCGTTTATTTGAGAAACTGCAGATGTAACAATTTTGGCCAAAATGAGATTTTTATATATCTTTTTTGTTTATTTGAGAAACGACATATGTGCCCGCACTTTGAAGAGCATTTATGGAGTACTGCTTACAGTTTTGTCAAAAAATATTGATCTGTATCAAAGAAATCTAAAGATCCAATGCCAATTTATTCAAAACCATTTTTTGTTGTTTTCTCGAAATTGTGTACAATGAATATATCCAGTTTCTCAAACAAATTATTCAAAATAATGAGAATACACATGAATCCATCTTAAATGCTGCAATAAAGGCTGCTTCATTCGAAATGGCAAAGGACCATGGAGAAGTGACAAGAGAGGAGTGAGAAATGAGAAGTGAGGAGTAAAACGTAAGAAGAAAGAAGGAAGAAGGAAAAAGGAAAAAAAAGATGAAGAAGAAGGGAGAAAGAAGAAGTCAGGAGAAGAAAGAGGTAGAAGAAAAAAGCAAGGAATAAGAACAAAATATAAAGAAGATGAGGAAGGTAGAACTAAGTAGGAAGAATAAAGAAGGAAGAAAAGCGAAAGAAAAAGGAAGAAGGAACAAGGAAGAAGGTAGAAAGAAGAAGGAAGACGAAGGAAGACGAAAAAATATGGGAAAAATAAGACAGAGCAAAGAAAAGGAAGAAGGAGAAATTAAAGACTAACTGAAAAATAAAAAAGGAAGAAGGGAACAATAAAATTGGAAAAAATGAGAAGAAAGAAGAAAGGGAGAAGGAGGAGGGGAAAAATATGTAAGACAAAATAAATAAGAAAAAGGAAGAAAAAAAAAAGGCGAAGGGGAGAAAAAAGAAAAAAGTAATGAAGGAAGAACTGACTTCTCCCTGACATCTTACACTTCTCATTCGGCCTAATGGCTTTATACAGCAAAAAAAGAGTAGTTTGTAAAACATTCATTGGATTAGTACTGGAATAGATATGGAATAAGATTTGATTATGATTGGATTTGGATTGGATTTGGATTGGATTTGGATTGGTTTGGATTGGGTTTGGATTGGATTTGGATTGGATGGATTGGTTTGGATTGGTTTGGATTGGTTTGGATTGGTTGGATTGGTTTGGATTGGTTTGGATTGGTTTGGTTGGTTTGGTTGGTTGGATTGGTTTGGATTGGTTTGGATTGGTTGGATTGGTTGGATTGGTTTGGATTGGTTTGGATTGGTTTGGATTGGTTTGGATTGGTTTGGATTGGTTGGATTGGTTGGATTGGTTGGATTGGTTTGGATTGGTTTGGATTGGTTTGGATTGGTTTGGTTGGTTTGGATTGGTTTGGTTGGTTTGGATTGGTTTGGATTGGTTTGGTTGGTTTGGTTGGTTTGGATTGGTTTGGTTGGTTTGGATTGGTTGGATTGGATTTGGATTGGTTTGGATTGGTTTGGATTGGTTTGGTTGGTTTGGATTGGTTTGGATTGGTTTGGATTGGTTTGGTTGGTTGGATTGGTTTGGATTGGTTTGGATTGGTTTGGATTGGTTTGGTTGGTTGGATTGGTTTGGTTGGTTTGGATTGGTTTGGATTGGTTTGGATTGGTTTGGATTGGTTGGATTGGTTTGGATTGGTTTGGATTGGTTTGGTTGGTTTGGATTGGTTTGGATTGGTTTGGATTGGTTTGGATTGGTTTGGTTGGTTTGGATTGGTTTGGTTGGTTTGGATTGGTTTGGTTGGTTTGGATTGGTTTGGATTGGTTTGGATTGGTTTGGTTGGTTTGGATTGGTTTGGTTGGTTTGGGATTGGTTTGGATTGGTTTGGGTTGGTTTGGTTGGATTGGTTTGGATTGGTTTGGATTGGTTTGGATTGGTTTGGTTGGTTTGGATTGGTTTGGGATTGGTTTGGATTGGTTTGGTTGGTTTGGATTGGTTTGGATTGGATTTGGTTGGTTTGGATTGGTTTGGATTGGATTTGGATTGGTTTGGTTGGTTTGGATTGGTTTGGTTGGTTTGGTTGGTTTGGATTGGTTTGGTTGGTTTGGATTGGTTTGGATTGGTTTGGATTGGTTTGGTTGGTTTGGTTGGTTTGGATTGGTTTGGTTGGTTTGGATTGGTTTGGATTGGTTTGGTTGGTTTGGATTGGTTTGGTTGGTTTGGATTGGTTTGGTTGGTTTGGATTGGTTTGGTTGGTTTGGTTGGTTTGGATTGGTTTGGATTGGTTTGGTTGGTTTGGATTGGTTTGGATTGGTTTGGATTGGTTTGGATTGGTTTGGATTGGTTTGGTTGGTTTGGTTGGTTTGGATTGGTTTGGATTGGTTTGGTTGGTTTGGATTGGTTTGGATTGGTTTGGTTGGTTTGGTTGGTTTGGATTGGTTTGGATTGGTTTGGATTGGTTTGGATTGGTTTGGATTGGTTTGGGATTGGTTTGGATTGGTTTGGATTGGTTTGGATTGGTTTGGTTGGTTTGGATTGGTTTGGTTGGTTTGGATTGGTTTGGATTGGTTTGGATTGGTTTGGATTGGTTTGGATTGGTTTGGATTGGTTTGGTTGGTTTGGTTTGGATTGGTTTGGTTGGTTTGGATTGGTTTGGATTGGTTTGGATTGGTTTGGATTGGTTTGGATTGGTTTGGTTTGGTTGGTTTGGATTGGTTTGGGATTGGTTTGGATTGGTTTGGATTGGTTTGGTTGGTTTGGATTGGTTTGGATTGGTTTGGTTGGTTTGGATTGGTTTGGATTGGTTTGGATTGGTTTGGATTGGTTTGGATTGGTTTGGATTGGTTGGATTGGTTGGATTGGTTTGGATTGGTTTGGATTGGTTTGGATTGGTTTGGATTGGTTTGGATTGGTTTGGATTGGTTTGGATTGGTTTGGTTGGTTTGGATTGGTTTGGATTGGTTTGGATTGGTTTGGATTGGTTTGGTTGGTTTGGATTGGTTTGGATTGGTTTGGATTGGTTTGGATTGGTTTGGATTGGTTTGGATTGGTTTGGTTGGTTTGGATTGGTTTGGATTGGGTTGGATTGGTTTGGATTGGTTTGGTTGGTTTGGATTGGTTTGGTTGGTTTGGATTGGTTTGGATTGGTTTGGATTGGTTTGGATTGGTTTGGTTGGTTTGGATTGGTTTGGTTGGTTTGGATTGGTTTGGATTGGTTTGGATTGGTTTGGTTGGTTTGGATTGGTTTGGATTGGTTTGGTTGGTTTGGATTGGTTTGGATTGGTTTGGATTGGTTTGGTTGGTTTGGGATTGGATTTGGATTGGTTTGGGATTGGTTTGGATTGGTTTGGATTGGTTTGGATTGGTTTGGATTGGATTTGGATTGGTTTGGGATTGGTTTGGTTGGTTTGGTTGGTTTGGATTGGTTTGGATTGGTTTGGATTGGTTTGGATTGGTTTGGATTGGTTTGGATTGGTTTGGATTGGTTTGGTTGGTTTGGATTGGTTGGATTGGTTTGGGTTGGTTTGGGTTGGTTTGGTTGGTTTGGATTGGTTTGGTTGGTTTGGATTGGTTTGGTTGGTTTGGATTGGTTTGGATTGGTTTGGTTGGTTTGGATTGGTTTGGATTGGTTTGGATTGGTTTGGTTGGTTTGGATTGGTTTGGATTGGTTTGGTTGGTTTGGGATTGGTTTGGGATTGGTTTGGATTGGTTTGGGTTGGTTTGGTTGGTTTGGATTGGTTTGGATTGGTTTGGATTGGTTTGGATTGGTTTGGATTGGATTTGGATTGGTTTGGTTGGTTTGGTTGGTTTGGATTGGTTTGGATTGGTTTGGATTGGTTTGGATTGGTTTGGATTGGTTTGGATTGGTTTGGATTGGTTTGGATTGGTTTGGATTGGATTTGGTTTGGTTGGTTGGATTGGTTTGGATTGGTTTGGATTGGTTTGGATTGGTTTGGATTGGTTTGGATTGGTTTGGATTGGTTTGGATTGGTTTGGTTGGTTTGGTTGGTTTGGATTGGTTTGGATTGGTTTGGATTGGTTTGGATTGGTTTGGATTGGTTTGGTTGGTTTGGATTGGTTTGGATTGGTTTGGTTGGTTGGATTGGTTTGGATTGGTTTGGTTGGTTTGGATTGGTTTGGTTGGTTTGGATTGGTTTGGATTGGTTTGGATTGGTTTGGGATTGGTTTGGATTGGTTTGGATTGGTTTGGTTGGTTTGGATTGGTTTGGATTGGTTTGGATTGGTTTGGATTGGTTTGGATTGGTTTGGATTGGTTTGGATTGGTTTGGATTGGTTTGGATTGGTTTGGATTGGTTTGGTTGGTTTGGATTGGTTTGGTTGGTTTGGATTGGTTTGGTTGGTTTGGATTGGTTTGGTTGGTTTGGATTGGTTTGGATTGGTTTGGATTGGTTGGATTGGTTTGGGTTGGTTTGGATTGGTTGGATTGGTTTGGATTGGTTTGGATTGGTTTGGTTGGTTTGGTTGGTTTGGATTGGTTTGGTTGGTTTGGATTGGTTTGGATTGGTTTGGATTGGTTGGATTGGTTTGGTTGGTTTGGATTGGTTTGGTTGGTTTGGTTGGGTTTGGGTTGGTTTGGATTGGTTTGGATTGGTTTGGTTGGTTTGGATTGGTTTGGATTGGTTTGGATTGGTTTGGTTGGTTTGGATTGGTTTGGATTGGTTTGGATTGGTTTGGGATTGGTTTGGATTGGTTTGGTTGGTTTGGATTGGTTTGGATTGGTTTGGATTGGTTTGGTTGGTTTGGTTGGTTTGGATTGGTTTGGATTGGTTTGGTTGGTTTGGATTGGTTTGGATTGGTTTGGATTGGTTTGGATTGGTTTGGTTGGTTTGGATTGGTTTGGATTGGTTTGGATTGGTTTGGTTGGTTTGGTTGGTTTGGATTGGTTTGGATTGGTTTGGTTGGTTGGTTTGGATTGGTTTGGATTGGTTTGGTTGGTTTGGTTGGTTTGGATTGGTTTGGATTGGTTTGGATTGGTTTGGATTGGTTTGGATTGGTTTGGATTGGTTTGGTTGGTTTGGATTGGTTTGGATTGGTTTGGTTGGTTTGGATTGGTTTGGATTGGTTTGGATTGGTTTGGATTGGTTTGGATTGGTTTGGTTGGTTTGGATTGGTTTGGTTGGTTTGGATTGGTTGGATTGGTTTGGTTGGTTTGGATTGGTTTGGGTTGGTTTGGTTGGTTTGGTTGGGTTTGGATTGGTTTGGATTGGTTTGGTTGGTTTGGATTGGTTTGGATTGGATTTGGATTGGTTTGGATTGGTTTGGATTTGGTTTGGATTGGTTTGGATTGGTTTGGATTGGTTTGGATTGGTTTGGGATTGGTTTGGATTGGTTTGGATTGGTTGGTTGGTTGGATTGGTTTGGTTGGTTTGGGATTGGTTTGGTTGGTTTGGATTGGTTTGGATTGGATTTGGTTTGATTGGTTTGGATTGGTTTGGATTGGTTTGGATTGGTTTGGATTGGTTTGGATTGGTTTGGATTGGTTTGGGTTGGTTTGGATTGGTTTGGATTGGTTTGGATTGGTTGGATTGGTTGGATTGGTTTGGTTGGTTTGGATTGGTTTGGATTGGTTTGGATTGGTTTGGATTGGTTTGGATTGGTTTGGATTGGTTTGGATTGGTTTGGTTGGTTTGGATTGGTTTGGTTGGTTTGGATTGGTTTGGATTGGTTTGGGTTGGTTTGGTTGGTTTGGGATTGGTTTGGTTGGTTTGGATTGGTTTGGATTGGTTTGGTTGGGTTTGGATTGGTTTGGATTGGTTTGGATTGGTTTGGATTGGTTTGGATTGGTTTGGATTGGTTTGGTTGGTTTGGATTGGTTTGGATTGGTTTGGATTGGTTTGGATTGGTTTGGATTGGTTTGGATTGGTTTGGATTGGTTTGGATTGGTTTGGATTGGTTTGGGATTGGTTTGGATTGGTTTGGATTGGTTTGGATTGGTTTGGTTGGTTTGGATTGGTTTGGATTGGTTTGGATTGGTTTGGATTGGTTTGGATTGGTTTGGATTGGTTTGGTTGGTTTGGATTGGTTTGGATTGGTTTGGTTGGTTTGGATTGGTTTGGATTGGTTTGGTTGGTTTGGATTGGTTTGGATTGGTTTGGATTGGTTTGGTTGGTTTGGTTGGTTTGGATTGGTTTGGATTGGTTTGGGGTTGGTTTGGTTGGTTTGGATTGGTTTGGATTGGTTTGGATTGGTTTGGATTGGTTTGGATTGGTTTGGATTGGTTTGGTTGGTTTGGATTGGTTTGGATTGGTTTGGTTGGTTTGGATTGGATTGGTTGGATTGGTTTGGATTGGTTTGGATTGGTTTGGATTGGTTTGGTTGGTTTGGATTGGTTGGATTGGTTTGGTTGGTTGGTTTGGATTGGTTTGGTTGGTTGGATTGGTTGGTTGGTTTGGTTGGTTTGGATTGGTTTGGATTGGTTTGGATTGGTTTGGATTGGTTTGGATTGGTTTGGATTGGTTTGGTTGGTTTGGATTGGTTTGGTTGGTTTGGTTGGTTTGGATTGGTTTGGATTGGTTTGGGATTGGTTTGGTTGGTTGGTTGGTTTGGATTGGTTTGGTTGGTTTGGATTGGTTTGGTTGGTTTGGATTGGTTTGGATTGGTTTGGATTTGGGTTGGTTTGGATTGGTTTGGATTGGTTTGGATTGGTTTGGATTGGTTTGGTTGGTTTGGTTGGTTTGGTTGGTTTGGTTGGTTTGGATTGGTTTGGATTGGTTTGGATTGGTTTGGATTGGTTTGGATTGGATTTGGATTGGTTGGATTGGTTTGGATTGGTTGGATTGGTTTGGTTGGTTTGGATTGGTTTGGATTGGTTTGGATTGGTTTGGATTGGTTTGGATTGGATTTGGATTGGTTTGGTTGGATTGGTTGGGTTGGTTTGGTTGGATTTGGATTGGTTTGGATTGGTTTGGTTGGTTTGGATTGGTTTGGATTGGTTTGGTTGGTTTGGTTGGTTTGGATTGGTTTGGATTGGTTTGGATTGGTTGGATTGGTTTGGTTGGTTTGGATTGGTTTGGTTGGTTTGGATTGGTTTGGTTGGTTTGGATTGGTTTGGATTGGTTTGGATTGGTTTGGTTGGTTTGGGTTGGTTTGGTTGGTTTGGTTGGTTTGGGTTGGGGTTGGTTGGGTTGGATTGGTTTGGATTGGTTTGGGATTGGTTTGGATTGGTTTGGATTGGTTTGGTTGGGTTTGGATTGGTTTGGATTGGTTTGGATTGGTTTGGATTGGTTTGGATTGGTTTGGATTGGTTTGGATTGGTTTGGATTTGGTTGGATTGGTTGGATTGGTTTGGATTGGTTTGGATTGGTTTGGATTGGTTTGGATTGGTTTGGGATTGGTTTGGATTGGTTTGGATTGGTTTGGTTGGTTTGGATTGGTTTGGATTGGTTTGGATTGGTTTGGTTGGTTTGGATTGGTTTGGATTGGTTTGGTTGGTTTGGTTGGTTTGGATTGGTTTGGTTGGTTTGGATTGGTTTGGATTGGTTTGGATTGGTTTGGATTGGTTTGGGTTGGTTTGGTTGGTTTGGTTGGTTTGGATTGGTTTGGATTGGTTTGGTTGGTTTGGATTGGTTTGGATTGGTTTGGATTGGTTTGGATTGGTTTGGATTGGTTTGGATTGGTTTGGATTGGTTTGGATTGGTTTGGTTGGTTTGGATTGGTTTGGATTGGTTTGGATTGGTTTGGTTGGTTTGGATTGGTTTGGATTGGTTTGGATTGGTTTGGATTGGTTTGGTTGGTTTGGATTGGTTTGGATTGGTTTGGGTTGGTTGGATTGGTTTGGGATTGGTTTGGATTGGTTTGGATTGGTTTGGTTGGTTTGGATTGGTTTGGATTGGTTTGGGATTGGTTTGGATTGGTTTGGTTGGTTTGGATTGGTTTGGATTGGTTTGGTTGGTTTGGATTGGTTTGGATTGGTTTGGATTGGTTTGGTTGGTTTGGATTGGTTTGGATTGGTTTGGATTGGTTTGGATTGGTTTGGATTGGTTTGGTTGGTTTGGTTGGTTTGGATTGGTTTGGATTGGTTTGGATTGGTTTGGTTGGTTTGGATTTGGTTTGGATTGGTTTGGATTGGTTTGGTTGGTTTGGATTGGTTTGGATTGGTTGGATTGGTTGGATTGGTTTGGATTGGTTTGGATTGGTTTGGATTGGTTTGGTTGGTTTGGATTGGTTTGGTTGGTTTGGATTGGTTTGGATTGGTTTGGATTGGTTTGGATTGGTTTGGATTGGTTTGGATTGGTTTGGATTGGTTTGGATTGGTTTGGTTGGTTTGGATTGGTTTGGATTGGTTTGGATTGGTTTGGTTGGTTTGGATTGGTTTGGTTTGGTTGGATTGGTTTGGATTGGTTTGGATTGGTTTGGTTGGTTTGGTTGGTTTGGATTGGTTTGGATTGGTTTGGTTGGTTTGGATTGGTTTGGATTGGTTTGGATTGGTTTGGATTGGTTTGGATTGGTTTGGTTGGTTTGGTTGGTTTGGATTGGTTTGGATTGGTTTGGGTTGGATTGGTTGGATTGGTTTGGTTGGTTTGGATTGGTTTGGATTGGTTTGGTTGGTTTGGATTGGTTTGGTTGGTTTGGATTGGTTTGGATTGGTTTGGATTGGTTTGGATTGGTTTGGATTGGTTTGGATTGGTTTGGATTGGTTTGGATTGGTTTGGTTGGTTTGGTTGGTTTGGATTGGTTTGGTTGGTTGGATTGGTTTGGATTGGTTTGGATTGGTTTGGATTGGTTTGGTTGGTTTGGATTGGTTGGATTGGTTTGGATTGGTTTGGTTGGTTTGGTTGGTTTGGATTGGTTTGGATTGGTTTGGATTGGTTTGGATTGGTTTGGATTGGTTTGGATTGGTTTGGATTGGTTTGGATTGGTTTGGATTGGTTTGGTTGGTTTGGTTGGTTTGGATTGGTTGGATTGGTTTGGTTGGTTTGGATTGGTTTGGTTGGTTTGGATTGGTTTGGATTGGTTTGGATTGGTTTGGATTGGTTTGGATTGGTTGGATTGGTTTGGTTGGTTTGGATTGGTTTGGATTGGTTTGGTTGGTTTGGATTGGTTTGGATTGGTTTGGATTGGTTTGGATTGGTTTGGATTGGTTTGGATTGGTTTGGATTGGTTTGGATTGGATTGGTTTGGATTGGTTTGGTTGGTTTGGATTGGTTTGGATTGGTTTGGATTGGTTTGGATTGGTTTGGATTGGTTTGGATTGGTTTGGTTTGGGATTGGTTTGGATTGGTTTGGATTGGATTGGTTTGGATTGGTTTGGGATTGGATTGGTTGGGATTGGTTTGGGATTGGTTTGGATTGGTTTGGTTGGTTTGGATTGGTTTGGATTGGTTTGGATTGGTTTGGATTGGTTTGGATTGGTTTGGATTGGTTTGGATTGGTTTGGTTGGTTTGGATTGGTTTGGTTGGTTTGGATTGGTTTGGATTGGTTGGATTGGTTTGGTTGGTTTGGATTGGTTTGGATTGGTTGGATTGGTTTGGTTGGTTTGGATTGGTTTGGTTGGTTTGGATTGGTTTGGATTGGTTGGATTGGTTTGGATTGGTTTGGATTGGTTTGGATTGGTTTGGATTGGTTTGGATTGGTTTGGATTGGTTTGGATTGGTTTGGATTGGTTTGGTTGGTTTGGATTGGTTTGGATTGGTTTGGATTGGTTTGGTTGGTTTGGATTGGTTTGGATGGTTTGGTTGGGTTTGGATTGGTTTGGATTGGATTTGGATTGGTTTGGGATTGGTTTGGATTGGTTTGGATTGGTTTGGATTGGTTTGGAATGGTTTGGATTGGTTTGGATTGGTTTGGATTGGTTTGGATTGGTTTGGATTGGTTTGGATTGGTTTGGATTGGTTTGGATTGGTTTGGATTGGTTTGGATTGGATTTGGTTGGTTTGGATTGGTTTGGATTGGTTTGGATTGGTTGGATTGGTTTGGATTGGATTTGGATTGGTTTGGATTGGTTTGGATTGGATTTGGATTGGTTTGGATTGGTTTGGTTGGTTTGGATTGGTTTGGTTGGTTTGGATTGGTTTGGATTGGATTTGGATTGGTTGGATTGGTTTGGATTGGTTTGGATTGGTTTGGATTGGTTTGGTTGGTTTGGATTGGTTTGGATTGGTTTGGATTGGTTTGGATTGGTTTGGTTGGTTTGGTTGGTTTGGATTGGTTGGGTTGGTTTGGATTGGTTTGGATTGGTTTGGATTGGTTTGGATTGGTTTGGATTGGTTTGGATTGGTTTGGATTGGTTTGGATTGGTTTGGATTGGTTTGGTTGGTTTGGATTGGATTTGGATTGGTTTGGTTGGTTTGGATTGGTTTGGATTGGTTTGGATTGGTTTGGATTGGTTTGGATTGGATTTGGTTTGGATTGGTTTGGATTGGTTTGGATTGGTTTGGATTGGTTTGGATTGGTTTGGATTGGTTTGGATTGGTTTGGATTGGATTTGGATTGGATTTGGTTGGTTTGGATTGGTTTGGATTGGTTTGGATTGGTTTGGATTGGTTTGGATTGGTTTGGATTGGTTTGGATTGGTTTGGATTGGTTTGGATTGGTTTGGATTGGTTTGGATTGGATTTGGATTGGTTTGGATTGGATTTGGATTGATTTGGATTGGTTTGGATTGATTTGGATTGGTTTTGGATTGAATTTGGATTGGATTTCGATTGATTTTGGATTGGTTGGATTGGTTTGATTGGTTTGGATTGGTTTGGATTGGTTTGGATTGGTTTGGTTGGTTTGGATTGGTTGGATTTGGATTTGGATTGGATTTGGATTGGATTTGGATTGGATTTGGATTGGAGTTGGATTGGATTTGGATTGGATTTGTCGCCTTAATTTATTATATGTCAATTAGTGAAGGTTTATCATCAAATTTGTTAAGGTTGTTTGAATTTTGTTTATCAAACGCAAAACCCCAAATAAATGTAAAAAAAAACTCTATTTCAATCTATCTATAGGACCTCTTTGCTGTACATAATTAATTACTTGTATGGCTCACTGTACGAACAAGCATCCCCAAAGCGTAAGTGGCTTGCAACTAGTTACAGCTTTGTACGACAGGCAATGTAATTTGGGAATTATGCTTCGCTGGTCTGATTTTCCGTATTCTGGCTACCTCGAATAAAACCCAGCTTAGAACGGTTTCCCACAAGGCGCACGTTCTCTTTGAAGAATGAAAATCCCTGGGAAGGAAAGCTTCTTTTTGGCACCCATTCGTGCTTTATAAATTTATATCCGGATCAACGGGAGAAGCCTGCAAAAGAAGTAGATTCAATTAATAGCGGATTAGTTCAGTTCTTCGGAAGGAACATACTTGGTTATTATGGTGGCATCGCAAGGACTGAAACTATAAATGTTGGTTAGGATTAGACAATGTTTAGGGATGGAATAAATCAACATGGCTTTATTTGTAATGATAGTGAGTGCAAACGAACTATTCGAAACGAATAATTTATCAGGCAACCCTATGGAGATGAGCCAGCCTAGGGCCGCTAGTATGAAGACACAAAAAAGCAGCCCATTTACACAGCTCAATATTGTCTAGACAGATCTAACACCGCATTTTCCTCCTTACCATCAAATACATTAATTACAAGTAGGGAACGGCGATTCAACACACACTACCTAATAGATGTTAAAGTAAATGCCCATAAAATTTTATTTTCCATGTATTTTCAATTTGGTGAAATCCACAGAACAACTTTGAATGTTATTAATATTACTTATTGCCATCACTTCACATCAAGAACGATTCGCTTCACTTCATTTAGGGAGGACTTATATCCAGACTAAATCATTTTCCTAATAGCAAAAACGAACCACTTTAGATTATATCGGCAAACGATTCGAAGATATGATGCCATATTTAAAGCCAATTAAAACGCGAGATCATTTAGTAGTCATCATTCACGTACATCGTCATCATAACTCAAATTAAAACAAATGAGAATAAACTTCCCCACCGCAACGCAGTAACAAACGACTTCAGAAAAGCACTCACTTTCGATTCAGTAAACTTGTAAAAATATAAACCAGATTGCCATTTTGATACCATAACGGATAATGTGTACTCATGTGCTGTCATAACTTATTCATGCACGAACGAACACGCTTTATGCTTCCACGAAAATTCTGGCAGGGCGGATTCAAGCGGCCACTGGATTAAGTTCGAAGCTGCGTTTCGTCCTGCTGGGTGGATCCACCATTCGAGCACAAAGATGGCCATCCAATGTACTATCATCGGCAAACAGGCGTAACGCATCACCCTTTCAAGAGAATGGTCGTCAATCGTTCGTTTCTAGACCTACCGAAAAATCTCCCTAATCAGTTACTTGATGATTAGTAATAAAATCATTTATATATTTTTTTTGAAAATCTAATCTAGTTGTCTGTGATACTTCCATGAACAAACTTGTATGTACTTTTTTGCGAAGCTGTAACTTCACAGTGCCTTGCAGCTTCAGTAATTTCACTTTATTTTATTGCCCCCGCATTTGACTCTGTTGTTTCTCATTTCAGTTTACCCTTTGAACTCTTTTCCGGACCTTCGGGCCCGTTCATTGTAAACGCTCGCGCTCTGTTCGGTTGAATTATGCCACGTTCCTGCCGTTCGCGGGAAACGATCCGCTTAAACAACTGCACAGCACCAACGCCAGCAACAGGAACAACTTCGCAGCATTTATCAGCGAGCTCGCCCACCGAAGCAAACCCACCCGTGTAGTCAGCCATCCATCCTCGCCCCCGCCGGATACTACATTATGCGGATGAATTACTTCCGTGCGGTGGTCGTTTCTTTTTTTTTTCTTTTGGTGCTGTTTGTACTAGACGCCTTATTCTTAGCATCAAAACACCCCACAACATGAGAAGAATCCCTTCGACTGGAATAACCATGCATTATCGTGAGTGAGCAAAGCCTGTTCGGTGGGACCGAGAGCCCAGTAAGTTATTTGTGGTGCGATAGTTTGCAGTTGGCTATAGTTTTTATACTCACTGTGTGGAAATCTTACGTTTCAGAATGAAGTTCGATGTATGGTGTGTTAATGTCCTTCTTCCTAAATATTACACAAGACTTCATGGAATCCTTATTGACTTCCATAATTCCACATTTACTACAGAGATATTACAAAAAACACTATCAGTTTTCACAAGTCTCCGTTTATACCCTTTGGTTACCAACCTCCCTGTAGAAAACGTAAAAAAAAATCATTTGGGCTGCAGCTTTAATTGTTTTTCAATAATTTTCAGCTACCATCAAACAAATATAGGGACTCAAACAGTGTTTTGATTTTGTCAAAACTGAAAAGTCATCTATAAAGCATTAAATTACAGTCGAAGGAAATTAAAATCCGGAATCTTTCCCAGAGTAAGTTCTTAAGTACTTTCCATAGAAATGCTGGAACTCGCCGGCTGTCATTGAGCCCTCCTGACCGAACACAGAGCCAGGCTTACTGTAGGCAGTGCAGTTTGTGCGGTTTGATTAACATATAATATAAATTTTCATAATCTCTGGGAAATCAGCAAAATAGAACTAGGTATAAGTGAACTCTAGAAGAAAAGAGAACAAGATCTTATTTATAAACGCTTTGAACGCTTACTGGCGCAAATCCAACCATGTTTCAACAATGATAGCTCGTTGTCCTTTATTTTGTTATGTCAGCACTGTCTGTAGGTGTGTACTCTTATCTTAATGCTCTACGTGTTGCTTTTTCCTGTGAAGTTTCATCTTCACTGTACCGTTGAGAGTTTCGCATACTTACGAGAGTAGCTTTCCACCCGACCACCGCACCACCCGAACAGTTGTCTGTTTTCTGGCTGCCATCAACGATGTCCATCAAAGCAAGATCCGAGGGTAACGCCGCGAACACCCGCGATAGATGAAAGAGAAATCGTCCTTAGGTACCGGTAGCCAACCGCTTGTCAAATATCTTGGAATGGGCGTAAATATGTATTCTTGATGATGGGGTGGATTCGCACATGTTGAGTTTACACCGACCGAAAGTGCATACTCGAGACCTGAAGTGCGTCATGCTGCTTATCTCGGATACTTGAGGGTGAAGACAAAAAGAAAAACGAAGAAAAAAAAGTAGATGATGCTTTGATAGTGATATGTTCAGACGTAGTAATTACCAAATTTGAATTGTAAGAAAACTGAACCAATAGTTAGATTAGAAAATTCATATATGAGGACAAAAATGATAATTGACTCTCTTGTCTAAACGATTCCCCAAAATAAATCCTTAGAACTATCTTTGTCCAATCATCCAAAATTTGTGAAGATCATTCAGACATTTTTCATCGATATCGACATGTATTTCAAGCTGACACAACAAATATTTGACGCTTTAGCAAAGGGTGTACTGTTAGCTTTAAATAATCGTCTAGTGCGAAAACTTTGACAGAATAGAACGCTATTTTTCAGTCTCTTTGATTATTGCTTTTGAGTGTTTCCATTTCCACATGATTTTGTCCACAGCAAGATAGATAAATTTCATAAAGCATTTTTTTTTTTCATTATACACCAAGAAGACTATAGTGCGAGAGCATCAAAGTGAGGAATGTTTCCCTTTCCACTGTACTACCACACCTTGCCAACTATGTGGCTGCGTAGAAGTAACTTTTTTGATTTATGAGATGACGTTTTTACTTTGATGAAATTTTATCGTTCCTTTTTCAAGTGGAGGAATGCTTACGGCTATTGATTTACGACCGGAATGAGAGGACGTGCCTAACTAACTGCTTTAATTTCCTAAATATTTTTTTAACATTTGGACTGCTGGGGCGTGTGGATGCTTCCGGTGACATTATTTGAAGGTGCCCGTAGAACATCACAATAACGCGGAGAGAATTTATCTAGATTTGGGTGTGCAAGAGGGGTTTACTTTGCTGGACTGTGTGGGAGCAAAATCCGTCCTCTTTAACGTTTTATGATTACCTAGAAAAAGGGGTTTCAGAGTAATCAATTCATAAAGTCATAGGCAGACCGCGTACACGATGCCTTTTTGGAGATGAAGAAGACCTGCGGGCGCTAAACGTTCGGATTGACATGAAGTGATAGGCCTAAGATCGAGTCCAGGAACATAATACTGCATTCAGCTTAGGCTCATCAACAAGCTCTGCGGCTATGGCCTATACACGAAGTTCCACTAAATTCTATAAAGAGATACTGTCCAAACCAGCCAATATTAAATGGCATATGCTAACGAATAAGTGTACAAGGTGAATGCGTTGTATGCATGCAAAGTATACGTAGGGTAGATGTACCACGTGGTTATAGCACCAGTTGTCGCACTAGAGCATTATACACCAAGTGGCAGATCATATCATCACGAAACATGTTCTGATCAGTGAACCATATTCATATGACACGATAACACCTCTAATCTCCTTCAAAACAAACAAAACATAATTGTGAAAAATTAATTTTGCTTAATTTTTGTCTTTTTCACGAAGGACTACGTCTGTTATTTCTATATGGGGGTACACTTTGCAATTGCAAAAATCGGACATCAGGGGGCAGCAGGGACAGCAGGGACAGCATGGACCATGTCCAAGGGCTTGACGACCCCTCCCCAGCTGTCTGTGAGTCAGGGAGAACTGCCTAGGGCGTGGTGGGATTTAGCAGTGGGCTCTGCTAAAATCCCTCCCAAAAAACCACAAGTGCCCGTAATCAGACTCTATCAAAGCGACTGTGTGCCCAGGGAGTGCCAATTGGCATGGGGAGTGTCCCTACTTCGGTAGGGTAGCGCGTGAGCTGCTTCGGCAGGGAGTGAGTGATCTGTTTGTGCTGAGGCAGGAGTGTCATAGCGCGTCGCCGCTATTGTCACCTCGAAGCGCAGCAGAAGTCTGAGTATGGACTGCACATGCTGAGGTAGGAGTGTCGTAGCGTAGTATCGTTGATTGGTCCCTACATACCGCTACCGACACCTCGAGGCATGGCGGTGGAGTGTTAGAGTGAGCACCCGAATAAGGGTCACATGGAGCGAATGGTCTTTGGAGAAGCTGCTTCGGCGGCAGGGTAGCAGTGGGTTGTACCCACACACCTACAGTTATTACATGTGGTGCATGGGGAGTGTCCTGGCAGGGTAGCGTGTGGTCTGCTTCGGCAGTGGTGTGATTGATCTGCTCGTGCTGAGGCAGGAGTGTCGTAGCGTAATATCTGTAGGCCCAGGCAGTTACCGCTATTGACACCTCGAGGCATGGCAGCGGAGCTCCAGGAGAGCATCCAAGTAAGACTCAAATGGAGTGAATGGTGTGCGAGCACCCAAGTCAGTCTCGCGTGGGACGGGTGCCTGTGTGAGCGATAATGAGCGAGTACGTTTAGTACTGCCATCCCCCAGAAGTAGTACTGGGAGGTAGTTCCTGGAGGAAACGATGGTGGAGCCCAAGGGAGTTTAGTCGGTATTACCGGTATGGTCGAGTCCGACACTCCAGTACACTTCCGTATGGTAGTTTGGCAACTACAATGCACGTGTACTGGGTTAGTGTGTAAATGCATTCTCCCTTGTAAAAAAAAAAAAAAATCGGGCATCACGAAAATATGATATCTCAGCCGTTTCTCGAAGGCTTTCCAATTTTTTTTACCATTCGATCAAGGATGAGTCAACGCCTCACTGTATTGTTCTAAAAATTCAGATTTTCAACTATTTGTTATTGAAAATTGGCAAACAATTCAGAAATATTCAATTCATCAAAATCAAGCAACTTGCGGGTTTGGATCTAATCCTCAGTTCGATCAAGATTTCATGCAGAGCGGACGCAGCGGAGCAGAAACAGCAGCACGATGGTAGCATTTTCAACGGAAAACCATCGCATTGGTGGTGGCGTCTGTAGCGATTCCGCACCACCAGTGGCGATGCTGAAAATGTGTTCTAAATGGTGGCGTCTTAGTGAAAACTCATCGAGTGGCCGTCGGACAATAACAGCACGAAGTGAAATTTAGACGCAATGTTCCGAGTACGTTTCGTTGCAGTTTTTTTTTTTTTTCAATTTCGTTTATTTGGTAGGCTCAGGCGTGTATAACACTTTACGGAGCCACGTTTCTTTGAGATATGTACAATCGACATAATCTTATTATTAAATTAGTAAGAGAGGGAAATAAGCCAACGTACTCGTGGTGACTCGAGGTTAGGTTTACAATGTTTAAGGATGGACGGGGATTAGGATTCGGGAATCAGGGAATCATCATAATCAAGGAGCTCAAGGAGCTTTCAGCAGCTCATCCGGTCATTTGGCGTCAGGGACGATGTGGTGTGTCGTCGTGCTCGAGGAATGGTTCGAATAAGAGCATCTTCAGGACGGCCAGAGCTACGGCGCTCTACAGGACAGACAGACAGAGACAAAACAAAAAGCTTTGAAGAAAAAAAAAAACAAAAGTATTAGACTTTTATGTCAGAGGAACAAAGAAAACTATAAATGGCTTGCATATAGACCACATCACGATCCCCCAAAACACCTCTTATCTCCTGGAAGGGTTGTTTACCTCGGGCCACTAGGGTATCCAATAATTGCTCTCTGGAGACGTCGTTTTCCGAGCAGAACCAAACTACGTGATCGATGTCATCATAACCGGCTCCGCACCTACATAAGTTGCTATCGACAAGGTTTATTCTGTACAGATGTGCGTTTAGTGAATAGTGATTAGACATAAGTCTCGACATCACGCGAATGAAGCCTCGACTTAAGTCCTCACCTCTGAACCACGCTCGCCCAGAAACTTTTGGAACTATAGAAAATAGCCACCGTCCAAGTTCGTTGTGTGTCCAATTTCTTTGCCAACTTTGAAGAGTACTCTGACGGACTAATGGGAAAAACTCGTTGCTCGAGAATTGTCTATCATAAACCTCACCTTCCTGTGCGCCCACCTTTGCCAGCGAGTCTGCCTTCTCATTGCCGTAGATTGAGCAGTGAGAAGGGACCCAAACAAAGGTAATCTTGAATGATCTTTCGACCAAAACACGCATCTGCTCTCTTATGTTTGTAAGAAAGTAAGATGCGTGCTTAACAAATTTCATCGACCGGAGTGCCTCGATAGAACTAAGACTATCCGAGAAGATGAAATAATGGTCTACAGGCTGATTGGAAATTATCCCCAAAGCGAAGTTAATTGCTGCCAGCTCAGCAACATAAACCGAACACGGTTCCTGAAGTTTTCGGAAGGTGGTTGAAGTTACATTAGAAAACACCAAAGCCAGTGGATCCGTTAATGCGAGAACCATCAGTGAAATATCTGTTGTTGCAATTGACATGTTCATATTTTTCAGAAAAAATGGAGGAATAGAAAGATTCCGAAGATGATCTGGTATTCATTGAATAGCGTGTTTCATGGACAGATCGTATTCAATTGAGAAACTGTCATTGGTGAAGTCAACTCGAGGGGAGTATAACATGGAAGACAAAGATCTGACGATATGTAGTTGAGATAAACTCTTAAGAATCTTGACCGATGAACCAGTTCAAGCATATTATCGAAGTTGTGTAAGACAAGTGTGTTACTTGTTCCACATTTGATTAGTATTCTTAATGAGAGCTCCCAGTAACGGTGCTTTAAAGGAGTGACTCCAGCAAGCACCTCCAGGCTCATGTTATGCGTTGAATGCATACAGCCAAGGGCAATACGCAAACAACGATATTGAATTCGTTCCAATTTGATAAGGTGGCAATCAGCTGCTGAGAGGAAGCAGAAGGAGCCGTACTCTAAAACAGAGAGAATAGTCGTTCTATAGAGTTTGATGAGGTCTTCCGGGTGAGCACCCCACCATGTTCCGGAGATAGAACGTAGAAAATGGATCCTTTTCCGGCATTTCTCTATCAAATACTCAATATGAAGTCTCCAGGTGCATTTAGAATCAAACACGACCCCAAGGTATTTAGAAAATAAAGATTGGTTGATGTCATCATTCAACAGCTTTAGTTTCAGTTGAGCAGGGTACCGCTTCTTAGTAAACACAACCAACTGAGTTTTTTGCGGTGAAAACTCGATCCCCAAATGTCTGGCCCAAACAGTCAGATTATCTAGGGTACTTTGCAATGGTCCTTGCAATACATCTGCACATGGACCTTTTAGAGAGACCACGGCATCATCTGCAAGTTGTCTGAGCGTGCATTGTCCTTCCAAACAATTGTCAATATCTTCAACATAGAAATTATAAAGCAAGGGACCTTAACATGATCCTTGGGGAAGGCCCATGTAGCTATTTCTGGAAGTTGTAAGAGTGCCGAGTGTGAAATTCATTTGTTTTTCTGACAACAAATTGTACAAGAAATTGTTTAAAATAACGGGTAATCCACTACTGTGCAGATTGTCTGACAGTACTTCTATGGAAACTGAATCAAAAGCGCCCTTAATATCCAAGAATACTGAAGCCAATTGTTCCTTGTGCGCAAAGGCCAGCTGAATATCTGAAGAGAGCAACGCTAGACAATCGTTTGTTCCTTTACCTTTTCGAAAACCAAACTGAGTATTTGACAGTAATGCATTTTGCTCGACCCAATGGTCGACTCTTGAAAGGATCATTTTTTCCAATAACTTTCTCATGCATGATAGCATGGCAATCGGTCGGTATGAATTGTGATTAGACGCTGGTTTCCCAGGCTTTTGAATAGCTATTACTTTGACCTGTCGCCATTCAGGTGGAACAATGTTGTACTCCATGAAACAGTTGTACAGGTCAAGTAATCGTCTTTTTGCGATATCTGGGAGGTTTTTAAGAAATTGAATTTGATGTTATCGCATCCCGGAGCAGAGTTATTCGATGAAAGAAGAGACATAGAAAGTTCCAGCATTGTGAATGGTCCACCCAAAGAACCGGGATCATTGACTGATTCTCGAAATAGCGGTTCTGCTGGTACGGAATCTGGGCAGACCTTTTTGCGAAGTTGAATATCCATCGATTGGGTATTCTTCACTCTCGTTGGTGGAAATGCGGTTCCGCATATTGCAGGCCGTTTTCCAAAGTGTTATCATTGAGGTTTCTCGTGATAGTCCCTCGACAAAACGTCGCCAGTAGCTACGTTTTTTGCCTTGAGAAGATTTTTGAGCTTTCTTTCAAGCCTCAAATACTCTTCAAAAGCTCGGACCTTCCGTGTTTACGAAAGGCCTTGAAGGCATCAGATTTCTCAGAATACAACTTAGTACATTCATCATCCCATCCAGGGTGGCTGGTCTTCTGATGACAGATGTACTTGGAACGCGTCGTTTCTGAGCTTCCAGTGCGCTTTTATGAATCAATTCGGTAAGGAATCGATACTCATCCAGTGGCGGAAGAATATCAGTTGATTCAATACCAATTTTACCGCCGATGCAAATTTTGCCAGTCAATGTTCTTCGTGAGATCGAAAGGAACATTAACTGGCACAGATTCTTGATCGCCCCTTTTAATGGGGGTGGCTATCGGCATATGGTCACTACCGTGGGGATCTTGGATAACCTTCCACGTGCAATCTAACGATAGTGAATTAGAACATAAAGACAGATCAATACGGCTTTGTTGACCATTTGGTCCTATTCGAGTTACTTCACCAGTGTTCAAAATATTCAAATTGAAATCGTCACACAAATCATAGAAAATAGGCGCTCTATAATCGTCATACGTTTCGCCCCATCCAATACCATGTGCGTTCATATCACCCAATATCAATACTGGAGATGATAGAAGGAGACTGCGCTCCAAAATGTCGACGATTAATAGAGGCATTTGGAGGAATGTACACTGAAGCTATGCAAAGATCTTTATTCTTCACATTTACTTGGCATGCGACGATTTCTAAGCCGGGAACAGTCGGAATGGGAATTCTGTAGAAGGAGTAGCATTTTTGATCCCCAAAAGAACGCCACCATAATGATCATCCCGATCTTGGCGAATAATGTTAAAATCGTGGAAGTTGATTTCATCTTCAGAAGAAAGCCATGTTTCACAGAGAGCAAATATGTCGCAATCAGATTGCGAATCAAAAACTTGAACACGTCCAATTTATTTTTAGACTATGACAGTTCCACTGCAGCACAGTGATTGTATCTTGTATGGCCGTATTATCCATCGAAAGATACAATTTCTGCAAGAAGAACCATGAAACAGTCAATTGCTTCAGATAACTTTCTACTGTTGGAATAAAGAGGTCAATGATTGGCCTCAATGAATCCGGAATATTGAAAAGATTCAAAAAGCGGTCCACGAGGTCCTTAAAGGATATCAATCCTCGCTTGGACGAGATTCTCTTTTCGGAAGTGCGAGTAGCATTTTCCTTTTCATTGATAATCCTAGCCGGATGTTTCTTAGGAACATCGGTTTTAGGCAATGGCAGGAATGTCTTAGAGCAGCAGGGATCTGCAGTGAAGACTGATTGCTTCAGGATTTTAAATAATCCCCATTACCTTCAGATTTTGCCAAGCCTTTATGGATGACTTTTGTTTTCTTTCGGCGCGATCCAGGGAAGACGGTTGCTTCCTCTTTTCGGGCGCGTGTACCTCGAAGAATCATCCATGTCGGCTGCGTCAGAGTCCGATTCATCAATGGAGATGGAATAATAATAGTCACTTACTTGAACGGCAGCTGAAAAAGCAGTCTTTGCGGTGGCAGTGGCGGATGTGTCTTGCGCTTTAACCATTTCCGCATAAGACTGCTTGGAGCGCTGTACCAACGAGCGCTTCACTTTTGGGTGCGTCGTTTGTACACCGGGCAATCTTGCAAACCATGGGCAGGATCCAAACCACAATAAGCACATTTTGTGGCTTGTTGCTGGCAGGTATCCTCCCGATGTCTTTGAAACATTTACCACAAAGTGGTTTGTTGTCACAAAACTCGGCAGTGTGACCTAATTGTTTGCAGTTGGTACAATTAAATACCCTTGGTACAAACAAACGCACCGGAAACAACATATTCTCGATATCTACATATTTTGGGAGCATTGAACCGGCGAACGTCACCCGAAGCGAGCCTGACTTAGCATATACCTTTTACCATCTACTGTGGTTGCTGAATGCAATTCCTTGCAGTCCAGGATATCCACGGTAGATTGCAGAACATTCTTTAAGCGACCTTTCCTGCAAGCACATCCTTGCAAGTTAAGCTCGCTGCGTTGATCACACCTTCTATTTCGACCTCCCGCAAGGCGACATAAACTAAATATTCAATGTTGTACGCCCTGTCGCCAGCAATTTCATTCGCCACCTGGTATGTAGGTGCGGTGATGCGTAGCTTGTTTCTGTTGATTTGATTGAATTCAAGCTTCGTAAAACGACGCGTCAAGTCTCGTTTGATGCCGAGAAAATCTAGGCTTTTCGCTTTCTGCCGAAAGTAAACAACCCAAGGGCCGGGTGAAGATGCCTGGTAAAACCGTGTGCGAACCTCTTTTGGTGGCTCACCACCTCCCATAGTCTCTGCTTCCATTCTCACCCCGAGAGGTGGAAGGACAATTCTGTCTTATACTAACTTAAAACTATTAGCAAATCAGAAAAAAAAAATAATAAGAAAAAAACTAATTCAATTGATTTCAATCAGTCCCGCTCCAAAAGGGAGAACAATAAAACAAAATCTGCCACTTATCTGTGCTGCTGCTGTAGGTAGCAGCAGAAACAATAGCCTGCTTTACTGGCGTCGCCAGAAGCAGCTACTTCGCTCGCCGACAGTGATCGCCTTGGATCCGTAGGTAGGCACCACACAATAGACTCGCACTACCGAACAACACCCGCGATGAGACACAGCACACACGTCTGGCTCGTTCGAACTATCGGCACGGAATGGTTTGGTTGCAGTTTGTTATTGAAAAGGCGCATTGGGAAAAGAAAACTTGTCCTTTCTGAACAGCAAGGGTTGATTGCACAAATGGATCGTTTTGATCGCATCGGTGTGCTTGGTGTGGTTAGTAAGTGGTTGCTGCTAGTGATTCCATCCATTCAAACAAAATTATTGCATCATCAAGAGTAACTTTCTGTCATCGCCAAACGGCAAGTTTTGCACTTTGAAGAACGTTTATCTTGGTTTGGGCTTTTTTTTATATAAAATGGTGGCCCGGAAAAAATCGATTTCATTTCCAATGAATAACAGAAATAAAACCAAATAATCTTGCCAACAATTTTCGCTTTCCGCCGACGACAGTCAAATCGATGAATACGCCATCTTAGTGGAAAATTTCGTTTAGTGGTTAAAATGGCGAATTATCTATACTTATATCTATCTTCTTCTTCTATATACATAAAAATGAATTTCTGTCTGTATGACCCTTATAGACTCGGATACTACTGTACCGATCGGCGTGAAAATTTGTATGCAGAGGTTTTGGGGGTCGGAGAAGGTTCTTAAGATGGTTCGAGACCCCTTGCCCCTTTGGAAAGGGGGGCTCCCATACAAATGAAACAGAAATTTCTGCTGTAGCATGATGGCTATTGTAAATATGTAAATAGAACTATAATAGATAATTACGGTAATTGAATGAAATAGATATTAATTAATTGGAATTGTTTTGGTTCTTGTTATGTAAATCTTGTATTCAAGTTAAGGTTCTTGTATTCAAGTTATGTTAATTAGATCTTTTTGTGTATAAATTAATCAATATAGATACCAATTCGACTCCTGACAAGTTCACTCAACGCATATATAGTTACACATGAGCCAGCCTGCAGTACCGCACCATCAGCACTTTGGGTGGCATCGACCCAATCATGCCACCGCCAACGTCAGCAGAACTGATCCATTGGACTTCGACCCATAGCGATGCGCCGAGTCAGCAGTTAACATTATTAAATATCACCGATCGACCAGCGATACGGTTCAATTAGTTAGTGCAAGTAGTAGAGAGTGGTTCGTTCTAGGATAATAATCATTTAGTATATTTATGTTAAAATAATAATTAGTGAATAAAAGTTTTTTTAAGAGACACTTTATTGGCGCAGCCGTCCGGAGTCGGCTGAGTGATTGTGCGTATTAACAGTGGAAATACGATTTTGATCGTTAAAGTGATTCCGCGTAAGCATCGACGAACTGAAAGTGAAAACTACCGTTTGAGTTGAGGATCCCCGGCGCACAACATCTGGAGCACCAGCAACGTCAGCCCGAACTACAAGGACACGACAGCATAAAACCGTAAGTAACTTTTGTTTCTATAGTGGGTCAGCTTACAGTCATTGGAGTAGATTTTGCGCACTACCAGATAGACGCAAAACCTCCCAGTAAAAACGCACTACCAGATAGATGATTTTCTGTCCGGTTTGATGCACTGATAGTCGACAAACCGTGGTGACTCTACGCCTACCGTCGCTCATATTAACTTTAAGCTACTTGCGAGGAGATTTTGCGCACTACCAGATAGACGCAAAAACTCTACGGAAAACCGCACTACCAGATAGACGATTCTTCCGTCCCAACTTGACGCACTACCAGATAGACGACAAGTCGGAAATCTTTTTTATTGAAAACTCACAAAAACTTATGAGCAATTTGCACAATATCCTGTTCGCGATACGCCCCCCTAAAAGCGACGACGAACAAAGTGATAGCAATAGTGAAAGCTCAAACGATTCTGGGGATTTAGCTCACATACCGCTAGCAAATCTCGACATTAACCTAGACAAGTTGTCGCTCGACGAAATGCAAGAGCAGGGGCAACAAACAGCGACACCCGAGCAGGTGCTCGCACAGTTAGTATCTCAAATAGCAAATCTAAATTCAACCGTGATGCAGATGTCATCAAAACAACAATCACACGAAACCATGCTGCAGAATATGGCAAACCCTGCTAGCTCTTCAAATTATTCTCTTCAGCCAAACCATACGCCGGTAGATATCTTTAGAATACCTGACCCAATTAAATCAATCCCATCATACGACGGCAACCGCAAACAACTGCAATCTTGGATAACCGCTGCCGAAAATACGTTAAAAATTTTCGAAGGTATAGTTAATGCCCAAACTTTTGAAATTTACGTACAAGCAGTACTTAACAAAATAACGGGCAATGCAAAAGACGTGGTGTGCCTTGCAGGTAACCCACTGAATTTCGAAGAGGTAAAAGTTATTCTTTTAGAAGCTTTTGGCGATCGCCAAGAGTTAACTACTTACAAAGCCCAACTCTGGGCTAATAAGCAAAATGATGACATGAGTATACATAGGTATTATAAACGGACAAGGAAATAATGCAAAACATTAAAACAATAGCTAGACAGAACCAAGATTATAACGATAACTGGGCGATAATTTGCAAATTTATTGACGAAGATGTTCTGGCCGCTTTCATATCGGGCTTGAAACATCCATATTTCGGCTACGCTCAAGCAGCGAAACCGGAAAATATTGAAAGCGCTTACGCTTTCCTTTGCAAATTTGTTTCTGCGGAAAAATCTCCACACACCTCTCTTTACACAATCATAGACAATCAAACCCTAAGCCAAATAAACCTGATTACAAAATATCCCATTCGAAGATAGAAATAAAAACCTTCAAAGAGTATCAAACCCTTATAAAAACCATTCCAACTCTCCCAATACTAACCAGAACAGATCGGAAAATATAGAATACAAATGGCAGAACGAAATGGAAATCGATCCGTCACTAAAAAGCAGACTGACGCTCAACCGGAAATTATTGAATAACCAGGAAATTGATTCAGATGAAGAAACAAGCGACGTAGAATCAAATTTTTGCTCAACCGAAACACCAAACACGAACACGTAATAGAAAATGAACATAATTTCCTACCCTATATAAAAATTCACGATAAACGACAAAACAACACACTGAATATTCTGATTGATTCAGGCGCAAACAAGAATATTCTGAGACCAGGAATACTAAAGAAAACTAAAATAATCAAACCTACACTTACAAAAAATTTCTGTGGTAGTAAAGTTATCTCATCCAAAGGCAGTGCTACTCTACTCAGGTCAGATCTACCAGCCGTTCCAGTTTACGAATTAGACTTCACAATTTTTCCACGGGCTTATAGGATCCGAAACACTTTCCAAATTCAAAGCAACTCTAGACTACATCAATTCTACCTTGAACATATTAGATAAAACGATAAAGTTTCACAAATATTATATACAACGCAAACCAAGTCAATTTAACCATTTTATCACTATGCAAAGTAATATGGATGGCGAATGGATAGTAACCAAACCATCCGAACTTACTAAGCACGTTTTAATTGAACCAGGCTTGTATAAATCTAAAAATAATTCGACTACATTTATCGTCAGAACCAACAAACCACAACCTCCCAAAATACCTTTCAAAAAAGTGTTTCTAAAAGTAAATAATTTTGAAGTCCATAATTTTTACACAGAAAATAAAGAACCTAAAGGAATAACACTGGAACGAATCAAATCATTAATTAGAACAAACCATCTATCTGAACTAGAAAAACAAATGACGATGGAAACCCTTGCAAAACACGACAAAGTAATTCCAAGAGACAACGAAAAACTCACTGCGACTACCAAAATAAAACACAAAATCAACACGACTGACGATAACCCAGTATACACCAAAACATACAGATACCCACATGCACATAAAAGCACAGTAAAAGAACAAATCGAAGACATGTTAGAAAACGGTATAATTACTCATTCTGAATCCCCTTGGAATGCACCAATTTGGGTTGTCCCAAAAAAATCAGACGCTTCTGGAAAACGTAAATTTCGCGTAGTCATAGATTACAGAAAGCTAAATGATAAGACAATTGACGACAGACACCCGATACCACAGATCGAAGACATTCTGGATAACTTAGGCCGATCATGCTATTTTACAACATTGGATTTAAAATCAGGGTTTCACCAAATCGAACTAGACGAAAAATCAAGACAAAAAACAGCATTCAGTACTGATCTAGGACACTACGAATTCTTACGAATGCCTTTCGGACTTAAGAATGCACCCGCTACATTCCAAAGGGCCATGAATTCTATCCTAGGTAATCTCATCGGAAAAGTGTGCTACGTTTACTTAGACGACATCATAATTTTTGGAAGAAATTTGACAGAACACTTGGAAAACTTAGGAAAAGTACTCGATAAACTCGCATTATCAAATCTCAAAATTCAATTAGACAAATGCGAATTTTTGAAACGCGACTGCGAATTTTTAGGCCATATTGTCACTTCAGAAGGAGTCAAAACCAACCCAGAAAAATAAAAGAAATTTTGGACTGGAAACTTCCGAAATCACAGAAAGAAATCAAACAATTTCTAGGACTTCTAGGATATTACAGGAAATTTATTAAAGACTATTCAAAATTAGCATATCCAATGACCAAATACTTGAAAAGGACAAAGAACTTAACATGAACGACCCACAATATATTCAAGCTTTCGAAAAATGTAAGATAATATTGACAACAGACCCCATATTAAGCTCACCCAGATTTTGATAAACCATTCGTACTAACTACAGACGCTTCAAATTACGCTCTCGGTGCAGTTTTACCCCAAATAAACGATGGTAAAGATTACCCGGTAGCTTTGCATCTAGAACTCTAAACAAACATGAAGTTAATTACTCTACGACAGAAAAAGAAGCCTTGGCAATAATATGGGCCGTCGGAAAATTCCACTCTTATTTACACGGAAATAAATTCACCTTAGTAACGGACCACCAACCGCTTACGTTCATTAAAAACTCAAGTAAAATACCAAAATACTTCGCTGGAGACTAGAACTAGAAAACTACGACTATACAATTGAATATAGAACAGGAACAACAAACGTCGTCGCCGACGCGCTGAGTAGAAAAGTGGAGGCCAACGTAAACGAAAACGATGACGATAGTACAGACAGGGACTCAATACAGAATAACCCAACAGAATCAGACGCAAACACTGTCCACTCCGCGGATACCTCTGACGACTATTTTTTGCACTTTACAGAACGACCAATCAACGCCTATAGAAACCAAATAATTTTCAGACATGCCCGAATAAATACGACTATCCAAGAAACAATATTTCCAAATCACAAAAGAACAATTATCTGCAGAGATAACCTGAACAAAGAAATAATTACAGAATCCCTGAAAGAATTTCATAATGGAAAACAGACAGCTATACTTGCTCCCGAGAACACACTACAACTAATCCAAGAAGTCTATCGTGAACACTTTTCGAACGCCTCCTCACACTTTGTCATTACCCAAAATATGGTAGAAGACGTAACCTCCGAACCAAGACAAGATACACTCGTAAGAACAGAACACGAAAGAGCCCATCGTGGTATCCAGGAAGTGGAAAAACAACTCAAGCGATCTTACTACTTTCCCAATATGACAAAGAGAATCCGAAAATTCAACAATGCCTGTCGTATCTGTTTTCAACACAAATACGAAAGAAAACCTTACAACATCAAAATTACATCCAGACCAATAGAAAAGCACCATTCCAAAGAATTCACATGGATATTTTTGGAATGGATAAAACTCATTACCTGTCCATTATTTGCGCCTTCTCCAAACACTTACAACTCATTCCAATAGAAACTAGAAATACCCTAGACGTTCAAAATGCACTAACTCAATATTTTGCGAATTTTCGAACACCAAGAATAATAGTTTGTGATCACGAGGCATCCTTTACCAGTATTCAGCTAAAAGCATTCCTAGGAGACTTAGGGTGCAAGTAGAATTCGCATCGTCTTCAGAATCAAACGGCCAAATAGAAAAACACATAGTACAGTGATCGAACTGTTTAACACCAATAAGCATAAATACCCAGAATTACGTTCCCGCAAATCATTAACATGGTTACCGCCCTGTACAACGAAACAGTTCACTCCTCCACCTCTTTTACCCCAAATGAGATAATATTCAACCAAGGAAATTTAACGAATCCAGACGAAATAAATCCAGCCTCACAAAAAATATTTGATAACGCAATAATTCATCTCAACAAAGCAAGAAGAAACATGGAGAAATACAACGATGAAAAGGAGGATGCCCCAACCATAGAAGTCGACCAAGAAGTGTTCATAAAGAAAGCCACAAGGAAAAAACTGGACCCGCGTTTCACAACAGCTAAATGCACTGAGAACATGATCAAAACTTTCAAAATTCCTAGAAACGTGAAACGAAATAAAAACAAAATTAAAAGACTTAGAAAACATACTTTATAAAATACTGATAGTATACTTTCTATTTTCAGGCCCTCGTACCATGGATCCGAGTATTACCCTTAACCAAGCGGAAAAACTCTCACACTGCCTCAAAATTCTTTCAGAAAGTAACCCAGTCATTGCAACATAAATTACCATAGATCTTATTTCTCTTTTTAGGACGACGAATACAACCAAAAGACAGACACACTGACGAACGCAGGTCATCAAATTTCTTTTCAGGTGTTAACAATAACAAAAAAAAAACAACCAGATATAAAATCAACTCAAATATATATCTAAACATAGTCGCAAGAAAAGACGAACCCTCTCAAACCATTCAAATCATGTTACCTTCATTATCATTAACATTTTTTATGATCATGTATGTCAGGACACAGGATTTACAGATTTTACATTTGAATGACCAACCGATTTTAACACTAAACACAAACCCTTGTAGAATTCAAGTAGGAAATTTCAGAATAATTCATGAAATAGACCTAAAAGATTTAGAGAAAACAGTTCATTTATTGACAGATGTTGTTTACAACAAAATTAATAATCCCCTTTCTAACATAGTTAAAAATAAAATAAAATCATTACATTCTAACTACAATCAGATTAGGCCAGGCAATCATCGTTACGCTAGGAGCATCGACATCATAGGATCTGTATGGAAATGGATTGGCGGAAGTCCAGATGCGCAAGACCTCCACATTACAAATAACACTATGAACACGCTAATAGAGAACAACAACATCCAATACCGAGTAAATCAACAGCTAGGACAAAGAATCAAAACCCTTACAAACGAGGTGAGAAAACTTATAGAAGACAAGCAAACCAATGAACTCATAATAGATGAAATCGATACCCTCACGACAATCATCAATATTGAAACTATCAATAAAATTCTGGAAGAGATTCAAGAGGCAATAACATTATCCAAAGTTTCGGTTACCAGCAATAAAATGCTCTCCACTAGAGAAATCTACATGATCAAGAGAATACTAGAAGACCAAGGAGTAGTCATCAACCTGCCAGACGAAGCAATTACATACGTCACACCTAAAATAGCATTATTATTATTTATTTATTATTATTATTTATTCAGACTAAGGCCGAAGTGGCCTGTGCGGTATATAAGAGTCTCCTCCATTCGGCTCGGTCCATGGCTACACGTCGCCAACCACGCAGTCTACGGAGGGTCCGCAAGTCATCTTCCACCTGATCGATCCACCTTGCCCGCTGCGCACCTCGCCTTCTTGTGCCCGTCGGATCGTTGTCGAGAACCATTTTCACCGGGTTACTGTCCGACATTCTGGCTACGTGCCCGGCCCATCGCAGTCGTCCGATTTTCGCGGTGTGAACGATGGATGGTTCTCCCAACAGCTGATGCAATTCGTGGTTCATTCGCCTCCTCCACGTACCGTCCGCCATCTGCACCCACCATAGATGGTACGCAGCACTTTCCTTTCGAAAACTCCAAGTGCGCGTTGGTCCTCCACGAGCATCGTCCAGGTCTCGTGTCCGTAGAGGACTACCGGTCTAATTAGCGTTTTGTAGATTGTCAGTTTGGTACGGCGGCGAACTCTATTCGATCGGAGCGTCTTGCGGAGTCCAAAGTACGTACGATTTCCAGCCACTATGCGTCTCCGAATTTCTCTGCTGGTGTCATTTTCGGCAGTCACCAGTGAGCCCAAGTACACAAATTCTTCTACCACCTCGATTTCGTCACCACCGATGCAAACTCGCGGTGGGTGGCTCACATTGTCTTCTCTTGAACCTCTTCCTATCATGTACTTCGTCTTCGACGTGTTGATGACTAGTCCGATCCGCTTAGCTTCCCTCTTCAGTCTGATGTAGGCTTCCTCCATCTTCTCAAAGTTACGTGCCATAATATCTATGTCGTCGGCGAAACCAAATAGCTGGACGGACTTATTGAAAATTGTACCACTCGTGTTAATCCCTGCTCTTCGTATTACCTTCCAAAGCGATGTTGAATAGCAAACACGAAAGACCATCACCTTGCCGTAACCCTCTGCGGGTTTCGAAGGGACTCGAGAATGCCCTGAAACTCGAACTACGCACATCACCCGATCCATCGTCGCCTTGATCAACCGTATCAGTTTATCCGGAAAACCGTGTTCGTGCATTAGCTGCCATAGCTGGTCCCGATCGATTGTATCATATGCGGCTTTGAAGTCGATGAATAGATGATGTGTGGGCACGTTGTATTCGCGGCATTTCTGCAGTACTTGGCGAATGGCGAACACCTGGTCCGTGGTGGAGCGTTCGCCCATAAAACCCGCCTGGTACTGCCCCACGAACTCCCTTGCAGTTGGTGCTAGTCGACGGCATAAAATTTGGGAGAGTACCTTGTAGGCGGCGTTCAGCAATGTGATTGCGCGGTAGTTGCTACAATCCAGCTTATCGCCCTTTTTGTAGATGGGACACACGACACCTTCCATCCACTCCTGCGGCAAAACTTCCTCCTCCCAAATCTTGGTAATGACCCAGTGCAGCGCTCTAGCCAGTGCCTCACCACCGTGTTTAAATAGCTCTCCTGGTAGTTGGTCAACCCCAGGGGATTTGTTGTTCTTCAACCGGCCAATCTCCTCCTGGATTTCCTGGAGATCCGGAGCCAGGAAGATTATGTCCTGCGCGCGTTCTCCCAGGTCCATCACCATACCGCCATCTTCGTCTGCCACATCGCCATTCAGGTGTTCTTCGTAGTGCTGCCGCCACCTTTGGATCACCTCACGCTCGTTCGTAAGAAGGTTCCCGTTTATGTCCTTACACATATCAGGCTGTGGCACGTGGCCCTTACGTGAACGGTTTAACTTCTCATAGAACTTTCGTGTGTTATTAGCGCGGTACAGTTGCTCCGTTTCTTCACGGTCTCGATCTTCCTGCTGGCGCTTTTTCCTCCGGAAAATCGAGTTTTGTCTGTTCCGCGCCTGTTTATATCGTGCCTCGTTCGCCCTCGTGAGGTGTTGCAGCAATCTCGCCCATGCTGCATTCTTCTCTTCCACTAACTGCTCACATTCGCCGTCATACCAGTCGTTTCTCTGATCCGGGGGCACCGTGCCAAGTGCAGCGGTTGCGGTGCTACCAATGGCGGGTCGAATATCTCTCCAGCCATCTTCAAGAGACGCTGCGCCTAGCTGCTCTTCCGTTGGGAGTGCCACTTCCAGCTGCTGCGCGTATTCTTGGGCTAGTCTACCGTCTCGTAGCCGCCCGATATTAAGCCGCGGCGTCCGACTTCGACGCGTGTTGTATACCGTCGATAGTTTTGAGCGCAGGCATACTGCAACGAGGTAGTGGTCGGATTCAATATTCGCACTGCGGTAAGTGCGGACGTTCGTGATGTCGGAGAAGAATTTACCGTCGATTAGAACGTGGTCGATTTGGTTTTCCGTTTCTTGGTTAGGTGATTTCCATGTGGCTTTGTGGATATTTTTGCGGGGAAAGAAGGTGCTTCGGACTACCATTCCACGGGAGGCTGCGAAGTTTATGCATCGTTGGCCGTTGTCATTCGATACGGTGTGCAGACTATCCGGTCCGATGGCCGGTTTATACATTTCCTCCTTCCTACCTGTGCGTTCATGTCACCGATGACGATTTTAACGTCCCGCAGTGGGCATCCATCGTATGTCTGCTCCATCTGTGCGTAGAACGCTTCTTTCTCGTCGTCGGGTCTCCCTTCGTGTGGGCAGTGCACGTTGATGATGCTATAGTTGAAGAAACGGCCTTTAATCCTCAGCTTGCACATCCTTGCGTTGATTGGCTGCCACCCAATCACGCGTTGGCGCATCTTACCCAGCACTATGAAGCCGGTTCCCAGCTCGTTGGTGGTGCCACAGCTTTGGTAGAAGGTAGCCGCTCGATGCCCGCTTTTCCACACTTTCTGTCCTGTCCAGCAAATCTCCTGCAGCGCCACGACGTCGAAGTTGCGGGGATGTAATTCATCGTAGATCATCCTGTCGCAACCTGCGAAACCTAGCGACTTGCAATTCCATGTTCCAAGCTTCCAATCGTGATCTTGTATTCGTCGCCTAGGTCTTTGCCGATTATATCGAGTCGCATTATCTCTTATATTGTTCGTAATGATTGGTTTTCTAGGCGGCTTATTGGGCCTGCGCAAACCTCCTGTCTCGTCGGAGGGCCGTCGTGTCTGGGCTGTTTAGCGTCCCACCTAACACCAGGACTTGGGCTTGTGCGCTTTGAGCGGCACACGGTCGCTTTGGTGGGGCCTACTTGCGGATACATGCAGCTTTTTATAGAGGTTTAACAGGGCCCACTGTCAAACCCCACCACATCCTAGGCAAGCCCCACAACTCGCAGATGGCCTGGGGAGGGATCGTCAAGCCCTTGGACATAGTCCCTGCTGCCCTAAAATAGCAGCCAACGACGAAACACTGTTATACATTCTTCTTGTGCCAGAACTACAAAAAGAAGAGGCAAAGGTTATCCAACTCTTCTCCCTGAATAACAACAATTCAACTATTAACAATTATCCAAAATACCTCGTGAAAAACAAGGACGTACTATACACAACAACACAGCCAAATGAATACGTACAAAAGGACTCGTTTATAACCAGGTTTACCGATGAATGCATCCTTCCGATCATAATGGGGACATCTAGCCACTGTACAACCCGGCCGGAATACTCAACCGCAGCTGATTTCATAGCAGACAATTTACTGCTCATAAACAACGCAAGAGGACAAGAAATTACATCGAGTTGCGGCCCAGACAACAGATCGTTGCATGGCAACTTCCTCATAACTTTTTCAAACTGCAGCGTAACGTTCATCAACGAAACATTCACTGCAAACGAAACCACAACGAAAGCATCCCTTATGTACGGTGCTACATACAACATAAAAACAAATCGATCACTACTGGAAAACGACCTCGAATCTCTAGACACGAGGACTCTGATCAACAGGAAACATATTCAACATGTTTACTTACAACAAGCACAGCACGATATCTGGAATTGGAGCCTTCTGGGTGGAATAACAATCTCCACCCTAATAACCATAACCCTAGTTCTGTTTGCTCTTCTGTATTTTAGCCACATCGTTCAAGGACTTGCTTCCAAATTTTCACGGAGAAAGAAGCCTAAGAATCCCACAAAGGAAACGGAAGCACCAGTCCCCAAGGTTTTGGACGCGTGAGGACACGCTTTTTTACCCCCCGGAGGAGTTACACATGAGCCAGCCTGCAGTACCGCACCATCAGCACTTTGGGTGGCATCGACCCAATCATGCCACCGCCAACGTCAGCAGAACTGATCCATTGGACTTCGACCCATAGCGATGCGCCGAGTCAGCAGTTAACATTATTAAATATCACCGATCGACCAGCGATACGGTTCAATTAGTTAGTGCAAGTAGTAGAGAGTGGTTCGTTCTAGGATAATAATCATTTAGTATATTTATGTTAAAATAATAATTAGTGAATAAAAGTTTTTTTTAAGAGACCCCGAGGTCTAAACACTTTATTATATGTTAATTGTTCCCCGTAGACGTTCGTTCAAAGAATGAACATTCAAGTTCATCTAATATGCACACCGTCAAAGCTTTACAGGTCGCTTAGTGAACTTCCACGACCGTTAAGAAAATTATTTTGAGCTTTTTAGTGGAATGTCTTCACTTGTCATAAGACGAGTTTGTACAATCCCATTTAATTCCACCACTTAATTGTATCTTGACAGATACGTATTTCGACCTCAACAGTAAGGCCGTCTTCAGTGTCTCGTACTTGACTCGACACGACTAACCTTCCATAAGTCGAGTAAAGTACGAGACACTGAAGACGGCCTTACTGTTGAGGTCGAAATACGTATCTGTCAAGATACAATTAAGTGGTGGGATTAAGTGGGATTGTACAAACTCGTCTTATGACAAGTGTTCCACGACCGTCCAAGGGGTGGGACTTAAGAGGGTTCAGAAGGATTAGAACCCTTTCAGATCCGATACAGTGTCCCTAGGCAGGTATTTTCGTCTGTTCGTCATAGTCTCGAAAACCAATAAAAAGGACGCTTTTTTGTAAAACTCATACGTACCAAATCGTAAGCTCAGGATAAACGTTCTGCTATAGTGGAGTTCTAGCAAATGTACGTTACTTTCGTTGGTTTTAGCCCCTACGACGATGGACGGAAATACCTGCCGTGTCCCTATAAGGGAATGAGATGGCAGTTGCATTCGTTTCATTCGATCATTTCAACCGAGACGGTGGAAAGATCTGGGATTGCGAGTTTTTTAGTCTCTAGTATCGTGATTTTGTTGTGGTATATTAAAACGACATTAGAGGTCTTTGATGTTTTAGATTTTACGTTTATTCCTTCCCGTTAGTTCCGTTAAGTCCAGTTAAAGAGTGTTGTGCGGTTCGTTAGTATTTTTGTGTGAGTATCCTTGAAATAGAAAGTAATTTGTGAAATACGTGTGTTATAACATGTGTGTGCTTATACGCGTCGAACAGCCGTTTGACGGCTTGTTATTGCCAGTTTTTGTGAACGAGATTCAAACCGACGCCTCTACCGACCTCTGGATATCGACCTGATCGCCCAACGCTCTCGGCCACCGTTTTCGTCGATCCACGCGCTCTCGTTGAAAACTCTCCGAGTTGCGGCTTTTGGTCCGTGAACCGGAAAGGGACCGCATCGTCACCATTGCGTCCGTCTTGGCCACGCCGGCCATCTTCAAACAGAATTATTTCGTCCGAAATCGAGCAGTCATCCCGGCCGCCTGGGGGATCCATTTTCCGAGACGCCGTAGGGGAACTGGCGGTAGGACGCCCACGTTAAGGAAATGCCATTTTTATCAATGAAAACCACCATTTCAGCCAGTTTTCATCAGCGCATACTGAAGAACAGCATATCTGCGACTGACTACCGATAAAAGATGTCTAATTGTCTATTTTATTGCACAGAAATTTGATTTTTAAAAAGCACCCGAAAAAAAATGATTTTGAAACCATGCGGGGTGAGATGCGCCAGTGGATGGGTTAAAACGCGCATGTGCTTATCGTACTGATTTTCATTTTAATTGCCTACATTAAGGCAATTAACCGAATGTTTCAGCTGTTTCGGTCATACGAAATGAGCATGGGCGTAATGCCCCACACCGACCTCAGAAGTTTGAAGGACCATAAAATCGTTTTAAAACCATTTTTGACGACGATTTCGTGTGGAACATAAAGAACACGAGTAAGCAGCATGGCTCATGGCTCAATTATTAATTTATCAATGTATAACAGCGACAGAAAGACTAAATTCCACCGAGCTAGAATTGCATCAAAACACGCAAAAATCGTTTTTCGAGTTTTCATGTATAACTAGAGAAAAATCATGAAATATATGTATCCAATGGCAATATTTTTCATTGCTTTATCGTATAGACTATTGAAAATAATCAAAATGGGGATATTTAACCTTATTCAGGGGTGGCGCGTTTTAACCCCTATGGGCGTGCTACCCCCACTTCCCCTACACGCAAGAAAGTTTTATCATTAAATGTATGTGCAGATACGCATACGTTGGGCAAATTACCAAACTCATGAAATCCATTGAATTCATATACCTACTAAGATAGCATTCATATTTTGTATTTCCGAAATCCATGAACATCATATTTCACGACGTATCAAATGTATGTGCCATCTTTATGCATTATTGCAGAGTAAAAAAATGGCGTCGACCACCAAGTCGACCACAAGTTTCAACGCCGAGAATTTTAAGAGAGTTAAAAGAAACTTCGTTCGTTCTTTAAACGCGTGTTCTTTCATTTAATGTTATTCGTTCGAGCATTTGATTATTCGATTGCGCAAATACAGGTGCCTCCAGCTTCTAGCAGTGAGATTTTCTTGATTGTCCGTATTTTGAGGTAGTGGAAAAATAATATCATCGTTAGCCAAAATTGGGTTATTGTCCTCATTCGTATGTATGTTTTGCTTATTCACTGAAGTGCTAGTGCTAATATAATAAACTAATCGACATAGGTACAGCAAGCGGTAACAAGAAAAGTTCTGCGGATAAATCGGACCACCACAACAGAATCCACAGGCCATCGTATTCATTCTCTGATTCCCGAAATATCGATGCCAAACAGCTAGACACTACTTCTGCTTCCAGGAAATGCCGCTGATCTTCCCGAGTCAGAGCTCATGATCCCGATTATATTTTCGGAACCTGCGTCATAATTCATATGTTGCCTTGAGATATCGTGCCGTGGTTTTGGAGAAACGCGACAAATCGAATCATGGCATGCGCATCATGCATCATGGGAATACTTACAGTTCAATCGATTATTGACTAAGTAGTTACAGTACTATATTTAACGATCCCCGTGATTTCATATCTATTAACATCAATAAATGTATTTATAACCTCGTTTATTTCATGATGTTTTATTTTGGACGGAAAAAATAAATCAAGAATAAGCATAAAATCCAGAAATATAAATTATTGCCGTACGCATATGTTCCATTGAATGATCTAATCAAAAGTATGTGTGAACTTTATGGATTCTATATGAACCAAGCATGTACTTTATGCAAATAAACTTTGGGGGAAATTTATTGATTTCACACATACCATTCATTGGGCAAACCCCATTGCAAAAATCCATGTGGGCTGGCACATGAATCAAAGGGGATTTTTTATTTGAGTGTACTGTTCGATCATCGTCATTGTCCGAACCCCGCCATCCGTCCGCTACTGTGTAGCAGCCATCAATCGCCATTGCGATCCGCAGCGTCCAACGACACGCGTCGGCAACCGTTCGTCAGCAAGACCCAGGGCTCTACATTACGGGTGGGGAGATGTGTAGTTGTGTTGGTAATCCGAGCTCGGTGAATTTTGTACTCACCCAGTGAACTTTTCGGTTTTCTTATGGCAAAATGTTCACGATTCGGTTTCCTTATGGCAACTAACCAAAACAAAGAAAAACTTTCCGTCGAAATTTAAGTATTGCACAAGATTTTTCTCATGCAGTACTAAGATTCCGTCGTATTTATGCTGACAACACATCCTTTCATTGAAAATTTTCAACATTTTGCTCAAATTGGTTACTTCAAAAAAGTAAACAACAGCTGATTCGGTTTCTTTATGGCAAATTTTCGATGATTTTTTTCCGTTGCAACGGCAAAACACTCACTCACACTCACAAAACTTGGCCGTTTGGGCCACCCGATATATACCACCCTGAGCAAGACCAACCATCATCGAACAGGATTGTGATGTCCTCGACTGAAAGCCAGTCAAGTGGCTTCAGCGGCGATGCAGCCGATGAGTCGCGTTAATCCTTTGTCCACAATTGAAAACTTAAAGTCCATCCAAGTGGGAGCTACTTTTTGCCTCCTTGTTCAGTTAACCTCCGAGCAGTTTGCTCAATAATAATAAAGCAATCCAGCAATCCAAATTATGATGACAAATACCTAGGTACAGCGCCGTAGCGTGCGGTTGGCCAGGTTGGCCTCCGCCAAGGGCGCCAGTCTTTAGCGGGCGCCGAAATCAAGGATTACGCTATAAGAGAAAGAAATTTATTTAGTTTAGTTTGAAAATCATGGATTGTGATACCAACATTATGTGAATCGGATTATTTCAAATTTTGGCTATTATTAGGACCACCGAGGGATTTCCGGAAACACAATGTTTAATAGCAGTGAGGACAATTTACACTCAGTTTTATTGGTTTGAATTTATTCACATTTTTTAAGTGGATGTCTTCAAAGTATTACATCCATAATAAACCAAATGACCAAATTTAGAAGCGCTTTTTGTTCTTTTATCCGGAAGTAATGGTATGGATTTTGAGCATATTTCTGATAAATTTGCTGGTTTTTTCGTGATTTTTTCTTTTCTTCTAAATTTATAATCACATGTAGATTGGCCAACTCACTGCAGAGTTGAACTCTATCGACCCAAATATGTACAGCCTGTACAATACAGGATATGCCTCCAAATCATCGACAGACGCAGTCCAGTGTTAAATTTTCTTTAATCCGAGCAGATCTGTTGGCAATTTTAACCAATTAATTTTATCCGAATCCAGTATTTTGCGCTCGATAATGGCGGCCGAGTGAGTGTCTTTTTGACATTCAAGAGGTAGAAAATATTTACATTTTTCAAATACAGTTCAATGTCAATTCCAGGCCATCAACCAACCCACTCCAAAATATAGTTTTCCCTGATCCTGAGTAGATCCGATAGAAACTCTGACCTTCGACCATCTCACCCAAAGTGGAACTTTACTAATCTAGTCAGCCACCGTCAGATCCACTCCAGAATTGGATTTTCCTTGACCCGAGGTGATCCGATAACGATTCCGATCATGGACCGACGCATTTCAGAGCGGGATTTTATTAACCCAACTAGACCTATGAACTACCAGCGTGACTCTTTTAGTTCCCTTACATGATTTTTGAAATAAACAAAAAAGTATCACCAAATTGAAAAAAAATCTCAAGAGAACATTCAGCAATCCACATGAACTTCAGGAATAAGCTTCTTGTACTCAGTATTGAATGGTATTTAAAGCATCGTTAAACCTCTTAATGCTCTAATATTACGTTTGGTGAATTTAAAATTATATCTAATTTTTTTTTGCTTTTTATTTCCATTTGATAGAAAGGGACGCCAAACTATGATTTCGCCACGGGCGCTGGCAGTCCACGCTACGGCTCTGCCTAGGTGGTGCGAATAGAATCGATTTGGTTGTCAAACTGAAGCCAACATTTTCTATTGTGCCGGAGCAAAACATTGAAGATTGTGGTTATGTTCGTTTCAGATCCTATATTGAGAAGTATTGTTATTATTTGGGAAAAAATAAAAATAAACATAGTTTGAGTTCTGTATTTTTGTAACAAATACTTTCACATTATATTTCGAGTGGAAAATAAGTAGGAATGCCATTAAAAAGCACTCGTTACGAAATTTCACGAGATTCATCAGCTCATTGGAACAGGAATGTATGTAAACCATCGTAAAGTCATGTAGAGTCTCGCGCATTTGTGCGCGCCGTGTGCCGGAGTAAATGCTAGGGGATTTTGCTGAATGCAGCAAGAAAAAAGTAAGCATGGTCAAATTAATAGCGGCGGAACATTGTTGGCACTGCCGGCAAGATATATGCTTTTGGGGAAATTGTTTTCTTTAACATTTTTTACCCAATAATAATTTTCTGAAGCGAAAATAGCTGGGTGCCGGTTACCCAGATTTGAGTTCAGGTACCCGAACCCAAATTAGAGTAACCATGGTTTTGCCGAATCTGGGTCACTTTGACATGATTCTGGGTAGGTCCAGGTTAGCGTGCACAGCACCCAAGCAAATACCATCTGTTTCGTATAGCTACGTAGTCATACGTCGCCTATGCGTTCAACCCGATTGGGCTGCGGCTGCACCTTTGAGTTTTTAATTGATTCGACTAAAATGGCGATATTTGAGGTTTTAGCGACTTAGTCGAGTCAAGTACGAGACACTGAAGACGGCCTTACTGTTGAGGTCGAAATACGTATCTGTCAAGATACAATTAAGTGGTGGAATTCAATGGGATTGTATTAACTCGTCTTATGACAAGACTATAATTTGGTTGCTGCATCTTAAATGTGACCATATTTAATTGCACATAGGTTGCAGAAGCCCCTATGGCGCAGGCGCATGTGTGCTGCTTGGGTTGGTACATATATTCTCTATTTTTGAAAGATGTTTATTGAAAAGGTAGAAGGGCCATAGAAATATATAAAAATAAATCGATACATGGATACAAGTCGATGCGGGGTAGATCTACCTCTGTGAGTTATGTAGCACTTAACCCACAGAGGTAGATCAGCAGGCAGTTCCAAGCAAAGCCAGGTATATATATATACATAGCTAGGAGGAAATAAATTCATATTCAATATGTTGTTGTTTTTTCGACACCAAGCCAAAATTCTCTTTTGATACCAGAAAATTTTACCAAATAAGGAAACCTACGACAAATTGATTGATTTTGACTGTTTTCTTTTGTTTAAGAAATTACGGATAGAAATACGTAAAGTTTCAATTGATTAAACGTGATTTGTTTATCAAATCAGTTTTGCCGCTTTCTATGAAATGTGTGAGATTAGTTAGAAATTATCTCAATATAGCTGAAACCGGGGCCCTCCTTAGCCGTGCGGTAAGACGCGCGGCTACAAAGCAAGACCATGCTGAGGGTGGCTGGGTTCGATTCCCGGTGCCGGTCTAGGCAATTTTCGGATTGGAAATTGTCTCGACTTCCCTGGGCATAAAAGTATCATCGTGCTAGCCTCATGATATACGAATGCAAAAATGGTAACCTGGCTTAGAAACCTCGCAGTTAATAACTGTGAAAGTGCTTAATGAACACTAAGCTGCGAGGCGGCTCTGTCCCAGTGTGGGGATGTAATGCCAATAAGAAGAAGAAGAAGATAGCTGAAACCGTAATGTTTTCAACAATTTTGTCGCACTTTTACAAAATCGCAGAGTCTTTTCATGAACCTCAACATTTTTAAGGTCTTCATGTTACCAATTTAGCAAACAATAACAACATACCCAAGCAACACCAGTCAGACAACAAATGGTTGCAGCAACTTGATTGTAACTAGATCTGCCGCAACCTATGTGCAATCGCACTGGAACGATTATAGTAAACGTAAGCGTTGCATTAGAAGCAAATGATCAAGACGTTGCGTCTAGCGTCAACATCAAATCCATCATGGCCACCATTGATTCGAGTAGACGGTGCAATAGATGGCGCTAGTGTTTCCTAGACGATAAATTTTTAATCAATTTTTGCTAATAATAATGTCTGTTTGTCTGTGGACGTACGCTCTACCATGAACCAGGTGTTCGCCATACGCTAGATATCGCAGAAATGTCATGAATAAAACGTGCCAACAGATGATATAATTATCGACTTCAATCCGCATATGATACAATCGATCGATATAAGCTATGGCAACTAATACACGAACACGGATTTCCGGATAAACTTATACAGTTCGCCAAAGCCACGATGGATCGGGTGATGTGCGAGCATTCAAGAGCATTCTAGAAACGCGCAGCAGGTTTCGGTAAAGTGATAGTCTTTCGTGCCTGCTATTCAACATCGTTTTGGAGAAATTTTCACGAAGTATGTAACAACTTCGCCTTGCCCAAAATCAGTTATATAAGGACCATATAGAAAATAAGTTTTATTTTTTAATTTGAATCGAAATTTAGTTTTGCTTTGTGCGGAAGGCAAAACGATCGGCCGGTCGCCGTAATTTTGTTCTGCTTTGTGCGGAGTAAATAAAACAGAAAGTAAGTCGTGAGCGGTCACCCAAAACGCGAATCTGCTCAGTTTTCATATGCCACCGGGCGTGCATGTTTTTACTTTGAACGCGTCGCGAAGCAGCATATTAGTGTTATTTCCCATCCCATAGATAGCATCGCTAACCGCAGTAGAATCCAGATAAATTATCCTTTGAACTAAAACGATATACTATCCCAAGACAATCGTGAAGATGCAGAGGTAGTAGCAACGAGAGTCGGACTAACAATCCTTTCCTTCCTATATGACCGTAAGGACGTGGCCGGCGCCGTTATTGACTTTAATTATTTGAGCTCCCGAAACGTGTACAATTGAGAATGGGTAGCTAATCCCAAGCTCTATTCATTGTTTCCTCTGTACAATTTCGCAAGTTCAGTCAATCACGGAGTAGCAACTACGTATTGTGCGGTCATAATGCTCATGCTCATGCTCATGTCAGATTTGGTTCAATTTGCTTAACTAGTTCTCGAGCCATGCAGAAATATGTTTCATTTGTAAGGGATCCAAAAGGGAAATGGGTCTCGAACCATCGTAAGAACCTTCCTTGGCCCCAAAACCCATTATATACAAATTTTCACGCCGATCGATTCAGTAGGTTCCAGACTTCAGTAGGCTGGTCACTTAGTGCGAATGTCGGAAGAAAGAATAATAAAAACTACATTCCACAGAGAACCGGATAGAGTCCGGCAAATTTAGGGAAGGCCACGAACACGCTGGCTGCACGCGCTGGAATCAGACCAGGGGACCCTAAACGTACGGGGAAACTTGAACAACATCACTTAAGACCGATGATCATGGAGCTCTACAATACGCCTGACCAGGGTTTGAAGAAATCGCTCTCAATAGATAACGAACAACGATAAAAGAGAGGCAAAAACTGTTCCGAATCATAACAAGCCACGAGAACAAATTTATCAAACTTGTATACAAGTGCGAAAAAACAGAATCGGATAGGCAGCCCCCACAGAAAAATGGTGATTCTCGCTTTGTTTCCGCTCCTTTCGTGTTGGTTACTGCACAGCTGTGTAGTACAAGTTGAAACGCATCATCAGAGCCAGTGCTCCCCGCATTTGGAGCTTTCTAAAAGTAATTTATCATGGGGTATAGCCTCCCGAATCAGTTCTTTATCATAACAGCTGGCGAAAAAAGTCTCTCGCGGTACGCTACATATCGTATATGTATACAGAGATGTTAAGTGAAAGACTTGTTCTTTCTCTTTAGGATTCAATCCCTGCGCCAGACATAGATCTACCGGCGTTGTAGCCAACCATGTATGTGTAGGTAGGTATGAAGAGTTAGTTTGCTGCTGTTTATTTTTTGGCATTGGAATGCATTGGTTGTTGTTTTTGAGCTTGGACTTGCTTTAAATATGGGTCATGATTTCCTTCTAAAACAAAAAAAACATATTTTAGGCAAACCACTGCAGCCGCACATTCCGAACTGCACCATCTCATGGTTCCAAATGCCATTGGCATACACGAACGAAACGATAATTTACTCACGTTGATTGAGTTATTGCAATCTGCCGCGCGCGTACAGCTCTTCCCACCCGGCAGCGATAGGCATTGTCGGAGCCACTAGAAGGCACCACCAGTCAACATCATCACGTCGTCAAATTTCAATCAACCTCAATTTCGCCGACAAGGAAAACTTTTCAAATTGAGTTTATGTGATATGCGGTAAGTTTTCCCCTTTCACAGCTTCCGGCACGCCAGTCTGGTTCGTCCGAAGAATGTTTCTAGGAATATTTCTCCTCGTCCCCCCTTGGACCGACCCGTTTCGGGATTGTATTTCAGAAGATTTATACATACAATATACATTGGAACTTTGGAGAAACTTTTTTTTATGCTTCCTCACGTCTGAGTTCGTACACCCGTTCTTTGTTGTAGTTTTCCATCCGAAAGCTGTTTAAGAAAATATTAGTATTTATTCACGTCCAGAATCCTTCCTTTTCAGTCACAAATCAAGTGCTTGCCAGCTGCAATAGATCTTTCCTCCATTGCAGTCGGTTCTGACTTCTGTTGAGATTGGAACTTTGACAAGCGTTAATCTATTTACATTCCAGCTTCTGATATGGATGGAGATGTTTGCGTCTGTCACCACCCCTCTACACATATGGATTGCATTTGTATATTGACATAGAAGTCGTCGGCAACCATTAGTCAAGATGATTTGTTTGTCTGCCTGTCTTCCATTGTAGAAGTCAAACCGGATTGATTTCATCAAACAATGTCATTTGAGTTCCGCTCCGGCAATATCTGTGCCAACAACGAAGCTAACATTTATAATGTTGAAATATGTTACAATCCCAGATGGTGAGGCTTCTTTGGCACAATTACGCTCACATTCATTCCTGGTAAGGCACTGGGTCACATGATCTGGAAACTGAGATAAACACTTAGATATAATTTCAATCGACAAGCTGATATGACTTAGTTATTCATATTTGTAATCATAATAAGTGCGTGTCATGAGAATCACTTTAAACAGCTCCATCCCAGGTGAAGTTCGTTGGTTGCAGAAGGGGAATGACGTAAGTTCCAAGTAGCTGGTCAATTGCTGTCGGTGTGGGCACCAAAAACCGTCTTTTGGCTCCCGGGTCACAAAGTTAGAGTTTAGGATGTGCGAGTCCTATTATAAAAAATTGAAATTCGACTCACTTGCACTAAAAAAGTGCAAATAAAAATAGCGTCGACTTATTTTCTTAACGTGTTATTGATATGACTTCATCTTCCCAGGCGCAGAAACCCAAAACGAGCAGTGAACATTGTTATACATTGCTTTCGAATTACCTGGAGTTTAGGTTCTTAGGTACTTATAAATTGTAAGAAACGTGCTGAGCAGTTAGTTTTAGAACAATTTCAAAACCTGAACAGTCAATGACCGCTTTGCTGACCGTTTATCGATTGTATAAAATTGATGGCTTCATGAATAAACATCACCCAATGATCTTCGCCATGGGTGCCTGCAAGGTTGAACATCATCGTAAGTTTAATTTGAGGCAGATACCGCATGTAAGAGGATATTGGCAACTTAAACTTTGGAAAACAATCAGTTTAATAAAATTATGAAATAAACGCAGACACTAAGCTGCTACGTAAGCCATATATTCATGGTTTAAAACGAGTTTCACACTCACATTCTGAAAATATGCAAAAAGATTGATCCACCTAGTGGTCATGTTTTTATTTTCGTTTCAACATTCATTTGAAAATTATGATAGAGCGGTAGTATTTTTGTACTGATATAGTGTTTCAACCATAGCGTAAGAAAAAAAAAGGTTCAAAATTTTTGTTTAAACCTCATGATCGATCCATTCAAATCGTAATAGACAAACTACAGATTTCTACGTCCAAATTCCAACTGCTATCACGAGACTACGGTGAAGTTGGTTGATGATGGCCCGAAAAAGGATAAATTTAACACGCATTGCTAAACACCACTTCGAATCGTTAACTGAAATATATATCACTCAGCTCTCTGAGTTTTCCGCCCTTGGTATGTTACTGGACTGAGCAAACAGCCTTTCCATTCATCACGTTTTACAAGAAAGGCAAAAACATGGAAATTAACTGCTTGAGCGTTGGTGGATACATTGCATGTATTTTACCAAACCGAAACACGTTTCTGCGTTTACACAGTTTAAAATTAATTCAAACTGATTTGCATAATCACCTCCCGACCGAACCCCCCCGCAACAACCTCCAGCGACAAGCTACCATTTCCCGACGACGGAGATGGGGAAAGGGGTGTCTGAAACGCTCTATTTTCCTGACATGGGAACGAAAGCTCGCTCTGCACCGCGGGATATTACTATTTCGTTCACTATCTGGAGGCACTCATTAACATTCTGCGTTGCTGTTCAAGAAAGCTGTTGAGCAAGAATTGCGCTTGGCTGCCAGGCGATGATTCCCGCATGATTTCACTGGTGGAGCTCGTAACCTTTCGGGATCGTTTTATTAGCAAACGTTGTGAAAGTGTTGTTACGAATGGGTGTGAGGATAATTTTTTTAATGCTGTAAAATATTGTAAGTGGTTGAGTAAAGTTGTTGAAATGTCGTTGAAATGTCAAAATGTATCATAAAAGTTGATATTTTTCAGCATTTGCTTGTGGTCTTTCACCTTGCTTCCAAATACAATCCTTCGAATACCATTTAAATAAACTAAATGATTTGAGATTATATTTAATGAAAATTTGCTTGATAAACGTTTCGCAAGCACCGCATGACAATCGAAGCTCTTGCCATTTAAAATTACCAGGACCGTCATTACGTTCTATAATTATAAAAATTCAATAGTATTCTAAGTGGATCTGAAAGCAGGGATTTGGAGATGAAAACAGCAAGCATACCAATCAATAATTAACCTTCCCCGTCAAAAATTGTATCTTGTTTTATTGTCTCAGTCAATTCTTTAATTTTTTTATGGTCAACTTTCCCAACGAATCCATTTTTTAAAGTTTCTAGTTATTTTAAAAATTGAAAATAAAAACTGAAAAAGTGCTGCACCTGTGAACCGACCTGAAGAATTGTCCTGATGTTGGTTTAAAATCAAGTGTATGTTAGGCCAAGCTTCTTATATAGGTTCTACAGGAAAGTTGACCGTTAAAAAAATAAATAATCGATTGAACGTATAATTTTTTTAACGGGAAAGGTCAATTCAAAAACAGGTTCTGTCGAAGCTCATTTGTCTGTATTGGAGGAGTTTGACGAACAGGACAGTAAGCTTCGAGATCATAATCATGATCCATCAGTTGCTGCCATAATCGAAGGCGATAAGTACACCACTAAATATCACCTGCCGAAAGTTAGCGATCCCTCGTTATGGTGGGAGCAGAGAAAAACAATTACGGGTACTTCCATGTCATGTGAGAGGATTTTTTCAAAAACGGGACAAATTTATAATGAGCGACGCAGCCGACTAACATCGGAAAATATTGAGAAAAATTATATATGCAAGCCAAAATTCACATTGAAAAGTAAAGATTTGAAAGGAAATCGTCCTTAAGCTTAAGTCCCGTAGTCTGCAAATGAAAACAAAACTCGCGCTGTATACTACTCTGATTCTTCCGGTGGCTTTATACGGCCATGAGACATGGACGTTAAAGGAGGCTGATCGGAGAGCTTTCGGAGTGTTTGAGCGTAAGGTGCTGCGGACAATACTCGGCGGTAAACAGAGAACGGTATCTGGCGGCGTCGCATGAATCACGAATTGTACCAGGTGTATAAAGGGCTGGATATTATTAAGCTTATACAACACGGCAGACTACGGTGGGCTGGTCACGTTGTCCGTATGCCGGAAGAACGTCAAGCGAAGATAATATTTAGTAGAGAACCCGGAAGAGGCCGCAGGCTTCGTGGAAGGCCGCGTACACGATGGCTTTTTGCAGTTGAAGAGGACCTCAATGTTCAGGGCGACTGGAATCGATTGGCCCAGGATCGAGTCCAGTGGAGAAGGATACCCCATTCGGCGTAGGTTCATCGAAGGGCTGTAGCCCATCAAGAAGATGAAGAAACGAAATTAAAGAATAAACGGCCATTTCACTGTTGATATAATATACCTACTTGATATTTTGATATTTTTTTAAATTGGTTTCTGGGTAATGATATTGAACATAAATCGAATATACATAGCTGAATACGCAAGATATAAAACTAGGCTGTTGTGTGTATTTTTCAATTTGAAAGAAATATCTAAAACAGTAATTTGGCCGTTCTAATCTGAACACTTTTTAATTAAAATGGTGCGCGTAGCACGAAATCAAACAAAACAACGAAAAAGTCTACTAAAAGGTGTACGGAATCAAATTGCATCACTTTGAACTACTCGCCAAAAATTAGTCTATCAGCCGATTGTCATGACATTTTAAGAAACTGAACTACAATATGCCCAGACCAACATTTGAAAAGGGTGCAACAGCCAAAATTTATTCCTTATGATTCTTTGTCCACATTTATAACTATATAATATATTATAATATATATTATGTAGACGAAGAATCAGAAGCAAACAATTTTGGCAGTTACGCCCTTTTCAAATGTTGGTCTAGGTGTAAGCTTTGATTATGTATAACTATTTCACTGTAATTATTGATATAGCCAAATGCTGGAACTTTTTTCTTAAATGAACTCATAAGATTTTGTACACGTCCTTAACCAACATTTTTCATCCTGCAATCTTTCCCAGCAAAAAAATCAACTTATTTTATTATCTCAGTCGATTATTTACCTTAACTAAAGCCAACTTTCCCAAAGAAACCATATTTTTTGACGCCTCTAATTATTATAAAAATAGAAAGCAAAAAGTCAAAAAAGTGCTGCAGTGTCAACCGGCCTGAACAATGAGATTGATGCTCTCCCAAAATCTGACGAATATCAGTCTAAAAGTAGATTTCAGCGCTTTTCTTATTTTTTTTTTGATTTTAGTTTTTTACTATAGAAGCGACAAAAAAGCAAGTTTATTGGATTGTTTACCTGTATAAGTCGGATAATTGAAAATGACGAGTTACTAAGTTACTAAGTTACTAGAGTTACTAATCAATACGAAATGTTGAGGCGAAAGGCCAAATCAGTGTTTTATGTTCCGTAATGATCAATTTTGGAGGCTTCCGAAACTCGTGTTTTCATTCCAGACCTGTATATTTCGATCGGCCGCAATTCTGGTGATTTTGGGGTCAATGGAACAAAATTGGGTTACCAACATTTTTTCATAAGATGTGAAATATAGAGTTGAATGCGCAAGATTTATTTGCTCACGTCCTGTTCCTTCGGCTGTATTTTCGAAACTACTGGAAATTTCGTAATGAAACTCACGCAGTGTAAATAAAACATGCTCAAGCCGTTTTTAACAAAATCTCGTGAAAATCAGCCCAGGAGGCGATATGTTATCGACTTTTGAAAGTGATGCAGTTTGATTTCGTACACGCCTTAGAAATGAGGTATATATCAAGAAGTTACTAGAAGTTCTAATTAAAATTAAACCCCGATAATTTGAATGATGTATCGCTCAAACTCCCGGTGGTTTCATAGTTCTTTTGAATGAACTAATGAGCCGTTCAAATGAGTCGGCTTATTTGAGTGAACGCTTGGTTCAGAGCCGCTCACCTGAATGAATTGTTTTGCCCATCACTATGTAAAAATGGTAGATATATAATAAGCTAGATTATTGATAAACACTTCGAAAACTCAATTTCTTTCTCGTATACTATGTCGAATTCGTATTTAAACCTGGGTCAGTGCCAACCCGAACCCTGAATAGAAAACTCTTAATAATCTTCCTAGCGGTGATGGTGCCTTTCTCGTGAACAGTGACCTGCATAATAAAAAGCCCACTTGCCGTTTTTCATACAAAATGGTCAACTTTAGAGATCTAGATCTCGATTGCGTGTGAACCAATTTTGCTGAAAATTTGACCAGAGCTCAGGTAAAACTTGAATTTTACCACACCATATTGATTCATAGGGTAAAAAAATATCGCGGTAATACCAAAATGATTTTTTTGGCAAAAAATTGATTTTATAATATCTTGAAAAATACAACTCTTAGTGTACAAGTATATTCCGCAAACTTTTTTGTATTGCCAAAATACGCGTTTTTGCTGAATAAGTCATCAGTTTACAACTTATAGAATTCGAGATATTTAAAAAATATATTTTTGTCAATAAATTCATTTTGGTATTACCGCAATAATTGTTTACCCTATGAATCAATAAGGTCGAAACTTAGGTGTGGTAAAATTCAAGTTATATCTGAGCTCTGGTCAATTTTTCAGCAAAATTGGTTCACACGCAATCGAGATCTAGATCTCCAAGGTTGACCATTTTGTATGAAAAACAGCGAGTGGGCTTTTTATTATGCCGGTCACTGTATTTTAAAATGTAACAAGAAAAGTACATAAGAGAGGTCAAAATTGCATTTTTGAGAGATAGATTCAGTTATTTCCACCAATTCACATTTGAATCATTTGCTTGAGAAACTACGGAGGAATTCCTGGAGGAACTTCCGGAGGAATTCCTGGAGGAACTTCCGAAGGAATTCCTGGAGGAACTTCCGAAGCAATTCCTGGAGGAACTTCCGAAGGAATTCCTGGAGGAACTTCCGAAGGAATTCCTGGAGGAACTTCCGAAGGAATTCCTGGAGGAACTTCCGAAGGAATTCCTGGAGGAACTTCCGAAGGAATTCCTGGAGGAACTTCCGAAGGAATTCCTGGAGGAACTTCCGAAGGAATTCCTGGAGGAACTTTTGAAGGAATTCCTGGAGGAATTTCCGAAGGTATTCCTGGAGGAACTTCCGGAGGAATTCCTGGAGGAACTTCCGAAGGAATTCCTGTAGGAACTTCCGAAGGAATTATTGGAGGAACTTCCGAAGGAATTCCTGGAGGAACTTCCGAAGCAATTCCTGGTGCAACTTCCGAAGGAAATCCTGGAGGAACATCCGAAGGAATTCCTGGAGGAACATCCGAAGGAATTCCTGGAGGAACTTCGAAAGAATTCCTGGAGGAACTTCAGAAGGAATTCCTGGAGGAGCTTCCGAACGAATTCGTGGAGGAACATTCGAAAGAATTCCTGGAGGAACTTCCGAAGGAATTCCTGGAGGAACTTCGAAGGAATTCCTGGAGGAACTTCCGAAGGAATTCCTGGAGGAACTTCCGAAGGAATTCCTGGAGGAACTTCCGAAGGAATTCCTGGAGGAACTTCGAAGGAATTCCTGGAGGAACTTCGAAGGAATTCCTGGAGGAACTTCCGAAGGAATTCCTGGAGGAACTTCGAAGGAATTCCTGGAGGAACTTCCGAAGGAATTCCTGGAGGAACTTCCGAAGGAATTCCTGGAGGAACTTCCGAAGGAATTCCTGGAGGAACTTCCGAAGGAATTCCTGGAGGAACTTCCGAAGGAATTCCTGGAGGAACTTCCGAAGGAATTCCTGGAGGAACTTCGAAGGAATTCCTGGAGGAACTTCCGAAGGAATTCCTGGAGGAACTTCTGAAGGAATTCCTGGAGGAACTTCCGAAGGAATTTCTGGAGGAACTTCCGAAGGAATTCCTGGAGGAACTTTCGAAGGAATTCCTGGAGGAACTTCCGAAGGAATTCCTGGAGGAACTTCCGAAGGAATTCCTGGAGGAACTTCCGAAGGAATTCCTGGAGGAACTTCCGAAGGAATTCCTGGAGGAACTTCCGAAGGAATTCCTGGAGGAACTTTCGAAGGAATTTCTGGAGGAACTTCCCAAGGAATTGCTGGAGGAACTTCTGGAGGAGTTCCTGGGGGATCTTCCGAAGGAGTTCCTGGAGGAACTTTCGAAGGAATTCCTGGAGGAACTTCCGAAGGAATTCCTGGAGGAACTTCAGAAGGAATTCCTGGAGGAACTTCAGAAGGAATTCCTGGAGGAACTTCCGAAGGAATTCCTGGAGGAACTTCCGAAGGAATTCCTGGAGGAACTTCCGAAGGAGTTCCTGGAGGAACTTCCGAAGGAATTCCTGGAGGAACTTCCGAAGGAATTCCTAGAGGAACTTCCGAAGGAATTCCTGGAGGAACATTCGAAGGAATTCCTGGAGGAACTTCCGAAGGAATTTCTGGAGGAACTTCCGAAGGAATTCCTGGAGAAACTTCCGAAGGCATTCCTGGAGGAACTTCAGGAGGAAATCCTGGAGGAACTTCAGGAGGAATTCCTGGAGGAGCTTCAGGAGGAATTCCTGGAGGAACTTCAGGAGGAATTTCTGGAGGAACTTCCGAAGGAATTCCTGGAGGAACTTCCGAAGGAATTCCTGGAGGAACTTCCGAAGGAATTCCTGGAGGAACTTCCGAAGGAATTCCTGGAGGAACTTCCGAAGGAATTCCTGGAGGAACTTCCGAAGGAATTCCTGGAGGAACTTCCGAAGGAATTCCTGGAGGAACTTCCGAAGCAATTCCTGGAAGAACTTCCGAAGAAATTCCTGGAGGAACTTTCGAAGGAATTCCTGGAGGAACTTCCGAAGGAATTCCTGGAGGAACTTCCGAAGGAATTCCTGGAGGAACTTCCGAAGAAATTTCTGGAGGAACTTCCGAAGGAATTCCTGAAGGAACTTTCGAAGGAATTCCTGAAGGAACTTCCGAAGGAATTCCTGGAGGAACTTCTGAAGGAATTCCTGGAGGAACTTCCGAAGGAATTCCTGGAGGAACTTCCGAAGGAATTCCTGGAGGAACTTCCGAAGGAATTCCTGGAGGAACTTCCGAAGGAATTCCTGGAGGAACTTCCGAAGGAATTCCTGGAGGAACTTCCGAAGGAATTCCTGGAGGAACTTCCGAAGCAATTCCTGGAAGAACTTCCGAAGAAATTCCTGGAGGAACTTCCGAAGGAATTCCTGGAGGAACTTCCGAAGAAATTCCTGGAGGAACTTCCGAAGGAATTCCTGGAGGAACTTCCGAAGAAATTCCTGGAGGAACTTCCGAAGGAATTCCTGGAGGAACTTCCGAAGGAATTCCTGGAGGAACTTCCGAAGGAATTCCTGGAGGAACTTCCGAAGGAATTCCTGGAGGAACTTCCGAAGGAATTCCTGGAGGAACTTCCGAAGGAATTCCTGGAGGAACTTCCGAAGGAATTCTTGGAGGAACTTCCGAAGGAATTCCTGAAGGAACTTCCGAAGGAATTCCTGGAGGAACTTCCGAAGGAATTCCTGGAGGAACTTCCGAAGGAATTCCTGAAGGAACTTCCGAAGGAATTCCTGGAGGAACTTCCGAAGGAATTCCTGGAGGAACTTCCGAAGGAATTCCTGGAGGAACTTCCGAAGGAATTCCTGGAGGAATTTCCGAAGGAATTCCTGGAGGAATTTCCTAAGGAATTCCTGGAGGAACTTCCGAAGGAATTCCTGGAGGAACTTCCGAAGGAATTCCTGGAGGAACTTCCGAAGGAATTCCTGGAGGAACTTCCGAAGGAATTCCTGGAGGAACTTGCGAAGGAATTCCTGGAGGAACTTCCGAAGGCATTCCTGGAGGAACCTCCGAAGGCATTCCTGGAGGAACTTCCCAAGGAATTCGTGGAGGAGCTTCCGGAGGAATTCCTAGAGGAACTTCCGGAGGAATTCCTGGAGGAACTTCCGGAGGAATTCCTGGAGGATCTATCGGAAAAATTTCCGAAAGAACTTCCGGACCGATTACTGGAAGAGCTTCCGGAGGGATTCCTGAAAGATCATCTGGAGGAATTCCTGAAGGATCTTCCGGTGGGACTTCTGATGGATCTTCCGGACGAATTCCTGAAGGACATCCGGAGGAATTCCTGAAGGAACTCCAAAGGAATACTTGGAGGTAATTAAGGAGGAACTCCTGAAGGAACTCCAAAAAGTATTCCAGAGTCTGTAAGAATTCTTGCAGGAATTTCCATATTAACTCACGGAGCACCTTCCAGAGAAAGTGAGTAAAATATTCCTAAAAAAAATATCAAAATAATTCATCACGAATAAATTTGTTGGAAAAATCATGCCTGAAAGATGTCACTGAGGAGTTCCTGGAAGATACCAAACATGTAGTGCATACAAGAATTCAGAAAAGAATTACTGAAAGAGTTTCTGGCTGAATTCCCGAAAGAAATCCTAAAAAAACGCATGAAGGGTTTTTTGGGAGAATTCTCGAAAGATTTTTTTTGGAAGAACTCCTAAGGGGTTACTGGAGAAAATCTATAAGGAATTCATTGAAAAAAATCCAAATGAAGATAAATTTAATAATAAATAGTATTTCTAGATATTATCTATTTGGTATTCCTTACATATACTTTTCTGACCACTCTTATCGGATTTCCTGTACGGGTTTCATGAAGAATTCCAAAACTAATTCCATCCACCGACTTAATTTAGGACACAAACTGTGGAGAAAATCCTCAATGAACTTCTCGATAACTTCCCAAACAATTTTCCAAAGATATTTTCATACTTATTCTAGACAACAATACCGATTTACCTACATACAAATTCTCGAAAAAAGAGATTTCGTCGCGCATTTTAATTGAATGAACGACTAGTTTTGTTTTTATTTACCCTTCTGCTTGTTTATTCGGCCCCGTTCCGCCCATATGGTTTTGACAGTTGAAGTACAGTTGTATTGGTGAACCTGGTGCGAACCCGACAGCTTTGGGGTTGGAACTAGTGCGAACCTAGTTCCAACCTGAGGGAATAAAAAAAAGTTTCCTTTCATGAGACTCGGAAACTTCCTTTCATGAGACTTGGAAGCCTCCTTTTAGGAGGCACGGGTGCCTCCTTTCAAGAGGCTTGGAACCCTCCATTCAAAAGCTCGGAAACCTCCACTCAAAAGGTTCGGAAGCCTCTTTTCAAGTTGCTCGAAAACCTACTTTCAAGAGGCTGGGAGGCTTCTTTTCAAGAGGCTGAGAAGCCTTTTTTCAAGAGGCTGGGAAGCCCTTTTTCAAAAGGGTGGGAAACGTCCTTTCGAGAAACTCAAAAGCCTCAATTTCAGAGGCTCGAAAGCCTCCTATCTAGAGGCACGGAAACCTCCATTCAAGAGGCGCGGAAGCATTTTTTCATGAAGCTCAGAAGCCTTCTTTCAAGAGGGTCGCAAGCCTTTTTTCAAGAGGCACGGAAGCCTCCCTTCAAAAGGCTCTGAACCCTCCATTCAAGAGGCTCGGAAACCTCAATTCAAGAGGTTCGGAAGCCTCTTTTCAAATGGCTTGGAAACCTACCTTTCAAGAGGTTGGGAAGCCTCCTTTCAAGATACTCGGAAACCTCCATTCAAGAGGTGCGAAAGCCTCTTTTGAAGGAAGCCTTTTTCGTTTTAAGAGTCTAGGAAGACTCCTTTCAAGAGGCTCGGAAGCATCCCTTCAAGTGGCTCAGAGGCCTTCTTTTATGAAGTTGGAAAGTCTCATTTCAAGAGGCTCGGCAACCTCATTTTAAGAGGCACGGAACTCTCTCTTCAAGATGCTCGGAATCCTCCATTCAAGAGGCGCGGAAGCTTTTTTCAAGTGGCTCGGAAACCTGCTTTCAAGAGGATGGGAAGCCTTCTATCATAAGGCTGGAAAGCCCTTCTTTCAATAGGCTAGGAGACATTCACATAGAATAGATGTATATTAGGGTGTCCCAAAAAAATCGATGTTCGAAAAGTCATGGTGCTCAACCCTGAAATGAAAGATATATCTGTCTGGATAATTTTTGTAGAACAAACCGAATTTCTAAAAAATGGTTTAGAGGTCGCACCCGATCGATTTTTGAAAAATGAGCATTTTTAGGTAAAAAATCAAATATTGGGTCCTTTCACAATTTTTTTTGGGGGTCACCCATTCGTTTTATATTTTTTTATTTTTCTGTGGATCTTTGCCTATATTCTCCATGAATTAGTTTTTGGTATTATGCGTTTTTACAGTCTGCAGAACTTTTTAAATATCGAAAAGAAAAATACATTTTTGACTAATTTTCCGAAGTTACTTCATCCTCACACACACGCTAAAAATGAACTACTCAAAATTGAGTCGAATCCGACTCATTTTCATTAAAAACGGGACAACTCAAAATTTGAGTAAAAGATACTACTTCAATAAAATGATGATTTCGCGAAAGTTAAGCTTGGCCTTCCATCAATTTTTAATACGACAGATGCGAATCAAGTTTATCTATCTATCTAAGTGCATTTTACGACAAACAGACTCCTAGTTTAAGTGCAATCATCATTTTATTGAAGTAGTATCTTTTACTCAAATTTTGAGTTGTCCCGTTTTTAATCAAAATGAGTCGGATTCGACTCAATTTTGAGTAGTTCATTTTTAGCGTGCAGAAAAAAAATATTTTTTTCTCGTTCAGAAAAACTTACTTAGACAAAAATCCACAGAAAAATAAGAAAAATATAAAACGAATGGGTGACCCTCAAAAAATTGTGAAAGGACCCAATATTTGATTATTTACCTAAAAAATGCTCATTTTTCAAAAATCAATCTGGCGCGACCTCTAAACCATTTTCTAGAAATTCAGTTTGTTCCTCAAGAATTATCCAGATAGGTGAATCTTTCATTTCAGGGGTGATCACCATGACTTTTCAAATATCGATTTTTTTTGGGATACCCTAATATACATACATTAGGGTGGCTCAAAAAACACTTTTTCAAATTTTTTGATGGGCCGCCCTCTAATTCGGTTCTATTTGATGCCCTGATGCTGTGGACAAAATTTGAGCCAAATCGGTCAACGTTTGGGCGGTGCTAAACTCGTTGGAAGTTTATATGGAAAAATGTTGGAAGGCACAATTTACTATCAAGAACCATAAAGCTCATTCAGTTCTTGTATAATTAAATACAGAATGTTATGCTGAAAGATTAGAGAAGATTAGAGTTTCTTAGGCAAAGATATTAGCATTTTACTGGAGTGTTGTAGGGGTGAATTTATTTCTTTTCAAAGATAAAAGAAACGAAATTTGTTCAAACCCCACTTCAGAGAAATGCTAATAACTTAGCCGGGCAAACTCTAATCTTCTCGCAGTTTTCTGCATAACATTCTGTGTTAAATTCTCCAAGATCTGAATGAGTATCATAGTTCTTCATCGTAAGTTGTGAAGTCCCGCTGCAATTTACTGTTTTTGGATGTTTCTGCATACATTTTTGCATATAAACTTTCAACGAGTTTAGCACCGCCCAAACGTTGACCGATTTGGCTGAAATTTTGTCCAGAGCATCAGGGCATCAAATAGAACCGAAAAAGGTGGCGGCCCATCAAAAAAATTGAAAAAAGTTTTTCCCATACTAATTTGAGCCACCCTAACATACATGTATATACATAAAAATTAATTTCTGCTTGTCTGAAACTTATAGACTCCGAAACTACTTAACCGATTGGCGTGAAAATTTGTATACAGAGGTTTTGGGGCCGGGGAAGGTTCTTAAGATGGTTCGAGACCCCTCCCCCTTCTGGAAAGGTGGGCTCCCATACAAATGAAACATCAATTTCTTCATAACTCGAGAACTAATCAGAGAATAAGTCAATTTTATGCGAAAAGAATTTCGTCGGGTCTGCTAGTATGAAATAGGGGTAATGACGGCTTTGGCAGGATTTGTTCTATTATTGGCAGGGGGGTTTTTATGACTGATTATGCTCAAATTTGGCCCAAGCATTCTTTGCATATCAAAGAATATTGTGGCCAAATTTGAGCATAATCAGTCATAAAAACCCCCCTGCCAATAATAGAACAAAACCTGCCAAAGCCGTCTGTTCCCCTATATAAACTAGAAGTGAATTCGTACATTTCCCAGTTATATTATAACTGTTATTACCGATATTGAAAGCCATATATTCCTTATCTAAGTGGTATGGTCATATTTACCAAATCGTGCCAGACAGGAAAGAAAAATATCGCAAATAACTGAAGACATATATCCAATCAAATTTTATGTGTTGAGAATACTATTAGGGCCATACCAATTCATCCATTACATTCATGATTTAAGGTCTCAAATTCTATCATAGAAGATAAATGTAATAGGCGCCTCAAAATATGCTGAGTACATCCTGCGCTACTTACAGATATCGAATGATTTATGTGACTTTTATCGGCGTGTACCATAGTGATATTCTAGAATTCGCGATGTATTCTAAAGTTCAGATCGTACCTCCAAAATGTCCTCGACATCAATCAAAGTTCTTCTCAAAATACCCTTTGATGCCTATCAGATGTGCCTATTATTATGCATTTCAGGCAGGCAAAGAAATCCAAAAAGTTTTTAAGTTCAGGTCATCAGATCTACAAGCACGAAAAAGCGTAAGGTCGTCCTACTCTGTTCAAGAATATTAGTTGGTATTCTAGAAACGTTCTGCGCTTTAGGTTGTAGGGCCTACGCAGTAAGAGCCTTCAAATGTTCATGGCATCTTTCAAAACTCTTCCCAACATATACTTAGATGCCTGTGAAAATATGTGATACCAATCTTGTTGCATTCCAACACACCGTAGGCCATCCAAAACGTTCTTAAGTTTGAATAACATTCTAGGTACCAAGGCACCAATGATTACTTTGTCTCAACATCTCAGGTCCCAATCAAAAATATTTGATGACCATCATTGAAAAGCAAGAGCAAACTCATTTAGTTAATGTTGCAATGAATTTCGTTCATCCCAATCAGAGTTATGAGGCAAAATTATGTTCAAACACTAAATCGATTTGAAGCACACCTAAATTTCGACCAAATGAGCTGAAATTTTCACCAGAGGTCTATCTTAGCATACGAATTATGAATATCAGTTGACCGGTCGATTAAAAGATTTTTTTGGATTTGAACAGATCTACTGTTTATAATTATTTAGTACACTCCATCTACGATTTGTGCAAGATGAAAACTAGCTCAAAATTTCAAGACCGATAATTTGTAATATATCCAAATCTGTAAATTTCAAATAACGAAGATAGATTTTGCTTGCTTGTGGTTTTGTGTGGGCCCAGCCCATGCAAACGTTAGCGGCCTTATACTATTTACGTAAGGGCTTAAGAGGGTCCTCCTCAGCAGTGCGGTAAGATGCGGCAACAAAGCAAGAACATGCTGAAGATGGTTAGGTTCGATTCCCATTCCGGTTTAGGAAATTTTCGAGTTGAAAATTTTCTCGAATTCCTTGGGCGTGTTAGCCTCATGGTATACAAATGCAAAAATGGTAACTTGGTCAAGAAACCTCGCAGTTCATAACTGTGGAAGTGCTTAATGAACACTAAGCTGCAAGTCGGCAATGTCCCAGTGGCAGATGTAATGCAAATGAAGAAGCTTATGGGGGATCTATTATTTCTTACGATTCATATAAATAAAAAATAATGTAGGGTTACTGTTCCCTTTTCTTCTAAAGAAACTTTACTCACTTTCAAAATGTATGAGTTGTACCACTCAGTCGATGAGCAGATTAAATTTGGAGTGTGAGGGTAGACACAAGTTTTGTCCAATAGGGAGTTGTCGAACGCCCTTTCATAACTTTCCAAATCGCCGTTGCAGCCTTGTTGGAAGTTGCTATAGCGCAAACAACGCATCCGTTTATGTTCTAAGTCATAAAGCGACCTGAAATAAAAAAAAACACTTCATAAATTAGACTCAACAAACAAAGCTTCAAAACTATTTGAAGCACCATCATCCTTCGACATAGAAGTTAGACAGCCGACTACAATTTGTTTTGCTCATAGGTACGGTGTGTTCTTAGTTGATACGAATATGTTATCCATGAAGCAATATCTTGTAAATTGATATAACCTGCATGATCCTTGTGCGTGTACTTGAAATCACATCAAACTCCAATCGAAAATCATACCACACAAGAGTGCATATTTTCCGTATTTATTTTCCCAGGGTCGGCACACCGTGATTCACTTTTCATTCCAACCGTTCATCTATTCCGAGGTTGATGGTAAGAATGCTTCAAGAGCCGTTAGAGCTCGTTAGAGAGCCGTTTTTGTTTGGTGTACTTTCAGAACCATTCCTTTCAATCACTACTCCTTGACGACGCACCCTTTCGCAACACCTTGAGGAAAGAGCACGCCATCATCAGCCAGGGAAGCCATTGCTGGCTGCAAAGTCCAGGCTATTAAATTTCAATTTCTCGGCTTGAAAGTAGCCCATGTTGGTTGAAGCATCGACGAATATTGCAGTATAGGGGCAATCGACGGAATAGCATTGATGGACTTCAGCACGGACGAAAGATTGGACGAGGGTCGGGGAAAGATAACTGAAACCAATTTGAACTTGTGCTCTCTAGCTGAACTGATGGAAACACAATGCAATGGTGTAGTAGCCGGGCAACGATGCCGTACGGATCCTTGAGCGAACCTTAGGGGAGAAGCTTTTTCCACTCATTTACCATCGATCTTGCAGCGTAGCACCTTTTCTATTAGAGAATGAAAATCTACGCTTCACGAGTAGCAGAGGCGATAACCCATAACAGTTGGAAATAGTATTGTTCAGGTAAAGCGGTGCATGAAGGCATGACTCTCATTGCCAACAGTCGAACAATTGAGTAAAAGTTTGCTCTTGGAAATGTAATAAAATAAATTAAAACTTGTTGATCACGCCACGCGCTGGGAAACCTTCCTGTCAGATGAAATTGGATTTATATGAACGTAGCCAATAAGGCAGGTATGTATGTAACGTTAACTACATCGAACTATAAATCAAATCAAGAAGAAAAATTAAGTTATAAATCTTAAGGTACTCCCAAAGAGAATTGACGCTTCTGATTTCATGAAATATAGTAAGTAGCCATCCTTTTCATAGACATCTTCTTCTTCTTATTGGCATTACATCCCCACACTGGGACAGATCCGCCTCGCAGCTTAGTGTTCATTAAGCACTTCCACAGTTATTAACTGCGAGGTTTCTAAGCCAGGTTACCATTTTTGCATTCGTATATCATGAGGCTAACACGATGATACTTTTATGCTCAGAGAAGTCGAGACAATTTTCAATCCGAAAATTGCCTAGACCGGCACCGGGAATCGAACCCAGCCACCCTCAGCATGGTCTTGCTTTGTAGCCGCGCATCTTACCACAGGGCTAAGGAGGGCCCCATACTTTGTCCTTTTCATAGACATATCAAATATAATTTGAGAATTCAGGAAAAACAAACAAGTCAGCAAATTAAACATATATGGAGTCAAGTAATTGACAGAGCTCAATAAATAGATAATTGTTATGAAGTGTTACCTGGGCAACCTAGATGATGGGCAGTTGGAACAAGACATTGGTTTACTTAGAATTAATTTATTAATATTTTAACAAAAATTGCAATTTTCCCTCAAACGCTTTCGCTTTTGTCAATACAAATGTAAGTATAGCTGATTGTTAGAAATCTTGTGACGTACCACATCAATCATACCATTTCCTTCCACTACAGCACATTGGCTAAACATCCTATCAAGAAAACTCAGCTCATTTTCTGTGACAAGCATCAACCTTCATGATTGGTGACATACCTGTTAAGTTGATTTGAGGAGCTTCCATAAAGTACATAATTCTTTTGAAGTAGATCACATGATGCGAGTTAGAATAGAATTAACGGATTAACGGAATTAAAGGATTGAGTCATTAAAATAGAAAGGAGTCCGATTCTTACAGCTAAATGATCACGTAGTTTATGGAACGTTCGAAACTACGTGAGCTGGATCTGAAATAAGCTTAATAGCATCATTCCGTTACCCATTGGCAAACGTCGCTGCAGGGTAGCGGTGCCATTCTGATATCAACTGTTTTGCCCCCTACAACAACACGTCGTAGGTACTTTCTTGTACGTCATCCTTCCGCATGGTTTCTCGTTTCTTTTTTTTTTTCTGGGAACTGTAACTGGGAATAACGTCGAAAAAATCCAAAGGTACGACAGTGCTGCATATAACCGAAATGTGCTGCACAAGACGGCCGAAACAACATCAGTCTCATGTCATATGTCCGTTTCCAGCGCAGAAAACGTCATTCGACGTCGGGCTTGACAAGCCCGTAAGCGCAGTAAGAAATGTCCATAAAAATACGGTTTTAGCTTACGGTCAATTGGGGAAATAATAATCCAAAATAGGATTGAGTTTTATCAATCTAAAAAATTAAGGCAAACTAAATTTGGACTTGCAAGAGTTGTCTACTAGTTTTTAACAACAAACAAACGTCTCGGATCGCAACAACAATTCTACCACCGATCAACTGTTTCACCACGCTGGACGACTTTTGTGCGGTCGATGCATTTATGAAGCAAAGAGTGGTATGAATACTATGCCACTGATGTCTCGTTCAAGAATCAGCTTCAACAGCACAAAGTCATGAAAATGGTTAAACGCTAGTTCACAACTACACAAAAACTACAATCTCTCGGAATTTTCCAATGAGAAAAATATCGATATCGACATCATCATAGATATGTTTCTGAATTCGGGACCGAGAGAATTTTTGTCCCGATTTCTTGCTTGTGATATTCGCTCGGTCTGACTCTCGAGGGGGATATGGCCATCGCGTTGCGTCAGATGCTGCCGAAGCTCCAGCACAGTCGAAGTCATAGAAGCAGGGGATGAATCAAACATTGTCCCAATTCCCAATCATTATTGAGGCCATTCACTGTAATACATGGCAAAGCTATCAAGCTAAATCGGAAGAAACACTTCAAAATATGTACCTCCATTGAAGATACAAACAAGCAATCTGCAGCTTGAAAATAAAGTCAAAATTTCCGGTTCCTTATCATTAAGAAGGTACGTTTACAAGCTAAAAATTGACTGATAACTATTATTGATTAATTTGTGAATCAAAAATTCTAGAAAATTTGGTCACAAATATCCAACATTCGCTAGGCTTGTCCAACGTCTCACATCACTCCTCTTTTCTAAAAAAAAAGCTGACATCTATATTTAAAGAAAAAAATAACTTTAACTTTTGTAATCAATGGTGGCGTTACTCTCTTTTCAGGGGCAGCAGGGACTATGTCCAAGGGCTTGACGATCCCTCCCCAGGCCATCAGCGAGTTGTGGTGCCTGCCTAGGATGTGGTGGGGTTTGAAAGTGGGCCCTGTTAAACCACTAAACTGCATGTATCCGCAAGTTGGCTCCGCCAAAGCGACCGTATGCCGCTCAAAGCGCACAAGCCCAAGTCCTGGTGTCAGGTGGGACGCTAAACAGACCTGACACGATGGCCCTCCGGCGAGACAGGAGGTTTGCGCAGGCCCAATAAGCCGCCTATAAAAACAACCATTACGAACGACATAGAAGAAAATACGACTCGATACAATCGGCAACGACCTAGGCGACGAATAAAGGATCACGATTGGAAGCTTGGAACATGGAACTGCAAGTCGCTAGGTTTTCGCAGGTTGCGACAGGATAATCTACGATAATGTGACCAGACGTTTACAGATTTATTACAATTCATACAGCCTTACAAATATTTTTCCATTTTTTTTTTGGGCAATCCAGATAGGCGTTCCGCGTTTCGCAGGACGCTTGCTGGTCACATCTACGATGAATTACGTGACATGAATGACGTCGTAGCGCTGCAGGCTGAACAGGACAGAAAGTGTGGAAAAACGGGCATCGAGCGGCTACCTTCTACCAAAGCTGTGGCACCACCAATGGGCTGGGAACCAGCTTCATATTGCTGGGCAAGATGCGCCAACGCGTGATTGAGTGGCAGCCAATCAACGCAAGGATGTGCCAATCTCCGACATCACGAACGTCCACACTTACCGCAGTGCGAATATTGAATCCGACCACTACCTCGTTGCAGTATGCCTGCGCTCAAAACTCTCGACGGTGTACAACACGCGTCGAAGTCGGACGCCGCGGCTACATTGGGCGGCTACAAGACGGTAGACTAGCCCAAGAATACGCGCAGCAGCTGGAAGTGGCACTCCCAAAGGAAGAGCAGCTAGGCGCAGCGTCTCTTGAAGATGGCTGGAGAGATATTCGATCCGCCATTGGTAGCACCGCAACCGCAGCACTTGGCACGGTGCCCCCGGATCAGAAAAACGACTTGTATGACGGCGAATGTGAGCAGTTAGTTAAGGAGAAGAATGCAGCATGGGCGAGATTGCTGCAACACCGCACGAGGGCGAACGAGGCACGATATAAACAGGCGCAGACAAAACTCGATTACGTAAGGGCCACGTGCCACAGCCTGATATGTGTAAAGACATAAACGGGATCCTTCTTACGAACGAGCGTGAGGTGATCCAAAGGTGGCGGCAGCACTACAAAGAACACCTGAATGGCGATGTGGCAGACGAAGATGGCGGTATGGTGATGGACCTGGGAGAACGCGGAAATCCAGGAGGAGATTGGGCGGCTGAAGAACAACAAAGCCCCTGCGGTTGACCAACTACCAGGAGAGCTGTTTAAACACGGTGGTGAGGCACTGGCTAGAGCGCTGCACTGGGTCATTACCAAGATTTGGGAGGAGGAAGTTTTGCCGCAGGAGTGGGTGGAAGGTGTCGTGTGTCCCATCTACAAAACGGACGATAAGCTAGATTGTAGCAACTACCGCGCAATCACATTGCTGAACGTCGCCTACAAGGTATTCTCCCAAATTTTATGCCGTCGACTAGCACCAACTGCAAGGGAGTTCGTGGGGCAGTACCAAGCGAGTTTTATGGGCAAACGCTTCACCACGAACCAGGTGCTTCACGATCGGGACCAGCTATGGCAGCTAATGCACGAACACGGATTTCCGGATAAACTGACACGGTTGATCAAAGCGACGATGGATCGGGTGATGTGCGTAGTTCGAGTTTCAGGGGCATTCTCGAGCCCCTTCGAAACCCGCAGAGGGTTACGGCAAGGTGATGGTCTTTCGTGTCTGCTATTCAACATCGCTTTGGAAGGGGTAATACGAAGAGCAGGGATTAACACGAGTGGTACAATTTTCAATAAGTCCGTCCAGCTATTTGGCTGAAGAGGGAAGCTAAGCGGATTGGAATAGTCATCAACACGTCGATGACGAAGTACATAGTAGGAAGAGGTTCAAGAGAAGACAATGTGAGCCACACACCGCGAGTTTGCATCGGTAGTGACGAAATCGAGGTGGTAGAAGAATTTGTGTACTTGGGCTCACTGGTGACTGCCGAAAATGATACCAGCAGAGAAATTCGGAGACGCATAGTGGCTGGAAATCGTACGTACTTTGGACTCCGCAAGACGCTCCGATCGAATAGAGTTCGCCGCCGTAGCAAACTGACAATCTACAAAACGCTCATAAGACCGGTAGTCCTCTACGGACAAGAGACCTGGACGATGCTCGTGGAGGACCAACGCGCACTGGGAGTTTTTGAGAGGAAAGTGCAGCGTACCATCTATGGTGGGGTGCAGATGGCGGACGGTACGTGGAGGATGCGAATGAACCACGAGTTGCATGAGCTGCTGGGAGAACCATCCATCGTTCACACCGCGAAAATCGGACGACTATGGTGGGCCGGGCACGTAGCCAGAATGTCGGACAGTAACCCGGTGACAACGGTTCTCGACAACGATCCGACGGGCACAAGAAGGCGAGGTGCGCAGCGGGCAAGGTGGATCGATCAGGTGGAAGATGACTTGCGGACCCTCCGTAGACTGCGTGGTTGGCAACGTGTAGCCATGGGCCGAGCCGAATGGAGAAGATTCTTATTTATCGCACAGGCCACTTCGGCCTTAGTCTGCATAAATAGTAATATAGTATGCGATGTGCACGATTTTTAAGCGAGTTATTTTGTTATTCATTGCGATGTAGTTTGTGATAATAAACTCCGCTTGACAGATAATTCGATTTAACTTGAGTTTGTTTATAGGAATATGCAATGTCAACAAATAAGGCTGGAATGAACTCGTATCGGTAAACGATTTGAGTCATGCTATTTTATGCAATGTGTGGTTGTCTGGAGAAGGCAGAAGTATTTGTGAAATAATTTTGATAGTCATGGACGAGGACAGAAGTACATTGGATTTTGTTTACACGATTTACACTTTCTTAATTTTTCACCCATCCTAAATGCTAAACGCATATTAATTACCATGTGATTTTTCTTTGAATTATTTAGGATTTTTTGAAACATGTTGCAAAGATACGAGCGAAAATACGAGCGAAAAAAAATCGTGTAAAAACAAAATCCTGTGTATTTTCATTTTCAAGAGACCAAATGAAAATGTAGCGGGGTACCGGCCATTTGTCACACTACAAGCACTGTCTGCCGGCAGACAGTTTTCCCATGAAAAAGACCTAATAAACGGACCTGTACGTCGGGCAATGCAAATGTAAACCAGTTTGAAAAAATTTCATACTGAAAAGAAAGGAACAAATATCGCAGTCGAACTATAATCAATCAATAAGATTTCTAAATAGTTTTAATAGACCTGGGCAAACAACGATGACTGACGATAAATTGAATTTATTGTTCCTGATTTTCGAGTAAGAAGTAATAATAATACCATTATTGGAGCAGAGACAGCTTGTTTACAACACCTTGATACGCCTTCATAAAATACAAATTCGTGAAAATTTGGCGAAATTCTTTTCATTGTTTATGTTTTCTATGAGAGTAGGAGAGAGTTAAATGTAACTTCGCTCAATGACGTCTCCCAATGAAAAAGAAAAAATTCAGTACTGGTGTGGATTGCTGTGAGAACTTCAAATATATAATTTCCAGAGGAATATCTGAAGGAATTCCAAACCTATTCTCCTAAGGATTCTTAGGGGAATGTTTTGAGAAATACCTGAAGGGATTTCCAGATTAATTTCTGGATGAATTCGCCATGAGTATACCTAGAAAAAATCTAAGAGATATTTCCGGAAAATTTTTCGGGGGTGGGTGGGAGTTGCGTTAGAAATTCTATGTGAGATTCAAAAGAAGTTCAGTAGAAATTTCTGGAGTGTCCTCGAAGTAATTTATGAAGAGTTCTTGGAAGAATTTCTGGAGGACCTCCAGAAATTCAGTAGAAATTCCTTGAGGAAAAACTGGTGGAAATTCTAGACGAATATCCATTAAAAATCTAAATAATCCGCAGGTGAGTTTCTGGATGAATTCACGGCGAAATTTTCCTGGAATATCTTAACTCCAGAAAAGTTTTTAAAGAAATTTTAGATGATGTACTTCAGTAGCTTTCGGTAGAATTCCAATAACAATCTTCAAAAGAATTATCTGAGGGGCTTTCGGAAGAATTCCCTAAAGAACTTATGAGGAAATTCTCAAAAAACCTTCTCTGAAAAATTTTAATGGAAACTTTGTAGGAATTCCTGGAGGACTTCCGGATGAAATCCTGGAGAAACTTCCGGAAGAAATCCTGGAAGAACTTTTGAACGAAATCCTGGAGGAACTTCCGGACGAAATCCTGCAGGAGCTTCCGGACGAAATCCTGGAGGAACTTCCGGACGAAATCATAGAGGAACTTTTGGGCGAAATCCTGGAAGAACTTCCAGATGAAGTCCTGGAGGAATTGATGGATAAAATCCTGGAAGAACTTCCGGATGAAATCCTGGAGGAACTTCCGGACGAAATCTTGAAATAACTTGCAAACGAGATCCTGGAGGAACTTCCGGACGACATTTTGGAGGGACTTTCGCACGAAATCCTGGAGAAACCTCTAAATGAAAAAAAAATTCGGACGAAATCCTGGAGACACTTCCTGAGGAATTCCTGGAGGAACTTCCGGGCGAAATCGTGGAGGAACTTTTTGGCGAAATCCTGGAAGAACTTCCAGATGAAGTCCTGGAGGAATTGCTGGACAAAATCCTGGAAGAACTTCCGAACGAAATCTTGAAGGAACTGCCAGACGAGATCTTGAAGGAACTGCCAGACGAGATCCTGGAGGAACTTCCGGACGAAATCTTGGAGGGACATTCAGACGAAATCCCGGAGAAACATTCGGGCGACATCCTGGAGAAATTTGCGGATGAAATACTGGAAAAACTTCCGGACGAAATCCTGAGGAACCTTCGGACGAAATCCTGAAGAAACTTCCGGGCGGAACTTCTGGGGACACCCTATACTGCAAAAATTACACACATTTTCATTGGCAATAATCCATTAACTTAAGATGTTTATCAGTGCACACATCACCAATCTCCACGCGAAGCACAGATATAATTGCATATATTTGGATCTCCAAATTGCAAAAAATTATGTTTGCGACGTATATATTCAATATGAAGAGTTTTCTCAGTAAAGAGGAACTTCCGGACGAAATCCTGGAGGAATGGACTTCCGGATGAATTTTGGAGAAACTTTCGGAAGAATTCCTGGAAATACTTCTGAAGAAATATCTGGAAGAATTCCAGGAAGTCGTGAAAAAAATCCTGAGCAATTCGTTGAGGTACTTCTGAAGAAATTTCGAAGATTTTTCATGCTTGAAATTAGTCAACGCTGGCCCACGCCGCCGCTCAGCCACCACCGATAATCAACGGCGTGACGCCACTACGCCGCCTCTGCTGGCTGAAAATAATCTATTACGCCGCCTCCGGTAAAATTTCAATCGGCGCACAGGTCTATTTCGTATGCTTGACTTGCCCAATCGTCACATGTGCTTTACTGTTGTATGTCCACAGTCAAGCGAGCCCACATTGTTTATTATCGAGAACTTAACATTCTATGCCCTCACGAACCAACGGGCTGGGCATGGACGGTAAGATCCAACACAATAGGGGAACTTTTCCTTTTTCCATCTCACTGAACATATATTCATCTCATCGCAAAACAAAGAAATACAGCACCAATCTCGTCGCTTCTTTTGTAACCGTTAGGTTCCATTAGAAGCTTGTAGCTCCACCACAAGTATAATACATAAACACAATTCCTAAAAAAGAATCCTAAAACACCCCTATTGCAAACTGATGTGGAAACGCTCTCTTTATTTGGCTTGTGATCCTGGGCCGATTAGTAGTGCGCGCGTGTAACATACTCCAAGATTTTGAGGTTCAGCACCCATAAAGCTAGTTCGTTAGTAACTTAAAACTAGTGTTAATCTGTAAAAACGGAAACGCTAGAGGTTTCTACTATACTGCATCTAAAAAGCGAAACTAAAACTAAACAGAGAAACTTGTAAAAAAAAAGTTTTCTTCTACTCGGCAGTAAAGCTCAACAAGTGGCCAACCTACGGCGAAATCAAGACCTTGGAGTGAAGCGCGTCGTGACCGGGGAACAGCGGAAGAAACAAGCAAGTGCGATATCCTTGCAGCAGGTTCGGAATGCTTTCCGGCACCGTCGTTGGTCCACTATTTTGTGGGATCAGAGTAGCCACTTTCTGGACGTCGACCAAAGCCTCGTCGACGCAATGTTTCCATCGTTTTCCAGCCCGACCAGGTGTCATGAACGGCATCATGTTTCCGGAACCGTCTGGAGGTTCCAATCGTCCTTCGAATCCCAGTTCCTCGAAGCGTTCCTCGTCCAAAGCCTCGTCCAAAGCCTCGACCTCGTCGTTCCGGTGGTCTGTCGAATGGAAGGTTTCTCTAATGTCGAATTCGTTTTTAAACCTGGGTCAGTGCCAACCCGAACCCTGAATAAAAAAACGTTTTCAGTTCCATCTGTCATTGGATATGGTGGTGTGCGTGGCATCGTGTTTGTTTTGATTCGAAACATATGATCGACACTAGGGATCCTACTATAGGATCCCTAATCGACACCATACCGGACTTTACCAGTGCACTGGCAGTTTGTGGGCCACAACGAATCAGATCATGATAAAAATGAACAAGTACGCGCTCTGATTTTCGTGAATTACGAAATTTACTTTTGGATGGATATATCTACCCCAGATTCTCTATTCCTTTTCGCTTCTTCAGGAATTCCTCCGCAAGTTCTTGCAGGCATTTACTCGGAGTTTCTTTCCGGAATTCCTCCGGATGTTTCTTCAGGTATTCCTTCGGAAATAGTTACGTTCGGAGCTCGGGAGTTCGTTAGGAAAGTTCCGAAGTTCCTTAAAAAATTTCCTTCGGAAGTTCCTTCAGAAAATCTTTGGAACATTCCTTCAGGAATTCCTCCCAAAAATACTTCAAAACTTCTTCCGGAAGTTCCTTCAGTAAATCATTTGGAAATTCATTCATGAAATCCTAATCAAATTCATTTAGGAGTTCCTCCAGAAGTACCGTCAGGAATTCCTCCGGAAGTACCTCCAGAATTTCCTCAAGGTATTCCTCCGGTGGTTCCTCCAGGAATTCCTCCGGAAGTTCCTCCAAGAATTCGTCCGAAAGTTCCTCCAGAAATTCCTCCAGAAGTTCCTCCAGGAAATCTTCCGGAAGCTCCTCCAGAGATCCCACCAGCTATTCCTCCAGGAATTCCTCCGGAAGTTCCTCCAGAAACTCCTACGGAAGTTCCTCCAGAAATTCCTCCGGAAGCTCCTCCAGAAATCCATCTGGAAGTTCCACCATAAATTCCTCCGGTAGTTCCTCCAGGAATTTCTCCGGAAGTTCTCCCAGGAATTCCTCCGGAAGGTCCTCCAGGAATTGCTCCAGCTGTTCCTCCAAGAATTCCTCCGGTGGTTCCTCCAGAAATTCATTCCGAAAGTTTCTCTAGAAGTTCCTCCAGGAATACCTCCAGAAGTCCCTCCAAAAATTCCTTCGGAAGTCCCTCCCGAAATTTCTCAGGAAGTCCCTCCAGAAATACCTCCGGAGAAATTCGTGGAGGAGCTTTCGAAGCAATTCCTGGAAGAGCTTCCGAAAGAACATCCGGGAAAATTATTGGAGGAACATCCGAAGGAATTCCTGATGGAATTTCGGGGAAAATTTCCGGAGGAATTTCTGAAAGAACTTCCGAAGGAAATTCCGGAGAAATTTCTGGAAGGACTTCCGGAGGTACTTCTGAAGGATGTTCCGGAGGAATTCCTGGAGGAACTTTTGAAGGAATTCCTGGAGGAACTTTTGGAGGAATTCCTGGAGGAACTCCCGGAGGAATTCTTGGAGGAACTTCCGAAGAAATTTCTGGAGGGACTTCCGGAGGAACTTCTGGAGAAAGTTCCGGAGGAATTCCTGGAGGAACTTCTGAAGGAATTCCTGGAGGAATTCCAGGGGGAAAATTTTGAAGGAACTTCCGGATGGATTTCTGGAGGAGCTTCCGGAGGAATTTCTGGAGGAACTTCCGTAGAAATTTCTGAAGAAACTTCCGGAAGAATTCCTGGAGGAATAGCTGGTGGGATTCCTGGATTAATTTCCGGAGGAATTCCTGGAGGAACTTTCTGGAGGAACTTCCAGAGGAATTCGTGGAGGAACTTCCGCAGGAATTCCTGGAGGAACTTCCGAAGGAATTCCTGGAGGAACTTCCAGAGGAATTCCTGAAGGAACTTCCTGAGGAATTCCTGAAGGAACTTCCTGAGGAATTCCTGGAGGAACTTCCAGAGAAATTCTTGGAAGAAATTTCGTAGGAACTCTTGGAGGAATTTCCAGATGAACTTCTGGAAAAATATTATGAAGGAATACCTGAAATATTGCTCTAATGCATTCTGGGAAGAACTCGCAATGGAATGCATACAAGACTTCAAGGAGGAATACCTGAACGAATTCTAAGAATTCTTTGAAGAATTTCCGTATGATTTTTTGAAGAACTACTTAAGGACATAGATGGAGGAGTACCACGATGGCAGTCAATATGGCACCGAACCTCCCACGGGTCAACCCCACACCTCCCGCACTCCTCTCCCACCAACATTCGAATGCATCGAACAGCATCGAACAAAAGTTAAATATTCAAATTACTAACCTGTTCACAGCATATTTATTCACTTCCCGTGATAATGAACATGTTTATCCAAAGAGTTTTATGTATTTCAGCTCGAATAATATCATAAATCAGCAATTTCGTGCCGATTTATTAGCCGTTCGCGATTTGGTGGGTTCATCACTGCACTTCACTTCTTCTCAAAGGGCACTGAAAAAATCAAGTTTTAACTCACTTCTCCGCACATGACCAGCCCGAAATATTGATGGAATGCAAATTAAACATCGCTTTTCGAAATCAGTCACATGTTTGCACTGAAAACTTAATATAAACTGCTATTTTTGCCCGAAAAAAACCATTTAAAACTGATCGCGGAGCGAATGTAAACAACGGCACCGGCAGCAGCAAACTAATAACTAGGGTGGTTCAAAAAATAATTTTGCTCCGCCATGCTCAGTCGATTATGATTTATAATTTGGGTGTCATCCGATGGTTTGGGCTGGTTTGAACAGAGGCTTACCGTGCACAGGTCGTTACAGGTTTGTATGACAGTTGATATGGCGAGGTTGAATTTTACATTATTCTGATTGTGGCGCTCCGTCATTGGGCGCCGGCGAGGGGGGAGACCATATGAATGGATACAATATTCAAGAGCTTTAATTCTGTAGACAATGCATATTGAATGGTCGTTCCAATAGTTAGAAGTCGATTTCAATCGAGGTTGCGTGTCTTTAGCATGATAATTAGGCTTCTCAGAAGGCATCAGTGTGGCAACAGAAATGTGTGCTTCAACAAAATAGCCAAAATTTGTCTGTGATATCTATTGCATCAGGAGCAGATACTTCATACAAAAAGTGTGACATGGGGGTGAGCGGGGTATAAAATGATATTTTTTTTGCGTTACGTAATCAATGGATCTTTCCTGCGGTGCGAATTTCGTTCAGTGAAGTCTTTAGAATGCTGCTTTCAGCTATGTGGGTTCTCTTTTCGCCAGCGTTCGAGGAGGCGCTGTAGCCAGTGTAATGAAAGGTTTTGTTTCCCATACTAGTTTTCATACAAACTTGAACCGGCTTGTGCTCAACCAGTTTTTGTTCAATTCGATTTTTGGAGGACACTCGGAGCATGGGACGGAATCGAGTGAGCGTGTTGGAGCTGGGTCGTTTTTTGAACCACCCTACTTATATTTTATGTTTTTTTATAAATACGATACCAATACTACTACAGTATATGACAGTTTTTATTGTACCAATACTTTCAAAGCTTTGTTTTGGTACTCAACCCACCTTCACCTTAAATAAATAATTAATGGGGGAATTTTAGAACAAATTGCAATATAATATTTCCGTTTAAAACAAATTATCCTGGGATTACTGAAAATAATCCTAAGGGAATTTAAATATAATGCAAATGTTGACAAATATCACAGGGAATAAAAAAATTCCGTAAAAAGGCTATCGATGCGCATTCTTTATTAAATGCACAAACTCTGGTTTGTATTTCTCTTCGGCTTGTTTATTCCAGCCCCCTGAAACGGCTGTCATCTGCATACAATGCGATTGAAGCCGAAAACTTGGTGCTAAACTTGGTGCTAGCTGCGGCTTTAAGCACGGAACACAGTGACGCATGCGGCAATATCGCTCGAGGGCAGATTTAATTCGAATAAAAAAATAAACAGTGTTTTTATTTTATTTTTTAGGCTGTTGTTGAAAAACCACCATCTAAAATATGTTTTAAAACTTTATTGCAATTATCTCTCAGGACTGCCGAACCTTTTCATGCCACGGGCATATTGTTTTCGCAATCGGTGACTAAAATTCGCAAACAGAATTCAATTTTTTTACTGCTTTTTTCTTGAAATGTGCTGAAATGAGAGATGATAATTTAGATTAGAGCCCGTCGTTGTATTGGAAGTCGATAATCTCCATTTGAATCATTTCGGATACATTTAGTAATTCACATAAACGGTGCTGAGAGAATGAATAAATCGTAACTGTGTTCTATAAAATCAACAAGATTAGGGAAATGTAGCAGTTTTCAGCAACAAACTGTGCCAAAATGTTCCGTTTCGCTTCAAAAGCTTTCAAGTTGGAAAGTTGGATAATAAAAATTCCGATCCGTGCATTACAGCTTTATGTTACAGCCATTGAGATGTTTGGTAATATCTACCAGAAAAGCTAAGTCACTCCCCCAGAAGTGTCACAATGCCTTTCTGTGTGTTCTTTCCCGTCCGTCATTGTCAGTGCCGGCCCCATCGGTTGTAAGGCTACTTAAGTTTTTAGAGGAGCGTCAAGCACCTTTATATAGCTCCTAATTCCCCTGTGATTTAAAGATGATCAGCTACTTGCACCATGTTTTCAATATTAGAATTATCTTGTCATCGATAGCGAGAGAGTAGAATTTGAAGTATACGGTTTTTCCACGTAACGTAGTTTTCAAATCTTCTGCAAGAAGTTTTACTCACCGTGTTTCGAAGCAAATTAATGCTATTGAAGGAGACTTTTTTTTAGGGCACACAATGCCGACAATAGCCGATGTGCATCCCTTAACAAGTTTTCCGTCATAGAATAGTTTCATTCGTTTTGCCAACATGTCAAACATACAACGTGTAAACGCAGTGTTTTTCATATCAACCTTTCGTTTTATTGGGTCACTCGGGTCGAACAATCCAGCCATTTCCAAATATGTATTTTAAAATATTATTCTTTTGTTTCAAATACGAATAAAATTATTATTGGAACACATAAATTAAAGAGCTAGATTACCAGAATTTTTTTAACCAGTGATATCTTACAGTATTTATTGATAAATTATAAGAAAGAAGCTTCTCGTGTCGCAAAGATAAACCTATAGGTCGGTTACTGCATCCGGCCCGCGGGCCAAACGTTGGGCAGCCCTGCTATAACTGATTCGTTCATTACAGATAAAAGATATTTTAGTTACCAGATAAAGATTGTCGCTGTCGTCGCTGTCCGGAACATCTTTTGCTGGCGAGGATAGGGGAGCTAAATTTCAAAGAAGGAAAATCCATACGATTTGACAGCTTGGTACGCAACATGTTCCGGACAGCAGAACAAAGGGAACCGAAGCGACAATCTTTATCTAGTAACTAAATTATCTTTTTTACAGATACACCTAGCGCAAAAATTATCCGCACAGTCTTTGTCACAATAACAAATATTTGTCAAGTCTGCCTGTCTGTTTGATTCGAACTTGAAAATTTGTCATTGTGACAAAGAGTGGGGTACGGGCTTATTAACGTCTGGGTGGTGCGAATAGAATCGATTTGGTTGTCAAACTGAAGCCAAAATTTTCTATTGTGCCGGAGCCAAACATTGAAGATTGTGGTTATGTTCGTTTCAAAATATCCCTCTACTCGCTTGAGCGCAGAAAAGCGCAGCACCCAGATTAACATTAGAAAACCTTCAATTCCTAATGCATCTTTCTGTTTAAAAATCAATGTTCGCAAATGGAAAAAAATAAAGCTGCAAGCTAATTGACTTTTCTGTCGAATTTTCTAGCAGGCATTTGAAAAATGGGACGTTAGAGTTTATGAGATGTATTAGTATGGAAAACTAATAACCTTTCTAAAAATGGCCAAAAATGGCAAAAAAATTTTTGGTATCGACATGTTTTAATTGAGTGCAAATTAATAACGAAACTTCCTGTTCACAACATAGCGACGACAGAATTTTCCATTGTTTCTGTTATTCGGCCAATTCACTCAATGCTACAAAACATCTCAGCAGTTTTTCGCTTTTCTAGAACAAACTTTCAGATTTCATTTAGTCTGACAATTTGGAAACGATTCTTAAGATTAACTCATAATCTACAAAAATACAAATGTTATCCATTTGCAACACGAGAATATAGTTAGGTTTCTCTTCTGCTAAAAATAACTTATCTTCGGTGCATGGAAATTGGCAGCTTGAAAGTTAATTAATTTGATCTCCTGATCTTACGCTAAGTCCATTATGCTTAAAAAAACTATTATTCTATTCAGCATTCAACAACAGATGGTACAGTTTAAAGCAAAATTTTATCCATAATGCTATATGATATCCACTTCCAGTTGAATCAGATCAAATGTAAAGAAAAAAGATTTTCCTTAGAGATAGACGTGATTCCAACAGTTTTCCAAAAATCAACTGTCGATGAACAAAAAATGAATGAATTATCAAACGGCTCTAGCCAAACCAACATCTTGAAAATACAATTCTTTTTTTTTTAAATTTTTTTTTTAATTTTAAAAATACTTAGAGGCGTCAAAAAATATGGGTTCTTTGGGAAAGTTGACCTTAAATAAGCCAAAGAATGGATTGAGCGAATAAAATTTTTTGACGAGAAAAGTCAATTCATGATGATGGTGGTCGCTGCGATCTCAAACGACACAAGCCGTACCTGAACGTGAACATGAGTTAAATTTTGGCAGCCATTACCGCACGTAAAATGCTGAATAAAAGACGAAAACATAACAATAACTTAAGTTATTGAAATTTAAATTTTTACGATCGAAAATCATTTTGCGATAGTTGAATACCCGCGCGAAATGCAATCGGTACATTATGAACGGAGCTTTATACTTCATAAACAGCACTAGCGCCACGCCAACAAACGTTGGCTTCAAGAACTAGTGCTTGCTTCACGGGGTTGGTTTATTCCACCCAGTGGCGCCGGGAGTGGGTGGGACAAGTAGGACATGTCCTACGCATGAATTTGCCTGGGTGGGACAGTCAAAGCATTGTCCTACCCATGATTATAATAAGAACTAGTGCTGCAACTAGTGCAAACGAGGCGGAGTTGTAGAAAACCTTCGCACTAGAAGTTTACCATACTACACATTTCGAAATTCAGCCTCTAGGGTGAGTTATTGACAAACTACTAAATGATCGATCCCAGATTACCAAATGATCAAAAATAACTTTGGTCTAAAAGTTTTCAGAAGTAAAAAAATAGTTGTTGAAATCAGCAAATGCGATTAATTGAAATTTTTAAAGTTATGATAAATAAAGTACGTTAAATGGATTATTAGAAGCCCACCGAGAAAAGGGAAACAGATTTGCTTCGTAATGAATTCTAAGCTCCCATATAGATTCTTAGACAATCATATGATTTCTTTGATGTCCGCTTTGAATCGGTAGACCATATCCATTTCTAAATGTTAAGGTCACTCCCCACGGATTCCAAGTTTCTAAGTGCACACGTTTTCGGGGGCACACCACTCGATACGGAAGCAACGAACAACTGTCATTTTTATTGTTTCAAGGTCGCTACGACGCAGCAAAGCTAAATCAACAAAAATGAGAGTTGTGCGCCGCTTCCGTATAGAGTGGTGTGCCCCCGAAAACGTGAGCACTTTGAAACTTGGATTCCGTCAGGAGTGACCTTAATTAGAAAAATCCAATAAATTAATTTAACCAATTACATATTTATGCAAATTTCGACTTCTTCTGAAAGCTTATAAAAATGTTCGAAAATCGTAAGAATTCAAACATGTATGTCATACTTCTTAGCAATCCTTGAACAATATTGGAAAAACAATACTTGCCCTGAAAATCGTAGAAAATGTCTCAAATTATGTTTAATGTCAAACTAAGTATTCTGTTCGTAAAGATCTTTTCAAGTCCTGATTATTTTTAAAAGTGATTAAGTTGCTGCCACAAGCATATCTGTCTCATGTTGATATGGATAGACATGGAACAGTAACTGTTATGCTTTTAGCGGCAATGTTGGTAAAATGTGCAATGATTTCGGAGACAAACTCAGTGATCTAGTTTAGCTACCGCTTCTGCCTATAAGCAGGAGGTCGTGGGCTCGATCGCAAGCTCGTCCCATTCTTTATCCGTATGTCTTAGTTCTTTCTGTGTTTCACGTTATACCAAAACATTTCTTACTGTTGTACCTTGCACACTAGCAGCTCCAAAACTTCTCGTGGCACCTATGAGAGGTCGAAGAGCTCTCTGTACCTCTGTGGTAACAGATCGAATTGATGTTACTCTCATACAAAAGTCTAGGTCTCTTGTAACACCTACAAACTTGTGCGAAGTGATTTAAGCTAATGATCATATCAGAACCAGAAATCGACCCAAATCGACATTTCCTAGTTGTCCTACCCACGACTCGGAACGTGGATGCGCCTCTGATTCCACCCATATGGTTTTGACAGTTGAAGTGCAGTTGTATTGGTGAACCTGGTGCGAAACCGTGAAACAACACATTGCGAACCCGACAGCTTTGGGGTTGGAACTAGTGCGAACCTAGTTCCAACCTGAGCGAATAAAAAACACTTTGACAGCACTTAGGTTGGAACTGGTTCCAACCTAGGTTGGAACTTTTTAAAAACGAATTCGACATAAGTAAGCCCCCCCCCCATGGGCCAAAGCCCAGTTAAAAGCAGTTATCCGTCAAAAAACAACAACAAAGACTCGGTGACGAGGGGATTCTGAATGGTATATTCTTGAAGCATGTAAAACACGATCACAACAATGCATCGCGAATTCCTTCGTCAGCCCAGTTAAAAAGCGGCGTTCATTAACTGGGCTGGCGTTTTAGTACTAATATTGAATTGTAACGGTAATACGTATTCGTTCAGAAATGTCCTTCAGAAGATTATATGAGTGATTTTATGAATAATATCATTTTGCCTCGTGGATGCATTTTTCACTGCGCTTCATGTGATTTGGTCTTAACCATCCGCACTTGAATGCATGTTAATCAGTTCGATAAACGTTGATACACCATGCGTCTCCATAATGAGCCCGTTCTTAGGAAAAATCATTGATGATACAGATATAGAATCGTTCCGCTGGAAAACACCCCTGAGAAAATACATAAATGGATTAGATTGTCGAAATCTTGTATAATTTTACAATGAGTTAAAGAGAGTTTACAACTGTACTGTACGTACATGAGAATGAGTTCAACGTTGGGACGAACCATCAGATCAATAATTCTTGCTCAGAGGGATATCTTTTCTTGCCGTAAGACAAGTTAATACTATTTCATTTAATTCCACCACTTTGCAATTCTATGAATATATATTTTGACCTGAACGTTAAAGTCGTCTTCAGTATATTGCACTTGACTCGATTTAAGTAATTGTTGAGGTTCAAAAATGTCAAAAATTACAAAGTGGTAGAATTGAACGAAGTAGTACTAACTCGTCTTATGATAATTTTGTGATCATATAAACTCGAGTTTTTCCTAATCAACCAACAAACGACAGTAACCAGTCAATTTCTGTGGTGTTCTCATTACGACTATCCTCAAGTTTTTTATTGGCGACCAGTGTTATTACCACATTATTGCACGTACAAACGCAATTTGTTCTTGTGCTGTTTCGTTATACACTAAGGGTCTCCAAGCTATTGCTTTCCACTTCAGTGAAACAAAATCGGCCACTTTGAAAACATATCATTCTTTCAATTCGAGCTGGCGTACAAAAATTTTATTCTAATTATAACAACTCATATCTGACAAGTCAACCTATTGACGCGGAAATGTTCTCGTGCTCCGTCACCTCTCAATAATGAACCGTAGATTCCTAAATATCTTCAATCCCAATGCCCATCGATTAAATCCCGTACGGCAGTGATTATATCAGTGTTTCTGTTTGACGCAATCTCCCCAAGCCCGACAGGATGACAACAAGAACCTTCGCAGACCGCTCGACCGAACAGGACAGAGCTATTCACTTAATATTCCGTTCGCAAACAACTCCTCTGAGACACTCCAGCAGGACTGATATCGATCTGATCTGGGGCAACTACGGTTCTGTCGTCGCATGGCAGTTTGACGGATGACGTCTCAATCGACACAGAGCAGTGCCAATGATGGGCGACGCACAGAATTGAACCATATATAGAACAGATAAAGAGGGGGCCGTTCACTTGACGTGCGATGCTGCGCGTATGCTTTCGGGATGGAAGACGACGATGACGATGATGATAAATTGATTCCGGGGTTTGGTGTGTCCCTTCCGAGGCGGAAATTACATACTCCACGTACAGGATGGGTGGGTTGGGAGTGCATCCCAATCAGTGGCAATCGACCGCAACGGTGAAGCATTACCATATTCAAATGATCGTGAAACGTTGTAAACCACTCAAGCCACATCGCATTAGACTGTTCAACCATTTGTGCCCAGTTGGACTTATGCTGTATTAGGAAAGGATTGTCAGATCCACAGGATTGAAATGGCATATATAATACAGCTCTAAATATGAGGGGGAATGAGGTTTACGTAACTATGTGTGATACAGGCGACAAACTCAATCGCAGATTGAATTTCCAACTATTTTATTGGGAACATATTTACTTATATACTTAAATTTGTCATATGATAGCCAGGTGTGTTTAAGCAAGTCACTGTATTTTATGGAAAACTTTATTATTATAACTATGAGAATATGCAACAAACACCATAGAACATAATTTAATTTAACACAATCTAGTTCAGCTATAAAAAGATGAATTATATATGTGAATGCACTCCATCAATTTACTATTGAAAAATGTCGGAAACTTCGGAATGACTTCTATCTATACAAAAAGTAAAGGGAAAAAGGGCTACCAAATTTTCAATAAAGGACGAGTGCTTGTCCTATTTTAGGACACCACATGGTCAATCGCTAGCCGGTTCAATTGTTGACGTTGATAAATGAATCTCCTCTTGTGACGGCACATAATGTGGCCATACCAATATGATGATGTTGCGGTTTGTCACCGATTGCAAACCAAATATAAATCTGTCTGATGTTCAATTCACCCCGCTCCGATGAATGGATCGCTCTATTCGGAACTACTTTATGCGGTTTAAGCGCAGGAAGGCAGCTCGCTGTGGGCACATTCAGTGGTATTGAAAATTGTTTATATGGTTGGCAATTTTGGTACCGTAATTAATTGAATAAATTCGACACCAATTCAATTTATGGAGGTCTATTTAATGTTATGTGCATTTCCATTTTGGGGTGAATTCAGTTGTGGTCGGTACTTAACTTCCTGTTTCTATACTCGTTATTAGAAGCTGACCAATCCTTGTCGCATTTTAATTGCCATTTTCACTGCTTTGTTCTTGAAATTCTTGACTTGTTCAGGCCAATAGAATTCGTATCTTGTATATACCATACTCTGACAGTCGAATCGAGAATCTTTCCCACTTGAAAATATCCAGATCAAACCGGAAATCGAATTTACCGTCACAGAAGTGAAAATCTCTTGACTATGCCCGCAAACCTAACTGAAGATCTCAAATCAAAACCTCAAGAAGACCTCAAGACAAAAGCATTGCATAATTGTTCGTTAACGAATTGATACCTATTTTTATTCTTGGTCTTACCAGTACGTTTCTACCACGAAAAGTGTTAAAGAGTTTAAAGTTACAGAAAAGTAGTTTCCCAACAAACTGTTTAACTTAAAGTACAAAAAAACAATCAAGATGGGCAAATTGATAACATAATAGTGGTTCTGTAGCATTTTTTTGCTGACCGGAAACATAAATCGAATAAATCTTTACCAATCGATTGCAGAGTTTTACATTATTGTGCACTACATTTCAAATGTGACGTACGCGAGCTTAAATATTAATAACTCTACATTTAAACAAAATTGAGTGTCTCCAAGATTCAATGCGTCAGTAAATGACCTACAAAGCCAAAATGTTGGTCTTTATAAAGAAAATAATGTCTTCAGTCTGTCCAAATACGTTGATAATAAATAAGTGACACTGATATTTTCTTCATTTAAGAGTCTCTTGCCTTGTGATAAATAATTAAACAGCATGATTTTTCTCGAAGTGATTTTCAGGAAATCCTACACCATTATTCGAATGTCAGTGCCCTTCACCAGGACAAAGCTCCAATCGTTCCATCGCGGTGGTTACCATCACTCCATTATCCTCCGAACCAGGCTCGCATCGTAAAACCGGCCATCATTGTCACAACCGGGAGGCAGCGTCAATGGTGTCAGACTCGTGCTCGAAGCAACAAGCTCGGTTGGTACATATAGACAGACAGGGTGCGAATGTTCTTAATTAATGCCTCGGGGAAACGAGAGCTGGTGGAATTTAATAAAATGGGAAAAATGAGGTGCCATTCAGGGAGCATAGAATAGATATGCTGCTGAAACGGGAAGCTGGAACAACGGATGCCAGGTGTGAAACAAGAAACGGCATCGTTGTCGCGCAAGTGCCGACGGTGAAATGTACGTAATTTTAGCGAAAATTACGATGGATTTTAATGGGTATGACATCGCGATGGCCACTGCTTGGGTTCTCCTGTTTACCCACAAATAAACATTCCTACATAATTTTAATTGGTCGGGGATCTGCAAAACCGCACCAAGCGGCTTTCTGATATTTCTAGGGAAAAAAGCACAAAGCAATATGCATATATATGTATGCGCTTATTTGAGCAAGAATATCCTCGATTAATGAGTCTATAATTGTTCAATACGATAAATGTAATAAGAAATGCTACATGTTGTTTTGTGTTTAAAGTTGGGTGATTTTTCATTGGCGCTTGGTACCGATTGGCAGAACCCCAACCAATAAGGTACCAGTCAAAACGATTAATGCAAGAGATGGCGTTTTTTAAGTGGTAGTAAAATCGAAATTTCATTACTATAAAACTACTAATCAACCGTCATGGGAGACTCGGTGGCCGATTCGGTCGCGGGTAAAGTGCCTAAGCGCACTGCTCTTGGAGCAGCTTTTGCAGAGCAACGTGTTCTCGCCGTTGCCGCTTGATCACGCCGGCAATCCACCGAAAAAGAGGAAGAAGTAGCAATCGCAGCTGCCGCAGGTGCAACCGGAGCGGAAGGAGAAGTGCCCGCCTGTTTTCGTTAAGGGTGATCCACCGGATTTGCGGCCGAAAATCCGCCAGCTTATTGCAAAGGGCCTCAAGTGTACGTTCCGGCTTTGCAGTGAGGGAGTCAAGGTGATGCCTGCCAATCCAGATCACCACAAATCTTCGTGGAGTTCCTACAGGTCCACAAGTATGGGTTTTACACTCATGACCTCCCCAGCATGAAGCTGCTCAAGGCTTTGCTGCGAGGGCTCCACGATATGAAGGAGGAAGAGCTTATCACCGAGCTAGAAAGTTGTGGCCTCAAACCTGTCGCCGTCCACAAAATCGCTCGCCATGACAGGGCGAGAAAATACCGAGAGCAGCTTTACCTGTTCCATCTGGAGCATGGCTCCATCACCTTCAAGGATCTGTAGCTGGTCGGAGTGATAATAACACCGTCGTCGGCTGGGAGCGATACCGGCCCGTGCATCGTGACACAGTGCACTAAATGTTACAACTTTGGGCATGGCACCCGGAATCGCCACATGGCCGCGTGCTGCAACAAGTGTGGCGAACTGCACCTGACGGATGAGAGCGACAAGATAGAGGTGGCCGATCCAAAGTGCGCCAACTGTGGCGAAAAAAATCAGGGCACTACGAAAGGTTGTCCGAAACGCGCCAGGAAATCCGAAGGAAAGCATCAACCAAATCCCATCTGAAGAGGAACCATGTTCCAGTGATCGACGAGGTGAACCTTCCTGCTATCATGGTTCCCCGACGAGCGGTACCAGTACTTCCGCCGTTGCAGCCGCACAAGCGACTGGCCGCAGCAGCAGCATCGATTCAAGCCCCAGCACCACCAGCTCCATCCTCCAGCGAATGGCCCCCACTTCCTCCTCATGGATTCCGTCGGCAGCCGGAGAACGAAAACGCTCCTCCCGAAGAATCTGCTCCGCTGTACACCCCGGAGCAGCTACGACACCCGTTTCGACCAGGTCTTCACTCTTGGCATGTTCATTATTGAAAATGGCTGCAAGGGTGGGCCTGGTCAACTGGAACGCTTGCTCGCTAAAGAGCAGAACAATTGAGCTGAAGGATTTATTTGAGGAGAAGGAAATAGACGTGGCGTTTATCTCCGAAACGCACTTAAAACCGGAGGTGAACGTCAACATCCCGGACTTCCGCATCGTGCGAATCGACCGGCCGACCAGGGGAGGCGGTGTGGCCATCGCTCTTCGCTACAACATCAACTGTCGTCTGCTTCCAAGCTTCCAGCTCAGTGCCATCGAGGCCATCGGTGTCGAAACTTCTGTTGGCACAATCGCGCTCATCGCGGCGTTCTGTCCAACGCGAGGGACATCGCCAAGCTGACGCGGAGGCAAGGCTAAGTATATCATTGCCGGCAACCTGTATGCCAAACATCAAGCCTGTGGCAACAGTCGCGGCAATCGAAACGGCACCATCTGGAGCAACGACATGGAGGAAGGCTACTACACGATCTTGAGCCCGGATTCCCCAACTCGGCTGAGTCGGTCCGGTGTCCACGCAACCCTCGACCTATACATAACCAACATGAACGACCACGTCTCGCAGCCGGTCGTCTACCAGGAGCTCAATTCGGATCACTATCCGGTGGTGACGGAAGTGGGCTCCTCGGTCAATCGGCACCAGCAGTTACGGCGAAACTACCACCGAGTGAACTGGCAGTGCGTCGATAACACCGTCGATTACGAGATTTGATTCGATTGCGGAATGTCACTCGCAGGCAGTTTCAGCGTACTGGACTGCCTGAGCTTAAGGCACGCTGAAATCGAATCACTAAAATTATCCAGGCCAGAATGGTGGACCTCAAAAATAACGATTTCTCGAATAAGATCCGCACTCTCCCAGATAATGCTAAGCCGTTCTGGAAAATGACCAAAATACTAAAATGCAAGCCTCGGCCCATTCCACCTTTGATCCCACTAGACAATAATGGTTCTAAGCATCGCTTGACAACTCATGCAGAGAAGGTCGCTGAAATAGGTCGTCACTTCGTCAGCTCACACAATCTGGGGCAGAACATCGTCAGTCCACATGAAGCAGCCGTCAACGAGCATGCTAACAACATCCATTTGATTCCCAACGACTTTTCGAAGGAGTTGAAGATCTCAGCTGGCGAATTGACGACCTATATCAAATAATCGAAGGACATGAAGGCCCCAGGCTTCGACAGCATCCTGAATCTTGAGCTAAAACACATGAGTGCTCCGTTCTTCGAGCACCTCTCGCTGATCTTTAATCAGTGTCTCCGGCTCAGCTACTTCCCATTGTCCTGGAAGTCTGCGAAAGTCATCCCCATTAGGAAGCCCGGGATCCTTCCTCCCCCAAAGTTATCGTCCCATCAGCCTTCTCTCAGGATTATACAAGCTATTCGAAAAAGCTATTCATCACCGAAAATCTCAACATCTTGCTCGAGGAACAGTTTGGTTTCCGACGCGGTCGGTCAACTGTACACCAACTGGCTCGAGTTTCCAACGTCCTCAGACGGAACAAGTTTGTCTCAAAAACACCCGCCATGGCCTTACTCGATGTCGAGAAGGCATTTGACAATGTATGGCATGATGGCCTGGTGTACAAACTACACCGCTACAATCTTCCCAGCTACCTGGTGAATATCATCAACAATTACCTATCGGCTAGGACATCCCGGGTCTCAATCAGCGGAGCGAGTTCCAATGCGCACAACATCGTCGCAGGCGTCCCCCAGGGCAGTATCATCGGGCCCCTGCTTTTCAATCTGTTCAGCTCCTACATGCCAGAACCTCCAGAGGGCGGAATTCTGACTCTGTTCGCAAATCCTTCATCTACAACGGTAGAGTGATCAGAGCGCTAGTGACAAAACTCCAACGAGGCCTGGATGCCTTGACAGAGTACCTCACCAGCTGGAAGATCTGTATCAACGCGGCGAAGTCCCAGGTGATAATTTCCCCCCATTCTAAATCCCCTAAACATGTTCCGCCTGGCTACTGTAAAATCGTCCTCAATGGCACGACTGTGGAATGGGCCAATGAGGCCGACTACCTTGGCTTGACCCTCGACAGCAAGCTTATTTTCAGGCAACAGGTTGACAAGACGGTGACAAAGTGTAACGTTTTGTTAAAGCTACTCTACCCGTTGATCAACCGCCGGTCGTCATTGTTCCTGAAAAATAAGCTTGCTGTCTGCAAGCAAATCATCTTCCTGTGATCGAATAGGGCATGCTGGTCTGGGAGAGCTGCGCTAAAACCCACCACCTCAAACTTCAACGGGTCCAAAACATAATCCTGAAGATGATCCTAAACACCCCTCCCACACGCAAAAAAAGCGTTCATGAATTCGTGAACTAACGAGTTCACGGTGTGTTTTTTCGTGAACTACAGTCACGGATTCGGGAATATAATCACGTTTTCTGGAACGTTCTGGAAATCGTGACTGGTGTTCCCGAATCCATGAATTAAATCACGGTGTATTTTTGCTGGTTCACGAATTCGGGAACGCTTTTTTTTACGTGCAGGACAAGAACATCCGAGGACCACCGTCTGGCCGGGATAAAAACCTTATATGAACGCTTTGATGAGTGTAAAGAAAAGTTAAGGGTCCGTTGCTTGCAATCGGATCAGGCTCCAATTAGGGCGCTAGCTCCAATCTAGGTTATCAATTTTTTAATGTAAATATTAGTGTACATACACCCAAAACAATTCTGTGTGACATTCTTCGTATTAAGCATTGTGTATCAAATCTCGTATTCAAACCGATCAGAAAATGCCATTGATAACTTTTTACTTTTCAACGCAATTTATGCAAACTTTGTGTTATTTGGTAGTCCAGGAAATCGCAAATGTATTGCCCGTGGGTAGTCATATAAAAATATTACAGATTACACGTAATAAAGCTTTTTTGGAAAGTCGTGAAAAAATTAATTTTAAAAAGTGCCTGGGCACCTTACCCAAAGACGTTTCAAAGCCCTTCATTAGTATTTTATCAATCCTATAATAAAAAGGTTACAAATCCTTATGCGCGTGACATTAAAAAACCAACATAAGTCCATTTAATCAGGTTTGAAATACATTTCAATAGTTTCCATATAATTTGGAAGCAACTGCTGCAAGCTCGCCGCGCTTGTGTCCAGTTGGTAAGGGCATATCGTCCTGCCTACACTGGGGCGTATTGACCAGAGAAACATATTTTCGAAAAACGTTACATTTTTGAAGATGGAAGCAATTTTGTATCACATTAACCACTGATAGAAGTTAATTGGTTGCCCAACTGAGTGCTCCAGTGCAAGTTTTGCGGACAGTATGCTAGAGTTGCTCCAGAATGTTGAGCAAACAAACATTGAAAGTTACATCAAAACTGTAATTTTTTGTATTACGTAATACAAAAATATTCCCATATTCACATAGGATGATGGTTTTACAAATATTTATAGGTACCAACTGATTATTACCCTTAGTTAGTTATAGTTTTCTAGAAATCCAAGTGGGGCGTTTTGGCCAGGTGGGGCGCATTATACCGTCTAACCCTACAGCTCAATGCATTAAGTCGGTTTATTTGGTTTCGATCAATACATGTAAACGAATCTCGTTGGCTCCTCCTAGAACAAATAAATGAATCGTGTACAGCAATATAACTTTAACCCACACAATCTACCCGATTCCATTTGAACCGTTTGTTTGAGAAACTGCATATGTAACATTTTTGGCCAAAATGAGATTCTTATATATTCTGAATCCTGGTCCAAAAATACGTATTCTGGCAAAAAAAAACGAAAAAAAAAATTTTTGTTCAGGAATGTATGAAATTTTTTTCGTTTGTTTGAGAAACTACATATGTCCACGTACTTTGAAGAGCAATTGTGGAATACTGCTTAGATTTTTTGCACTGAAAATGCCCCAGGGTGTTGAGTTTTGCCGGAACGGAAAAGGAAACAAATATGCATGGTGCTTATTCCACTCGTATCACTCATTGCTCTCCCTGCTACCCTTCCACTTGTCACATCCGCATAGTATGAAACGTGAATTATGATTGACTTTGGTCGCGTCGTTCTTCATCTGGTATTTAAATAGTCCAGATGGTTAGCGCGTCAGTCTAGATATGCTAAGTGTGGAGGGTCCGGGTTCAATACCCGTCTTTGACCGAATGTTTTTGTAATGTTGCTGAGGTTGTCGAAGCATACAGCATTTCACTCCTCGATGGGGGAGTGCAAAATTAGATTCAATGTAGACACTAACACGTAACCAGTTCTTATTTTCTCGTGACCGGAAACCTAATGTAAGGGCCTGCCGTTTTTTTTTTTTTTTTTTTTTTTTACAAGGGAGAATGCATTTACACACTAACCCAGTACACGTGCATTGTAGTTGCCAAACTACCACACGGAAGTGTACTGGAGTGTCGGACTCGACCATACCGGTAATACCGACTAAACTCCCTTGGGCTCCACCATCGTTTCCCCCAGGAACTACCTCCCAGTACTACTTCTGGGGGATGGCAGTACTAAACGTACTCGCTCGTTCTCGCTCACACAGGCACCCGTCCCGTGCGAGACTGACTTGGGTGCTCGCTCTATCGCACCCTCAAACACGCCCTACATACTCTGTTGCACCTATGTCATGCCGTGCGGGTCTAACTTGTGTGCCCACCCTTCTCATGCCATGTGGGTCTAACTTGTATGCCCACCCAAACCCTTGATTCATGCTCATACACTCCATGCTTGCACACACGCTAACGCTCCTATGGGTCTGACTTGTGTGCCCACCCTTCTCATGCCGTGCGGGACTAACTTTTGTGCCCACCCTTCTCATACCGTGCGGGACTAATTAGGGCCTGCCGTTTACTTAATACAATTTGTACATATGTCGCAAAATACGGCAAACTGTACGCGAAACTAATGCGAGATTGCAATAAAATGTTGCAGTCTCTGGTTGTGTGTAGTAGTTAGGTTATCAAATTTAATATTTAATATTTAAGGCTATTATGATACATTAGATAAATTTTTAATTCCTATAAACAAACATTTAAAATCAAAATGAAAGATGGAGGGCCATGTGGCCGAACACTTGAAATGTTAATATTAGGTTTAGTACAAAACTGAAAAATAAACTTGAATTTATTAAAAAAAAACAATTCGAATTTTTGGGCCGATGTGTTTAAGCGCATCAACGGTGAGACCTGCACCTGGGCGGAGACTACCATAGCGTAGTGCCCATTCCTGGACCAGGACATACAGGAGTAGGTCCGAGCAGCGGTGGCAAGAAATCTTGCCCATTTCTCCCTTTTATGAGCAAACGGTTTCTAAGAAAGGATCATATTTCCCCTTACATTGAATCGAGCGTTCCATATTCTTGAATTGAAAGAAGGAGTCATATACTCTTTGGCTCTTGCTGGGCAAATGCCTCCTTTAAAAAAAAAGGGATATTTATGTCATTTTCCTTAAGCCGAGCAAATACCTTAATTGAAGGAAGAAATATAATAATATAGATATAGATAATAATTGCGTTTATCTTAGTTACTCTAAGTAGTATATACTTTTATGCAAAACAAATTATTTTCAAAGATTGTCATTTTACGATTCATCGGTATCTGTGGGTGTTAAGAATAGTAATAGTAGAAAACTACAGATTCGAAATGTATTCGGGCTAACGGACTTTCTGGGTAATGGATCCCGGGGTACTGTCCCATCCGGGGTAATGGCATTCGGGGTACAGGGGTGGAGCCACCATTTCCTCTCTGGATTTCTTCCGGGCGAATGCATTTTCGAAATGAAGGGATCATATATTCCTTTCCTTAAACCGAGCAAACGCCTTGAATAAAGGAACGATGTCGTATTTTACCTTTTGACGAACAAATGCATCCTCTGAATGAAGGAATCTCATCTTCCCTTGCCTCTAACCGAGTAAATGCTTGAATTGAAAGAAGGAACCATATCATCTTTTGCCTTCTCGGGGCCTTCTGCCATCCGCTGAAAGAAGCGATCATATCTTCCCCCCGCATTGAACCGAGTAAATGCCTGATTTGAAAGAAGGAAGCATATCGTATTTCGCCATCTGCAGGGCAAACGTATCCTTTAAAAATGGAACCATATCTTCTATGATGTATTTGTCGGGAAGATGCATCCTTTGAAAGAAGGGATCATACTTATCCCTCTTTGCCTTAAACCGAGCATATGCCATAAGTGAACAAATGAATACAATCTTTTTTTGCCTTCGCCAAGAAAATGCATCCTTTGAAAGAAGGAGCTATATCGTCCCTATCCTAGAACTGAATATTGCATACATTGAGAATGGATTAATGAAAAATCAAAATTTGCCGCTATGAAACGAGTAGATAGCGCCACCGTAGACCAGTTCCTTCAAAACCTCTCGCATGTTAACCTACATATACAGTAGCGACTTTGTTTTGATGCGGTAAGTGCAAAATGAGTTACCTAAAATAATCCATAGGATCCATACAAATTCTCCCTTGTGTTATGCCAAAAAACAATGCATTACTTGAAAAAAAGAAGCATAGCACTTCTTAGACTTATGAACGGCAAAGTATGCTTTTAAAGAGATGAATATATGTCATGCAGAAATAACTTCATTTGCTTTTTATTGCACTTACAATTTTGCTATTTGACATTCCGTATATTGTATTTTGTTTAAGTCAACGATGATCTTGCTGCTGACCCAGAGGAAAAAAGATTTTAAGTGAAATAGGCAGATAATAGTCTAATTAAAGTACCTTCAAGCAGTGATTTGATAGAATCTGAACTTTAATTCGAAAAAATCAATTTAGAACATCTCTTTTATAATGTTAAAGTGACAATCATCATAAATAATTGAACATATTATGCATAAGTTTCGAAATTGATGATTACACAACTATTATGCCAAATGGCCATTATGCCAAACGGCCGTTATGCCAAACGACATTATGCCAAACCATTATGCCATTATGCCATCAATTTCCATTGTTGAAGAAGGATTTCCTTATCGTGATCGAGTTTAGATCGTGCGCATTCGCAGCTATTGAAGAATCAAAACTTTCCTTACCCGCAAGTCTGGATGGAACTGGATGGAACGTCGCTGAGAAAATTATTGTTGAGGTGGCGAAGAACTTCTTGTTTGTGAGGCGATGATCTAGATAAGAATGCGATTAAGGATATGCTGAAGTCTGTTAAGGTCACTCCTGACGGAATCCAAGTTTCAAAGTGCTCGCGTTTTCGGGGGCACACCACTCGATACGGAAGCAACGCACAACTGGTCGGGGTTCAGCCAAATCACACCAAGCGCCATCAAAAAATTACAGATTTATCTGCTCAAACTTTCGTGTAGCAGATTTAATTTATCGCAAAACGCATCGAATATCCCTCAACCCCATAACTGAGGATGTCCTACTGCAAATGTATGCTTAAATTGATATGAAAGTATTTCCGTTGTCCTTGTACGAACAAAATATCAGTCAGTCGAAAAGCCGCTTGGTACGGTTTGGCTGAACCCCGACCAACTGTCATTTTTATTTTTTCACGCATGCTGCGACGCAGCAAAACTAAATCAACAAAAATGACAGTTGTGCGTTGCTTCCGTATCGAGTGGTGTGCCCCCGAAAACGCGAGCACTTTGAAACTTGGATTCCGTCAGTAAATTAATAATTAATAAAGTAAATTAATCAGAAAGTGAACATTAATTTCTTGTCCTTTCTTGTTCTTGGTCGTGTTTCTCCAGTAAGCAGAGTATGCGGCTTTGTCGGCTTCCATCAAAGCAGTATCACGTCAACAATTTCCTACCTATTCCTCAATTGACCTGCATTCGGACACGGCCGGCGCTGGTATTGCTTATTTTTGGGTCACCAGTTCTTACACATTGAGGATGATGTTAGTCCCAAACTTCATCTGTTGGTTCTCTGTGTAACTACAGCTGACGGAGGAGCAACCGTGGGCGATCAATCATGCTCATGCTCATGCAATTCTGAAATTTGGCTTGCGACATGTCAAATTTCATGATTTTGCAGAATAAATGCATAGGAATCCATCTGGTCACATTCCCTAAAACCCTGGAATCAGGTTCCCTTCGGAAAGTAGCTACTTTTGATCAATTCTGAAACCTTTCTTGGAATTTGTTATTAGGATATTTGGTCCATCTGGTCACATTCCGGAAGACATTGAAGTCAGGTTCCTTGGGGGGAGTGGCTTCTTTTTGATTAATTCTGAAACCTAATTTGCGACATGTGAAACTTCACGATTTTGCAAATCAAATTCCTAGAAATGTGTTCTGAGGGAATTCGGTCCATCTATGCACCAAAAAAAACAAATATGACAATTATTGTATAAAGTCATGGCATATACAATTCTGTAAGCTTTTTATACAGATATTGTAGTTAAATAATACAAATCTGTATAATTTCAATACAACAATTGTATTGAAATCATCCGAAATTGTATATACCAAATTATTATAAAATTTCTGTAAGGTTCTTATGCAGAACTTTATTTAAATCTGCCATCCGTTGGTTGGGTGTGGCCACTTCAAAAAAAGAATGGAGCACAGTTTTAAATTTAAAGCTTTTCTATGCCCGCCTAAGCAATAGTATGTACAATATATACACTATTTCCAGGGAGCCAAAAATGTTTCCCACCCGCAAAACATTCTAGACCAGGGCCGAGAATCGCACTCACCATCTCCGGATAGGCAATCCAATGCTCTTTTCCACAAGGCTTGCTGGTGAAAAGCGAATACTGCTTGTATTTTTTTAATTGCTTTGTTCAATTAATTTCCCATTACTGTTAGATTTTCATTTAAATTTTCAATTCTCAAAATTTCTTGAAATGATATGATCGCAATGCTCATTAGAAGAGAGTTTTGATTTACTTCCACTCCCACTGCTGACAACTATTAATTACATCTTTTTAGTTGTAGTTGCCTGAATCAAATCCTGTCTGGCTGACGAAGGCTTACCCAGCCTAATTAAAATCAATCGATGATTACGCTCTACTGAGCCTGCCACAAAGACATAAATTACCTACCAGATGATGATTATTAGCGTTATCGACAACCAGTACTATCCAAGCGGAAGTGCAAACTCAACCACACCACGCACCACAACGGATGGGGCGGCTATTGTCAGCGATAATGACAAACCGATTATACGATTAGCCGTACACATCACCACTTCCGCTTTCATCTGATTCACAGTTGATTAAACATAAGCCAATCGCTATTGACGTGCACTTGCAATGCCTTACCGAAATTAATTACTCGAAACAAAAAAAAAATAAATGTCTGTAAAAATAGTAAGCTTGTGAAATGCTTCTAAATCCCAAGCCAAGTCTGCACATCCATGCCTAATATAAAACAGTCAACAACGTCATTCATAGTTTGGATAGGAAACCATTGAAAAATATGTTTGGACTGTATTCGGTGAAACCTGGACACTCGGAATTAAAAATAGAAACATAACTAAATAACTAGGAGTGTAATGAAAATAATTCAATTTTTCTTTTCGAACCGATGCAGTTTAATATATCACAGCAATTTATGTACATGCATACACATCAAATCTACGCATGTTTTGACTCCCAGATTTGACCCAGATTACATTAACTGTTTTGGAGTGTTCTATTTTCATCGATTACAGTCAACTCACACACAACCAGATGCCATCGTGATAGCGAACTAACTTTTCAACAAATACGGCCGGCCATGATATGTGTGTGTAGACGGCAACCGATGTACAGGAAGGTCGCCGCCGGGCGGGAACCACATGCTTTCACTGAAAAGGACACGGTATCAAGCATTTGAAAAGACCCACGGGGACGCTGAATGGCGATATTGAAATGGGTGAATAAAAAGATAACTCTGAAAGAGATAAGCCCATATCAGGTCAGCAATGTTGAATGAATAGAAACACTCTGTGAATGGGGGGCACACATCGTGTGAAGATTGTTTCCACACCTCCGTGTTTGCCAACACGTTTGGGCTGTTGATTGTATATCTACTATCTGGTAGCGTGGGCGGCTTAGTTTATTATTCGGAACTAGTCAAATGGAGTTGAACGATTGCTGTAGTTAGTGGGTTGCAGTTATGCATGTTATGCATTTTTTTTCGCACTGGATATTTTCCTTTGATAACTGTAACAAATATGAATTATTCTGTATATCATTGAAAACAAAACAAAATTTCATTCACTTCAATAAGCTTTCAAAATCTTTTTGTATTCCAAATGTGAAGTAAAATCAATTGAGAATCCTATGTGAAGTTATCAAATTTGAATTGCGGTAATAGCAGCACAGGGCCTTTCTTAACACAGGAGTTAGATAATTATCTAATTATAACCGGCCACAAAAACTAGACCATACTGAAGGTGACTGAGTTCGTTTCCCCGTTCGGGTTGAAATATTTTTTCCGATTATGCTTGTAAGACTCATGATATTCAAATGCAAGAATGGTAACTTCGCTAAGAATGGTTACTTGGCATAGCAGTAAAATCAAAATGATAATAATTGCGTGACATAATTGATTTTGAAGCCTAAACATCGGAACATCTGCAAAGTCAAAAGGAGTTCGATAAGTCTCTGCCAAACATGAAGCAAATAAAAAAAATCAAAATAAGGTAATCGTACAGGCGTGTCAGATTTTTTTTGTTTTTTTTTTTTTAACTGGTCATTTCAGAATCAAACCGCGAATAAATCGTGTGAATCAAAAGTGTTGCAGTAGTACGCCATGCTAAAATGCAATAAACCGTTTCGATAGCAGAATGTGCAATGTACACAGGATTTTGTTTTTACACGATTTTTTTTCGCTCGTATTTTTGATCGTGTGACTTCAATTTGCCGTCAAACTCTTCGCAACATGTTTCAAAAAATTCAGAATAAATCAAAGAAAAATCACATGATAATTAATATACGTTAAACATTTATGATGAGTGGAAAATTGAGAAAATGTAAATCGTGTAAAAACAAAATCCAGTGTATTACAATTAGGGATGAAACGATACCACTAAGGTATCGATATTTTCACTTCAAAGTAGTATCGTATGAGCCCTCCTTAGCCGTGCGGTAAGACGCGCGGCTACAAAGCAAGACCATACTGAGGGTGGCTGGGTTCGATTCCCAGTGCCAATGTAGGCAATTTTCGGATCGGAAATTGTCTCGACTTGTCTCGACTTGGCATAAAAGTATCATCGTGATAGCCTCATGATATACGAATGCAAGCATGGTAACTTGGCCTAGAAACCTCGCAATTAATAACTGTGGAGGTGCTTAATGAACACTAAGTTGCGAGGCGGCTCTTTCCCAGTGTGGGGATGTAATGCCAATAAGAAGGAGAAGCAAAAGAAGCCCCCCTTTCTCATCATTGCATTGTAAAATCATGAAGTGTCGCACGACCTATTTCGACTCAATTTAGGAAATAACCATTCCTGAGGTCCCCCGGATTGGGACGGGTTGAACCCGAGTGACCCAGCAGCTCTAAAAATATAATTCCGATTACAGGCCGGACTCGATTATCCGGAGGCTCGATTAACCGGAGGCTCGATTATCCGGGGCTCGATTATCCGGAGTAATATTTTTACCCATCTTACAAAAATAAAATAGGGGAACGGTTCGCCACTTCATCTCATAGCTCCTATTTCCATCCCACCAAAAACAAAGCAATGGAAAGGAATTTGGTTTGTTTATTATTTTTGTGATTTTTTTCAGCAGTGAGCACGCATGTTGACAAAAAGAAGCGACGAATTTGGTGCCGTATTTCTTTGTTTAGCGATGAGATGGATATATGTACAGTGAGATGGAGATCGGAACAGTTCCCCTATGTATTATCAGTGTGTATCCGTAACGTACCCAATATGTGCAAGGCACCTAGTAATGATAGTTCCTTTCTCGTTTTCCTAAGGGACTGTTCACAAATTACGCAACGCATTAGGGGGAGGGACGAAATTAGATCAAGCGATACGGTCCGTACAAAAAAAAATAAACCTTCCATAAAAAAGGGTTGCGAGAGCTAGAGTGGGGTATCAAAATTATCAAATTCAGTATTACGAATTTTGTGAAAGAACCCTAAAAGAACAGACATCAAGAACATTCATAAAAATGGCCAATTTATGAATTTCAATTCAAAGCACCGATATTTTTTAAGAATTCGTATGTACATTCTTAGTACAGCTTTGACATTGTGACTCATGCTACCAAATGGTCCTCCGGAATATCCGGAATGGGTTCATTCACAAATTACGTAACGCTAAATTTGACGATTTTGAATGGTGGTCCATGTATAGATTCAAACACTGGAACTGGTGTACGCATAGTAACAACAAAAAATCCTTGTGTTTAGGGAACATCCGTTAATTACGTAACGCTTGGAAGAGGAGGAGGGTGCAAATACTGACCGAGCTGAATGTAAATGAATTTTATGTACTGCAGAGGCCTGAGTTTGAATAAATAAAATGATAGAAATTCCGTTGTTAGAATGTCAAATGGTGCTATGCAATGGAATTCATTATTTTTTGTTTTATTTCACGGATGTATAAGCCACAACATTAAGTGCATACTCATAATACAAAAACAAATGCATCAGAAAAATCTTGGTGCTTAACGATAAAATTCAAAATTTTTCATTTTTTGGGATCCTCCAGATTTCCCGGAGGGCCACACGGTGGTTAGAGGTGTTTCCTTAAAAATTAGGAAGATCTTTTTGTAGAATTGAGAAGAAAGAAATACAGGATCTTTGACCAGAGCTCGCATAGACTGAATACTTAACACTTAGCACTAGACAACGGACAGGACAATCACACAGCACGTAGTGAACAAGTGGAGCGTTTTCCGCTTCACGAAATGTTTTCTCCTTACTAGGGCGGGAATCAAATTCGCACTCCATGGCTTGCAAATACGCTTAGACGACTGACGCCACTAACAATGCAAATTCCAGAAATTTACCGGGTAAATTATAAAGAATTTCCTTTGGGAATCTCGAAGAAATACCTGCGTAAATTTCCAAGGATTTCCTGTTGAAATCCACAAAATTTTAAGTTGAAATCAAATGTTTTGACGGGGAAGGGTCGTTTGTTGTTTGGTCGAATATGTCATTAATCCGAAATTCGACTGGCATAAAATCATTTGGCCAAAATATACATAATGCCGATAATGTCGTTGGGCCGAACAGGTCATTTGACTGAAAAGTCGTCTAATCGAATAGGTCATTTAACCGAAAAGGCCTTGATGGTCGTTTGGTAGAAAAGGGCCATTTGTCTGAAATGAATATATGGTGTTGTTTGCCCGAGCTGCCGAAAAAAAATCGTTTGACCGAAAATGCTACTTGGCCTGACGAGGTGACATAAGGTCAAAAACGATTTGCGACGTACGGGTGAAGATCATCCGGCCGAACTGATAATTTGGCCGAAAAAGACGATTGCTCCGACAGCTCATTTGTTCGGAAATAGCATTTGGCTGAACGAGTCGACGTTTTTCGCCATATAATCCGATCAGCCGAATAGAATTTTCGGCCAAATTGCCCTTCCAGCTAAACTACCGTTTCGGTCAAATGGAATTTTCGATGACAAGGCCTATTCGACCAAACGACCTGTTAGGGCATACGGCTTTTTCGGCCAAATGACTAGTTTGGCCGTACCGCCAAACCATTTTCCACATAATAACCGTATCGGACAAATGGAATTCGGCTATATAGCTTTCGGCTTAACGTATTATTCAACCATGTGGTATTCTGTCAAATAACTTTCAACCAAACGACCCTTCGTCTTTTGAAAATTTTCTCGTAGAATTTCCAAAGAATTACTAATAGACAACATAAGGAATTTCACGTAAAAATCCAAAGAAATTCCGTAAAAAATCCAGTTTTTGTGAAACTTTAAAATTATCACAAGGAAATTCTGTTGAATACGAAGCATGCATGCCAAGTGGCATAGGCAAACTCCTAAACAATTTCCCATGAAATTTTCAAAGAAATTCCCGTGAAAACTTTAGAGCAATTCCTGTTGAATATTCGAAAAACTTGAAAAAATTCCTGGGACAGCTCATTAGATATAAAAAGGATTTTCCCGTTAATGTCTTTAAATATCCTGAAAAAAAAACTTTACGTTACGAACGTAATAAAAAAAATCGCCAAGCCAAATCGCTGACCAAAGTTATGACAAACGCTACCGCCGACGATTTTCGGATCGGTGCTGACCTCTAACGGTAGAATCCATAAACGGACCAACGGGATATTTTATTAGATGTTATATAACCAAAATAAAGATTATTTGAGCAAAAGTTAAATTTTCAGCAACAACAAAAAAAATGGCTCGATTATCTGGAGTGAAATTTTTTTCAACACTCCGGATAATCTAGTCCGGCCTGTATTGGTTTGTGAAATCATGAAGATTGAAGTGTCACACGACCTATTTTGAGTAAAATTTGTAAATGGCCACTTTATCCGGGGACAATTGACCCCAACGGACTCTGGAATAATTCTGGAACCGTACAAAGGATTGGCCCAAATCTAGTATAAATAAAAAATAAGGAATCATCCGGGGCGAATACAACTTGTTGTGGAGGAATCGGTTAAGAAATCTGAAATTCGAGACAGATGCTTTGTGATGCAGGGTAAAGCGACTTTTAGGATTTGTCACGACCCCTCGGTCGGCGCGTCGCTTTATCTGGGATTGACAACGGAACGTCAAGCGTGAAACGTCAAACACCGGGCTCTAGGACGGGATGACGGGACCACTTTTCGCTGACAATAGTTTGGATGGTTAACAGAGGAATTGGTATGCGGAAAACTATGAAATGTGCCTGCAAACGAATGTGGAAAAGTTAAAATTCAGATTAAAACTAGTTTTTCTTTTCTTTATTTAAATAAGGTATAAGTAAATTATAATTCTCCTCGCTATTCTAATATTAGGGTAGGGCGAAGTGTATTACGAATATTGAATATGTGCCTAAATTACCTAAATATTTTTCCATTCGTAGAAATTAACCTAAACTATACATATACTTACTCTATACTGCTCAAATCGGATAAGAGTTCGATATAAGGATTCGGGGCCCTCCTTAGCCGTGCGATAAGACGCGCGGTTACAAAGCAAGACCATGCTGAGGGTGGCTGGGTTCGATTCCCGATGCCGGACTAGGCAATTTTTGGATTGGAAATTGTCTCGACTTCCCTGGGCATAAAAGTATCATCGAGCTAGCCTCATGATATACGAATGCAAAAATGGTAACCTGGCTAAGGAACCTCGCTGTTAAAAACTGTGGAAGTGCTTAATGAACACTAGGCTGCGAGGCGGCTCTGTCCCAGTGTGGGGATGTAATACCAAGAAGAAGAAGAAGAAGATTAGGATTCACGGTGAATAGCATATGAAAGAGTAAGAACCCTAAACGTAAGTTTCTTTGACAAAACTATACTGTTTACTTCTGAATGAACCATTGTTATTCTTTTGCAGAAAGTTTTTAATATACGTTGTATTAAAAACCTGGAATTCTTATTCTTCGTCAACATCTTAAAAACTTTGTTTATTCGGACGCCAGGTTCCGGTGAACATGTCCAACAACTCCTACGAACGCGAGGGTCATCCAGTATCCCAAGGCATTGCAAGTTCCACACCAACGAAACTATGTAAAGTCTGTAGTGCAGACGACGGCCACCAATGGCAATACAATTATTGCAAAATATGGTACCATCCCGCTTGTGTTGGAACAACGGGAACGCTAAAGTCGTGTGTCCATCATACCAGCCACTAACTGGGGCTCTCAAAAAGACGTACGCCCCCGCTACTGTGGTTCCTGTAAGTACAGTTTCTCTGGAGTATGTAAATATGTCATGGTCAAAAATATCTCCCGTCACAACTGCTTCAACGCCGATGTATATACCAACAAGTACAGTTACATATCCGTATTCCATGATACCTAGACCTCCGATCGCACCATCGGTTCCATATGTTACGCCAGCTCATTCGAGTAGCGGTCTCGAGCGCATTCCCAACGTCAGGCTCCACCACCGATTCGTCATCCACCGTTTCCCTCGTTGGATCAACCTACCTTTGTACAGCAAGGTGTTTTACCAGCTGCTGTCACATCCATTGCCGGATCATCGATAAGCCTCTACCGTCTCATTGTGATCCTCCTCCGCTACCGTCTGTAAATCAACCACATTCGACTCCGCAAACTGCTGTCACTGGGGAAGCAAATATAGCACAATCGTTGCCGTGTCCGACTAATCCTCCGAGCACCATGTCTCAAGGTTCAGTGGACAACAGGAGTCGGCTTTCAAAGGGGGCTAGTTCCAGATCCTCAACCAGGCAAAAACGGATACAGTTAGAACTACAACAGTTGGATGAAGAACGGAAACTACAGGAAAAGGATGAAGCAAATAAACGAGAATATCTGTAAAAAAAGATTCGAGTTATTGAAACCGACTACCGAGCACGACGTCGAAGAAGAAACGTCGAACGAAAAGGTCAGTAATTGGTTACAACTTCGATGATCCAAGAAGTACCAGCAAAATCTACTACATCTTGCCCAATGGACTCTGCTATTTTACGACGAGCCCCAAATGTACCAATCAATGCTGCCGATTTCACAGTGTCCCGTGATATTTGCAGACCGTTCACTGGACAACAGAGCGTTGACGAGAATAGTCGAGCACCTAGAAGTATCAGATTCGCTCATTCTACTGTACACGATTTTGACCCAGTTCGACGATCCACGCCAAGGCGGCCTCAGATTCATTCCGAGCCTGAATACAATCTTTCACAAAGCCACGTAGCCGCACGTCTCTCGCGAGCTACCAGTCTTCAGTGGTTCCCCAGAAGAGTGGCTGCTATTTTACTCCACGTTCAACTCAACAACTGAACTCTGCGGTTTCACGCAGGATGAAAATCTATCACGCCTTCAAAAGTGCCTCAGAGGGAAAGCATTTGAGGCAGTGAAATGCAGGCTTATGCATCCTTCCAATGTCCCTGGACGTTGTCCCTTTCTACGTTGAAAATGCTATATGGTAATCCTGAAGTAATAGTGCACAACTTGTTAGCGAAGATTAGTGCCGCTCCTGCTCCGAAGGTGGATAGGTTGGATACAATCATCGAGTTTGCATTGACAGTGCAAAATCTTTGCGCAACAATCGATGCTTGCGAATTGGAAGAGTATTCGTATAACATGGTTCTTCTCAGAGAGCTGGTAGATAAACTTCCGCCTCCAATAAAGATAGATTGGGCCAAGCATCGTCGTTCTATTCAGGTAGTGCACCTATCTGCGTTCGCTGATTGGCTATACGATCTTGCAGAAACAGTTTGCCCTATTGCATCGCTGCAGAGCGCCCGCTCCGGCAAAAATGGATCTGCGTTTCTAAATGTGCATAGTGAGGAACAGAATACAACACTCTCTAGAAACTCTCGAAACTACTGCTACTCAAGAAGGACCGACCGTGAAACTGTGCCTCGCATGTGGAGGCCGTTGTACTGAACTCGTTAAATGCCAGCGATTCTTTGATTGCACATACAATTCCAGGTGGACCATTATAAAAGAAAATGGAATATGCAGGAAGTGTTTGAAGGGCCACAAAGGAGCATGTAAATTCCAAAAAATATGCGGACAAAACGGTTGAACATTCAAACAGCTTCCTCTGCTTCACAATACTCAGCGTGTCGTAACAGTCAACAAAAGGATCCGAACCTTAGTGAAGAACACCACTTGAGCCCTCCAGCAACTGGTAGCAAACCCAACGACCGTGAATATAATGCTCATCATAAATCCGTTTCTAGAACGTTTTTCCGCGTTGTACCAGTCATGTTGTACGGTCGTGATAAAATACTAAAAACCCATGCCTTTCTAGACGATGGATCAGCATTCACTCTAATGGATGAGAAATTGGCTACAGAGCTCCACTTGGAGGGTGAAATCGAGCCCATTTGTTTGAGATGGACGGGAGATAACCAAAGATATAAGAACAACTCAAGAAGGGTGCAGCTAAGAATTTCGGGAGCTGTTGAAACCTCAAAAAGGTATCATTTGCGAGAAATACACACTGTTCCGAATCTTGGACTTTTCCACTAAACCCTTTGTATGGAACAGCTAGTTCGTCAATATAGTCACCTCAGAAGAGTTCCAGCGCAGTCATATAACTACGTTCAACCTCGACTACTAATCGGAAGCAATAACGCTAATCTCGGCTATTCCCAGAAAGGTCGGGAAGGAAAAATGTTCGAGCCGGTCGCTACAAAAACTTGCCTTGGTTGGATTATCCATGGTGGCTCGGATGGTGGTGAATTTGGCGGACACCACAACTGGAGCTCGCACACTTGTTGCAAAAATAACGACGACGAACTGCAGCGAACTATGCTGTAATATTCCTCGTTCGAAAATATAGGAATCTCTAAGCCAAGTTATCTCGTCTTGTCGACCGAGGATCAACGAGCATATGCAATTTTGCGAACAATGACGCGATCTACAAGCGGTCGTTTTGTAACTCGTCTTTTGTGGAAGTTTGATGAATTCCGGCTTCCAAACAGCAAACCATTAGCTTTCCAACGTTTTCGGTGTTTGGAAGCTAGAATGAAACGAGAACCTGAGCTGATCAAGAATAGTTATATTCGTAAACTTAGTTCGGCCGAAATAAAACAACCGAAATCTCGAGTGTGGTATCTCCCAATATTCCCTGTTTGTAACCCAAATAAACCCGGGAAGATAAGGATTGTATGGGATGCAGCTGCTAAAACTCAAGGTGTATCCCTTAACGCTATGCTCCTTAACGGGCTAGACCAGTTGACATCCCTAAACAATCATTCCGTGAAAGAAAGGTGGCCATTTGCGGAGACATCCGTGAAATGTTTCACTAAACACTCATCACTGCTGAAAATCAGGACTGTCAACGCTTTCTTTGGAAAGAGAGAACAACCGATACGGAGCCCAGTACATACGTCATGCAGGTTATGACGTTTGGTGCATCTTGTTCGCTAAGTTGTGCACAGTGTCGTGCACCCACCGGAACATCTCACCGTTCCCCTTCTTGACGAGCCATCTCAAACCGCTAACGATTCCGCACTTCGTCCACCAAACCAGAACCACGTCCGTCCTCAACAACTTGTTGTTGTTTGAGAGCAGTTGTTGAGGACGGACGTGGTTCTGGTTTGGTGGACGAAGTGCGGAATCGTTAGCGGTTTGAGATGGCTCGTCAAGAAGGGGAACGGTGAGATGTTCCGGTGGGTGCACGACACACAGTATGCAAAAAATTTGAACGCAAAGGAGCAAGAAGGGCAATTTCCTGCGGCAGCTGAAGCGATTACCAAGAAGCATTATGTGGACAATATGCTTGCCAGCGTTGAAACGGAAGATGAAGCGATCAAACTAGCATTAGATGTGAGATACGTGCACGCTCAAGCTGGCTACGAGATGCGAAATTGGCTTCTAACTCTCCAATTGTTCTCAAAGCATTGGGCGTAGATAGCACAGGCGAGATGAGTCTCAATATTACCTCCGAAGTAGCAACCGAAAAAATCCTGGGCATGTGGTGGTGTACAACAACCGATACGTTTACTTATAAGCTTTCTCCGAAACACGATCGTATGTTACTAGCTGGAATGTGGAAACCAACAAAACGGGAGATGTTACGCACGTTAATGGCAATTTTCGATCCATTAGGACTGATTTCCAACCTTCTCATTCTGTTGAAAACTCTTCTGCAGGAGATCTGGCGTTTAGGAATAAGTTGGGATGAAGAAATTCCAGATACACTCAACTTTAAGTGGGAGCACTGGTTACTGATTCTTCCCCCGGTACAGTCTATTAGAATCCCACGATGCTATCGCACTACAACACGCTTAGGAGACAGCACAAAAGTTAAATTACATACGTTTGTAGATGCCAGCGAGTATTGTTACGCTGCTGCCGTCTACCTTCGTTTCGAAGAGAATGGCTATGTGGAATGTTCAATCGTCTCAGCAAAAGCAAAAGTAGCACCGCTGAGGTTCATCTCTATTCCCAGGTTAGAATTGCAGGCTGCAGTTATAGGTGCCAGACTGGCGGAAGCAATAGTACACTCTCTTTCGCTCAACATAGAAGAACGTATCTACTGGACGGACTCCCGGGACGTTCTTTGTTGGATTCGATCGGATCACAGACGATACTCACAATTCGTTGCATTTCGGGTTAGCGAACTATTGGAAACAACTACAGTTTCGAGCTGGTGGTGGGTTGGAACGAAGGACAATGTTGCTGACGACGCCACCAAATGGAACCGGAAGCCTGATCTCGGAAGCAACATCAGATGGATTAGAGGACCAGATTTTCTTTGGAAAGACCCTGAAAGTTGGCCGAAAGAATCGTTTCACAACAATAGCACGAAAGAGAAATTGAGAGCCCATCTTAATTCTTAACTATCACGCAGCTACAATAGCTCAAGTAATTGAACAACAATCCGCTTTCCATGGCAGAACTACAAAGAGCATCAATTTATCTCTACAAACAAGTGCAAATGGAGGCGTATTCTGAGGAGATCGCGATTCTTGCAAGCGGTAAACGAGAAATAGCGAAAGCTAGTCCTATATTCAACTTCACACCATTCTTGGACGAGATAGGAGTATTAGGAATGCAAGGGAGAATTGGCAACTGTGAATATGCTTCAAAGGATACAAAAAATCCTATCGTTTTGCCGAAGGATCACCACGTTACAAGACTCATTGTACTAGACTACCACGACAAGTATCATCATTGCAATAATGAAACGATGGTCAACGAGTTACGTCAACTCTATCACAATCCAAAAATAAGAGTTCTGTGCAAAAGTGTAAGAGCAAGCTGTCAGCAGTGTAAAAACCGACGAACAGTACCAAACCCACCATTGATGGGCAATCTACCAGCAGCGAGACTTGCGGCTTTCACCAGACCATTTTCGTATGTTGACTATTTTGGCTCGATTTCTGTGGCAGTTGAACGTAGACTCGAGAAGCGATGGGGGGTACTGATAACATGTTGGGTATGGGGGGTACTGAGGGTACTGAGTTGGGAGATGAGGTCTTCCGAACTCCATCGTCAGGCAAGTACAACGAGCGTGCAATCGTTACCCTACCTGATAGTGTTTCGATTTCCAGTGCTCCATCATCCGGGTACCCGAATTCCGATCTCAACATATACTACCAAAATGTTGGAGGGATGAATAGTCGTATTGAAGACTATCATTTAGCCGCTCTGGACCAATGCTACGACATCATCGCGCTTGTTGAGACATGGCTAGATTATAGAACGCTTTCAGGTTACGTTTTCGGGGACGGGTACGAGGTATTCCGATGTGACCGCAACTCAAACAACAGCGCGAAAGCTATAGGAGGAGGGCGAAAGCCATCGTGGATGACGCTTGGAATTCCGTCGAGCAGGTTTGGGTATCCATCGCACTCAAAAACCATCACCTGTTACTCTGTGCTGCCTACATTCCTCCAGACCGTACTCGAGATCTTCGTCTCATCGATGCATATTGCCGGTCAGTTAGTACTGTGTCGAGTCAGTTAGCAACGCGGCCCCTTGTGACGAAATTGTGATATTGGGGGACTTCAACCTTTCGGGCGTCGCTTGGATTCCGATTCATAGTGGTTTCCTCTGTCCAGATCATGCACTCTCCACTTTTCATCCTGGAGCCATCACGTTTATTGACAGCTATAGTTCTGCAGATATGTTCCAGATCAACAACGTGACTATGACAACAATCGCATTTTGGTTAGCGGCTTCGACACTGCCCCTTTCATTTCAACTGCACCCGCACCATTAGTAAAGCTCGTTCCACATCATCCCGCTTTAGTTATCGCAGTCAAGAATTATGGTTCTCTTGAATTCTCGATCACTTCATCGGCAGTTTCGTACGATTTTCGGAAGGCAGACCATCGTAGTATAGAAGCTGTGTTGTCTAATTTGGATTGGGAGCATATTCTGGATTCAGACGACGTCAACCTCGCTGCACAAACTTTCTCGCACGTCTTGGCTTATGTTATAAGTCGGCATGTCCCAAAGAAGATTGTTCGCGATGGCTCCCGGGTTCCTTGAATGACAAATGAATTACGTTTACTAAAAAGAATGAAGAAGGCCGCACTCAAAAGATTTACCAAACAACGTTGAAACAACACTTTGTCAGGCTCAACTACGAATACAAACGCTTGAGTAAGACCTCTTATCACCGATACGAGCAGGGAATTCAATCTAGGCTCCGATCACATCCAAAATCTTTTTGGAATTACGTAAATAAGCAACGCAAGGAGAAAGGATTGCCCTCATCTATGGTATTGGACGACGTACCGGCCTCGACGCAACAAGATATCTGTAGCCTGTTCTCTGCTTAGTTTGCCAGCGTTTTATCAAATGAAGAGCTCCATGCTGGTCACATCTCACTTGCCGCAGAGAATGTTCCGGTCACAAATCAGACGCTTAGCAGCGTGGATATTTCAGACACGACGATTTCCAAAGCTGCAACCAGACTGAAATCCTCATTCCATCCAGGCTCGGATGGGATTCCGTCCTCATTACTCAAGAAACACATCGTTTCCCTGCTTTCTACACTTCAATGCATTTCCCAGCTTTCTCTGTCAACCGGTTTGTTCCCGTCATGCTGGAAAAAAGCGCAAATGTTTCCAGTCTACAAAAAAGGCAGCAAGCGTGACGTCAATAACTACCGGGGCTGTGGGCTAACTTGAGAGCTGTTTCAAAATTATTTGAGTTGGTTGTCAGGGATCCAATGCTATTCTATTGTAAACAGTACCTGAGCGATGATCAACATGGGTTCATTGTCGGTCGATCCACCACGACAAATCTACTGTGCCTAACTTCGTATGTTACCGACAGCTTACTAGAACGAGCTCAAACGGATGTTATTTACACCGATCTATCTGCTGCTTTCGATAAGGTGAACCATTAGATTGCAATCGCTAAGCTCGAGAGAATTGGAATCAACGGCGATCTTCTTAGCTGGTTCCGTTCCTATCTTACGGATCGGAAACTAACGGTTACTTTGGAAGACTGTTATTCACCTTTGTTCAGTGCCACCTCTGGCATTCCGCAGGGCAGTCACCTGGGACCATTGATCTTTCTGCTCTATTTCAACGATGTGAATTCTGTTATCGAAGGTCCACGGTTGTCCTATGCAGACGACCTCAACATTTATCTGAAGATCCGCTCATATACAGATTGCGTAGACCTGCAACGCCAATTCGACGCCGTCGCAAATTGGTGTTCATTGAATCGAATGATGATCAACCCGGCAAAGTGTTCCGCTATTACTTTTTCTCGAAAGAAAGAGCCGATTATGTATAACTATGAATTGAGAGGAACGAAAATCGTGAAGGATCTCGGGGTAATCCTGGATTCACAACTGACTTACAAGCAGCACATCGCATACGTCGTCGATAAGGCTTCAAGAGCTCTTGCAGTTGTGTTTCGAATCGCTAAAACTTTCTCTGACATATATTGCTTAAAATCGCTATAGGGGAGATACGTATGAAATGCGCCGGTTGGGTAAAATGCGCCACCACGTTTTTATGGTTATTAACCCAAATTTTGTCTCAAAATCGTGAGCGGCTGAAGCCAAAAAACATTTGTAAACCGTTACACAAAAAAAACTTTGTCAAAAACTCTGTGTTTAAATTTTAAAAAATAATATGTTTTTTGGCTCTTTTCGATGCAATTTCGGTGTTTACGTCAACAATGCTTTTTCTTCACATACAAACAATATTTTCTCCTTTATTTTATTTGTCTAAAATATAGACTACCTTGAAGCACAAGACTGACACTATTCTTTTGTAAAAGAGTGTGACTATTTCAGTGAAAAATATTGGAATATTTTGATTATCATTTTTGGGTGGCGCATATTGCCCAGCGTCGTTCATTTTAAATTAAAATGCAGCATTTTGGAATAAAATCATTTTCTTGTAATATTGTTGATTTTTTTTTTTTAATTGTTGAACCATATAATGACTGATATGCTAGATAATTGATAAACACTTCGAAATTACACTATTCCAGATGAAATCACCATTAAATTAAGAGATTAGCTTAGGGGGCGCATATTGACCGCATCTCCCCTATTGCTCTTTAGTGCGCCCCACTCTAGAGTACTGTTCAGCCGTTTGGAGCCCATACTACAACAATGGTGTGGAACGATTGGAATCCGTTCAGCGTCGTTTTCTTCGGTTCGCACTTCGGAGGCTGCCCTGGAGTGACCCTTTCCGGTTACCAAGCTACGAGAGCCGCTGTCGCCTGATCAACCTTGACACTTTGCAAGTTAGAAGGAACGTCACCAGAGCATTGACCATTGCTGACGTCGTACAAGGCAGGCAGGCTCAAAGCTTCTTCTTGAGCTTATCAATCTGAACGCCCGTCCGAGAGCTCTTCGTAACTATGTAATGTTGAGGCCAAGACACCATCGTAAGAATTACGGTCAGGAAGGAGCTTTAGGCGGCTTGCAGCGGATATTTAATCGAGTTTCCCCAGTGTTCGATTTCCATTTGTCCCGAGAGGTTCTCCGGCGTAGATTGTATTGTTTTTTTTTTATGACCAATTTTATCATCATATATATAATAGCCCTGTTTGTCTGTCCGGTGACTAGCCAACCAGACGCAGCACGCGGGGAAATTCTCACAAAAAATAAAATATTTGACACTTCAATTCTTTTTTACTATCAGATGCAGAAAACAATACCAGTGACAACCTTAGACAACCAGACACAGCATTTGATGAAAAAATCACAGACAACAGACGTTGAAATTTTTGATTTTTTTTAAATGTAGAAAAGAATCTATCACTCTTAAAAGTTGAAGAAAAAACGCTTGCCACGGGTGCTATTATATTGTATTTTATCCATAACATCATTAGGGCACCAACAAGCCTGTTGATGTACAATCATAAATAAATAAATTTGGGAAATAACTATTCCGGAGGTTCCCCGGATTGGGGCGGGATGAACCCGAGTGGCCAAGCAGTGTCACACGACCTTTTTTTGTCTTTATTAGCAAGACATTTATTATTATTAAGACATTATTATTTCAGCCCTGGGCTGGCTCGTCTCGTTGTCACATGGCCTATTTTGAGTAAAATTGGTAAATGGCCACTTTATCCGGGGACAACTGACCCCAACGGACTCTGGAATAATTCTGGAACTGTACAAAGGATTGGCCCAAATCTAGTATAAATAAAAAATAAGGAATCATCCGGAACCAAACCAACTTGTTGTGGAGGAATCGGTTAAGAAATGTGGTTTTACAGCAGTTTAAATTTTTGAAAGCCCTTAAAAACAGACGTCAGAGACGGAAAGGTTAAGCGATTATTCAAAATTACGTTTCATTTAATTTTCATATTTTTTTAGGTTGTAGGCTTGTCGATTTCGGTTTCGATTTTCATCGAAGTTTTTCGGCAAGTCGATTTTGGAACAATTCGAGACCGATGCTTTGTGATGCAGGCAAATACGACTTCAAGGATTTTTGCGTGTATTTGTGGAAGTGTTTAGTGAAGTTGCGACTTATTATGTAAAAGACTTATTATAATAAAAAAAAAACATTTTAAAAATTTGCTGCAGTGCAAGAGGAATGTAATGCAAACAAAGATAAAAAAAAATTAGAAGTATTAATCAAAACTCTGCAACTAAGATAGTTGGACGTTACATCGATTTATTTATTCAATGATTTATTTATTAACGTTATTGTCAAACGTTCCAGCTACGTGGCCGGCCCACCGCAGTCGTACGATTCTCGTGGTATGTACAATGGGTGGTTCTCCCAGCAGCTAATGCAACTCGTGATTTATTTTCCTACTGCATATACCGTTTTCTATTCGCACCTAGAGATGTCGTAAAATCCCGATTAATCGATTAGTTACTAATCGATTACTCTTGATTCTTGTCGATTATTGAATCGATTAATCATTGTATAGTAATCGATTCAAAATTAATCGATTATCACAACGATGAATCGATTAATCGAAATAATCAATTAATGTTCGACATCCTTATGATGTCGTAAAATTCTGATTAATCGATTAGTAACTAATCGATTACTCACGATTCCTCTCGATTATTGAATCGATTAATCGTTGGGTAATAATCGATTCAAAATTAATCGATTATCACAACGATGAATCGATTAATCGAAGTAATCGATTAATTTGCGACATCTCTATCGCACCCCGTCATAGATGGTATGCAAGACTTTTCTTTCCAAAACTCCACGAGTTCATTTGTCATCTACGAGCATTGTCCTGGTCTCGTGTCAGCAGAGGACTACCAGGCTAATGAGCATTTTGTTACATCGATATATGCACCAAAGTATTAATAATCAAAAAGTATTACCATAACACAACCAGTTACAACGATTGTATGTCATACCCCAGAAACCCATTGCCCAGAAAGTGATTCCCCAGAAATTAATTCCCCTGAATGCACTACTCCCTAGAAAACCATTCCCCAGAATACCACAATCCCCAGAAAGACATTCCCCAGAACGCCTCCATCCCCCGAAAGACATTCCCCAGAATGTTCTAATCCCCAGAATACCATACCCCAGAATGCACCATTCCTAGCTTAGACTAAATACTTCGTAATTGCTTCATCCCGGGCAAATGCGTACTTTTAAAGAAGGAGTCATCTACTCTTTTGCCTTATTCCGGGCAAATGCATACTTTTAAAGAAGGAGTCATCTACCCTTTTGCTTCATCCCGGGCAAATGCGTACTTTTAAAGAAGGAGTCATTTACTCTTCTGCCTTTTTCCTGACAAATGCGTACTATTGAAGAAGTAGTTATCTACTCGTTTGCCTTTTTCCGGGCAAACGCATACTTTTGAAGAAGTACCCGAGCAAATATAGAGAGCAAATCGATTACTAATTTTGTTGTTGTGAAATCGCCTAATTTTCATAACTCAGCATGATATCCTTTTGGTCGTTTTAACGGTTAAAATAACAAAATGTATAGCAGAAAAATCTTACTGTGACATCAAATTGAAAACTATTTCTGCTGTCGATGAGAGCAAATAGAAAACTGATTTTGATATTGGTTTTGGATAACGAAATAAGTAATCAGTTTAATATCAGTTCATATTATTCAGAAATCAACATCAAATTGATACCTAAATAAGTTATCAATCATGAATATCGAAGTTTATGTTTATGATGTGTTGTTTATGTTTATGTTTATGATATGATGTTTATGTTCATGATTTCAATTTGATGTCGATATCAAAATATGTTTTCTTTTTGCTCTCATTATGATGTCAGGCTTTGCTCGGGATAGTTATCAACTCGTTTGCCTTTTTCCGGGCGAACGCATACTTTTAAAGAAGGACTCATCTACTCTTTTGTCTTATTCCAGGTAAATACATACTTCTAAAAATGGAAATCATATATTCTTACGACCCATTGCATTTCATACTCTTTTCAACGATTATGCCAAATGGTCATTATGCCAAACGGCATTATGCCAAATGGCATTATGCAATGGGCTTCCCCTAATATGAACAACGAGTATAATGGATTATATGCTCCTTCGTATTATGTGAGCCCTAACGAACATATCAAATGGGCTCTATTCCGGGCAAATGCGTGCTTTAAAATGAGGCAGCATATGTCGTTTTGCCTTATTCCGGGCAAATGCGTACTTCAATATAAGTATTTTTGCAAAGAAATATAGTATCTAGTATTTTTAATTTATAGAAATGACAGCGAAAACATAGTTTCTTAGACTGATAACTTTTTCTGGGGAACAGGTCATTCTGGGTTTTTGGTTTCTGGGAATGGGTCATTCGGGTTTTTTTTCTGGGGAATGGGTCATTCTGGGGATTTCTTTTCCGGAAATGGTGCATTCTGGGGAATATAATTCTGGAGAATTGGTCGTTCTGGGAAATGGAATTCTGGGAAATACCATTCTGGGGAACTGATTCTGGGGATTGGTATTCTGGGCATTGACATACAACCGCTACAACAGCTGTGGCGGTGAGTTATCCTTCCAGAACAAAACGCACGTGTCATCGCCATTACCGTAATCCTGCCTGCAGCCATAAAATTCACCCACCCCAAGAATAGCTCCGAAACAGGCGGCCAAAGATGAACGGATTTTCCCCCCAATAATCCCGCATTGTTTCAAATTACTTTCATCGCTCCTCCGAGGAAGGAGTCCAATGAAAATCGTTCCAACTGCGGGGAGCAGCCATGCCGCGGGGCACAATGATGCAAGTGACTTCTCCGACCGAAAATCCCATTTTCACTCCATTTCCTCGGAAGCAATGGAGCCCCGTCAAACGGACGGAAACCAACCGGAGCATCCATGTGGAGAGTGAGACGCGTCCGCACCAAACCGTAAGAGAAATGTTAACAAGTTAATGTAATATGTCAGTGGTACATTTCCGAGGAGCACACAATGGAATGGCCCAAGTTCTAAAGTGCTAAATGCGACCACGGCAGATTCATTTCATGCACAAAGTCACACAACTTGACCCGGTAGCAGCCAGTAGCGGTACGTAGGAGTGCACGGATCAGAGCAGCACAAAGACACCCGAGAAAGATTGTGGCAATGGAAACAAAAGAGGTTGTGGTGTGAAAGTGTTTTATTACCGGATCGCTGCCGTTCGGTGGGTCCTGCTGGTGCAGTTGCATTTTCCGGTTTCCTTACTTAGTTTTGGAGCGCATTGAGAAGTTCTCAAATCGGAACCAGCCAGCAGGAATAGTTGGCTCCTAAGACTTCTCCCCATGTAATGGATTGTGACCACAATTCACAGCATTTTGGTGGTGCAATATGGGTCTTCAGAGCTTTGAATTACCACACTCGGAACAGTGCGTCTCCATTGGAATAATTCGAGCTATTTAGCGCAATGGTGGTGGCTTGTTAGGGAGTAATACGATAAACTATAAGTACTGACTGCATTGTTATACCTTGAACGCAATCATTGTCCTATGTATTCAATAGAGCTCATTATAAACTGAGAGGAAGTCGTTTAGGTGGGAAACTTGCTATGAAGGATTAGAGTTTTGTAAGACGCAAAACTTCACTTGAAAGGTAATGAAATGTAAGTTTCAGGAAAATTGATTTTTGTTGTATATATTTTTATCTTCAAATGAGTGAAACGATACTTTCCAGCTTTATGGAAATATCTTTTATCTTTCCTAGTCGCGGAATGTAGCTCAGAAGCTGTTTGAATTGGAGACTCTTCCCACAGTGTGTTCAAAAGGAAGGCTTACGAAACATTCAATTAACAGCAGATCTAAACAAAGTTGTGTAATTTGTATTAAGAAATGATAGTGTGTTCAAAAGGAAGACTTACGAAACATTCAATTAACAGCAGATCTGAACAAAGTTGTGTAATTTGTATAGCCAAGAATAATAAATTACCCTTTACAAAAGGGTGCTTGTACAGGGACCAGCCCATTAGGACGGTAGTTTTTATATTCATTTCGATGATGTAAATTGTAAAGCAATACACAGCAACAAAGATGTTTTCAATTCACTCTCAGAGAAAGCAGCAGCGAACACTTCGGGCATAAAATAATTGAATTCATGGGGCTTTCAATTAATTAAAACTCATTTGCATAACCGTTTGAACAAGCATCATTATGGGCGTTTGCTTTGTTCTTGACTTTTTGCAGCGAGAATCGCTCTGCGATGCAATTCCCAACCGCACTGACAACAGGGAGCTTTATTTTCCCGGCTCTTTTTTGTTCCCGTAGGTGTCGTTCTTAGCCCGCTCCCAATTAAGATGCGTCATATATGGCTTCGTGTCTTTGAGTCTTTTGAGCAGCGATGCAAGAGGAGCATAATTTGCTTCAGCTTGCAAGAAAACGTGTGAGAGCACAATTACACTTTTTTTCTTCAAATGGGACTTAATATCAAGGCAGCTCATAAAAGTTCGTTTGACATGCAGTCTGCTCACGTTTCACGCTCGGTGATGTGAAGATGCACATCCTGCCACCTGCTGGAAGGGAAACAAGGGGCGGATCGCATTTAAAACGAAGAAACATTTGAAGAAGTCGTACAGCAAGATGCTCTTCTCGCAAATGGCATCTCGAGCGTGAAGGCAAAGCAACACCATCTCTCCTCCACAGAACTATAGAAAACTTACTGTGGTTAAAAATGCAATCTCATATATAATATAGATCTATAATACTTAGAAGTTTATTATGAACTTTAATATGATAAACAACAAACAAAAATTTAAAAAAATAAATAAAAAATTTAAAAATAAACAGAAATGATTTTTATTAAACCACAGGCGGTGAAAGTTATTTCATGAAAATCATTGTTGTTTGCGGTATTACTTACAAAAATAAAAATAACGACTTAAATTTTCAAAATTGTTTGGGGTGACAAAATCGGGTCGAAAACGTAACAAAATTGGGACGTGATAAAATCGGTTCGAAAACGTGATAAAATCAGGAGTAGACAAAATCGGGGAGTGACAATATCGGGTCGACACTGCATTGTTATTATTATCAAAATTACATTCATCGGACTTGATTGTCTCTACATTAATGAAATACTATAAACTAAACACATTAGAATTTACTAGACGGTTACGAAAGACACTAGAACTAACATTGAAGTCAAAGTCATCACAACATAAATTAAACAGTCTGCACATGGCACTAATGGGATAGTGTTGCGCGTAATCAGTTCGATGATGCTGTAGGCTAAGGAAGCTTCGTTGTTTGAGAGGCCGAGGGATGATGTCCAAATTAATTTGCGGCAGAATCCAGAGAGCATCAATCTCACCCAGAACAGTTTTATAACAAAGGGGGTCCTCATGTTGTTTCTTCACTTGTGTCCATTCCTAATAAAATTTGAAAGAGAAAAAAGGAAGCGGATCGGAAGCGAACACCATCTTTGCAGGGTTGCTGTCCGGCATTCTTGCAACATGTCCTGCCCATCGTACCCTTCCGGCTTTAGCTACCTTCTGGATACTGGGTTCGCCGTAGAGTTGGGCGAGCTCATGGTTCATTCTTCGCCGCCACACACCGTCTTCTTGCACACCACCAAAGATGGTCTTAAGCACCCGTCTCTCGGATACTCCGAGTGCTTGCAAGTCCTCCTCGAGCATTGTCCATGTTTCATGTCCGTAGAGGACAACCAGTCTTATAAGCGTCTTGTACATGACACATTTGGTGCGGTGGCGAATCTTTTTCGACCGCAGTTTCTTCTGGAGCCTGTAGTAGGCCCGACTTCCACAGATGATGTGCCTTCGTATTTCACGACTAACGTTGTTGTCAGCTGTTAGCAAGGATCCGAGGTAGACGAATTCCTCGACCACCTCGAAGGTATCCCCGTCTATCGTAACACTGCTTCCCAGGCGGGCCCTGTCGCGCTCGGTTCCGCCCACAAGCATGTACTTGGCTTTGACGCATTCACCACCAGTCCAACTTTTGTTGCTTCACGTTTCAGGCGGGTGTACAGTTCTGCCACCTTTGCAAATGTTCGGCCGACAATGTCCATGTCATCCGCGAAGCAAATAAATTGACAGGATCTGTTGAAAACCGTACCCCGGCTGTTACACCCGGCTCTCCGCATGACACCTTCTAGCGCAATGTTGAACAACAGGCACGAAAGTCCATCACCTTGTCTTAGTCCCCGGCGTGATTCGAACGAACTGGAGTGTTCGCCCGAAATCTTCACACAGTTTTGCACACCATCCACCGTTGCTTTGATCAGTCTGGTAAGCTTCCCAGGGAAGCTGTTCTCGTCCATAATTTTCCATAGCTCTACGCTGTCTATACTGTCGTATGCCGCCTTGAAATCAACGAACAGATGGTGCGTTGGGACCTGGTATTCACGGCATTTTTGAAGGATTTGCCGTACAGTAGCTGTTCGGTTTCCCAGATTCTGACTATCAGTTTGTGCAGGCAAGTGGCCAGCTTTTCCGAGGCCATCTTGATGAGCTCAGCTCCGATACCATCCTTACCAGCTGCTTTATTGGTCTTCAGCTGTTGAATGGCATCCTTAACTTCCCTCAAGGTGGGGGCTGGTTGGCTTCCATCGTCCGCTGAACTGACGTAGTCATCTCCTCCGCTGCCTTGACTTTCACTGCCTGTACTCTCAGCGCCATTCAGATGTTCTTCGTAGTGCTGCTTCCACCTTTCGATCACCACACGTTCGACCGTCAAGATGCTCCCATCCTTATCCCAGCACATTTCGGCTCGCGGCACGAAGCCTTTGCGGGATGCGTTGAGCTTCTGATAGAACTTGCGTGTATCTTGAGAACGGCACAGCTGTTCCATCTCCTCGCACTCCGCTTCTTCCAGGCGGTGTTTCTTCTCCTGAAAAAGGCGGGTCTGCTGTCTCCGCTTCCGTCTATAACGTTCCACGTTCTGCCGGGTACCTTGCTGCAGCGCGACCGCCCGCGCTGCGTCCTTCTCCTCCAGAATCTGTCTGCACTCTTCGTCGAACCAATCGTTCCGTCGACTTCGACCCATATACCCGACGTTGTTCTCCGCTGCGTCGTTAGTGGTTGCTTTGACTGTATTCCAGCAGTCCTCAAGAGGGGCGCCATCGAGCTCACCCTCTTCCGGCAACGCTGCCTCGAGATGCTGCGCGTATGCAGTGGCGACATCAGGTTGCTTCAGTCGCTCTAGGTCGTACCGCGGCGGTCGTCGGTACCGAACATTGTTGATGACGGATAGTTTAGGGCGCAGTTTAACCATCACCAGATAGTGGTCAGAGTCGATGTTAGCGCCACGATATGTCCTGACGTCGATAATGTCGGAGAAGTGCCGTCCATCAATCAGAACGTGGTCGATTTGTGATTCTGTCTGCAGTGGTGATCTCCAGGTGTACCGATACGGGAGGCTGTGTTGGAAGTAGGTGCTGCGAATGGCCATATTCTTGGAGGCGGCGAAATCAATTAGTCGTAGACCGTTTTCGTTCGTCAGCCGGTGAGCGCTGAACTTTCCAATAGTCGGTCTAAACTCCTCCTCTTGGCCACCCTGAGCGTTCAAATCTCCTATGATGATTTTGACGTCGTGGCTTGGGCAGCTGTCGTACTCACGTTCCAGCTGCGCGTAGAATGCGTCCTTATCATCATCAGTGCTTCCGGAGTGTGGGCTATGGACGTTGATTATGCTGAAGTTGAAGAACCGGCCTTTGATCCTCAACCTGCACATTCTTTCATTGATCGGCCACCACCCGATCACGCGCCTTTGCATATCGCCCATCACTATGAAAGCTGTTCCCAGCTCGTGTGTGTTGCCGCAGCTCTGGTAGATGGTATGATTACCTCTAAACGTTCGCACCATTGATCCCTTCCAACAAACCTCCTGCAGCGCTACGATGCCGAATCCACGGTCCTTGAGCACATCGGCGAGTATGCGTGTGCTCCCGATGAAGTTGAGAGATTTGCAGTTCCACGAACCGAGTTTCCAATCGCTAGTCCCTTTTCGTCGCAGTGGTCTTCGCCGATGGTTCCGGTCCGTACTCTCTTGTTGATTGTTCGTTGCGTGAGTTTTTTTTTGCTGGTTTGCAGGGCCTGACACCAAACCCCCTAAATTTCCGGAGGACCATTCCTCCTTATTTCCGGTGGACCATGGTGCACAGTTTCACTTAGAGTCCCTCGCTGGCACTCGGACGATGATCAGCCGCCCCTAACATGGAGAACAGACGCTCAATAAGATTTGCACCTCCGGAGAAGAGCAAACCCCCCTTCCCTGTCAGCATACGACCATAGTTCCCACCGGGGTTGGTTACCCGATCTTCCCTACGGTTGCTCGTATGCCGGCCAGCACCGCGGGGAGGTAGGGATAGGAGTTTCTGAGTAAGAGGCTAAGGACCGCGAGATGGGGTCTATTTTATTCGTTCAGGTACGCGAAGTACCAATGGTACGCTTTACCCAGCATTTGCCGTGCCTAGTGTATCTTGATGGCTCTGTATATTTTAAAGTTATTGGCGTACACTATTCTACAGTCTTCTGGTGCAACGAAGCAGACGTCAATGAAAAACAAGGGTAACAAAATTGGGCCTAAATTACTGCCTTGTGGCGTGTTGCAAAATGAATCAAATTCAGAAGTGCCGATCTTGACGATAAGTTGACGACCAGTTAACGACGTCTGTGGCCACCCCTAAACGTGCCAGTTTGACCAGCAGGATGCGGTGATTGACTCTATCGAAAGTTGATTTCAGGTCGGTGTACACAGAATCTCCTTGAGCATACTTCTTAATACATTTCAAGCATATCGAGGTGAACTAAACGAGGCTTGTTGACGTTGATCTGCCCGGGTTGTTAGAGATTCTTTTGCTTGGGACTTTTGTCTCGCCCTAGTCGTGGCCTCAGGGTCGTATAATTACAGCTCTTTGGGAGAAATTGGGGGGATTTTAAACGAAAATACTTCCCTAATCAAAATATGCAAAGTGGACAGTACAATTAGCAAGAATCTGAATGGAGTTATCGATGATAAATAATGGGCGAGACCCAGAGTAGTTCAACTTAACATTTTATATATTTAAAATTATCGATTTATTTTGGTTTCATATTATCATCATCAGATTATGGGAATAGGAGTAACAAAGGAGTCATACAGCACATACCGCTTTTGTAGTTGCTGTTCGGGATAATGACGCTGCATGAAGCCTCATGGTCCGGCTACTTCCTTCGGTGAACTCCATCCTTCAAAACTTGATCGGGAATAGATGATGCGAGCCACCGGGCCGAAACGTGGCACACCGACGGGCACTTCCTCTTAAACGTGGTGGGATCCTCTCGATGGACCGTACTTTCGACGACCGGGCCAGAGCGTGGCACACCGGTTGGGAAACGGAACTCTGCAACCGGGCCAATAAACGTGGCACGCCGGCGTCTTCGCTATCGATCACTTCCTCGGGTCACTTCTCTTGAACGTGCTGGGCCGGGCCAAACCGTGGCACTCCGGCGTTTTCGCTGTCGGGCACTTTCGAAGGCAATTCACCAAGTCGTTCCGGCCAAGTCAACGCAAACGGAGATCGATGCCTTTTCCTGCCGGGCCAATAAACGTGGCGCGCCGGCGTCTTCGTCAGGAGAACACTTCACTTGGTTTTACAAACCTCTATCGACCGCGTCACTAATCGGGCAGCGCGTGCCTTTGTCTTTTCACCAACTTTTCACTGGTCGAGGAAGAGAAAAAGAGACGAATGTGAAAAACGCGCACAACGAACTGTCTGCTATGAAGGTTCACCTGGGCCCTGTAGCATAATCAGACTAATAATATTAGCTACAAGTTACAAGTTACAAGTCAAAAAAATACAAGTACTTGTAATTTGTGTTGCATAAAAGTGATTCGCCAACTAATAATATTAGTACTTGTATTATTAGTAAGGTTGAGATGACAAGTCTGTTAGGTTCATTTACCTGTCAAAATTCATCCGACAGTTCACTGTCAATGCGACAATTAATGATTTGTTTATGTTTTTCTGCATGTTTGTGCATAGAATATTGCGATAGGTATACACGGAAAACTAATTTAATATCCTTCTCTCTTTAATTTATTGATTCAATCCGGTTTCGTGGCAGTGGAATAATTTTCTACGTGTTTTTATATGCAGATTTTGGGATTGACATGGGTTTTAATTATTGCGATTTGTACTTGCGGGTTTCAATTTACGTGTTTTGCGGAAGAAATACGGGTTTGGATTTTCTTTTAGTCCAATAATTGAGATTGTTGAAATTAGAGATGGGCGAACGCTCACGAGCCGTTCGTTTGAACCGGTTCGTAAGAAAAAGCGTTCAAACCACGGCTCTCTAAATTTGAGCCGCGGCTCTCAAATGAACCGTGGCTCAAATAACAAACACTGTGTCACTTGATCAGCCGCTTAATTTTGTTTGTTTGTTCAGGAGCCAGCATATATTCTCCCACTCTCTTACATACTCCTTAGCATTTTCAGGCCTTGAAATGAACGAGCTGGTAGCGCAGTCGGTATTTCTCGTATTTCTGGATCCTCAATTTTTAAAACTGGGATTTGGAGCTGACAGCAAATAACAGCAAGTATATCAATCGATAATTGACCTTTCCCCTTCGAAAATTTTTATTCGCTCAATCGCTTCTTTATTCTATTTAAGGTCAACTTTCCCAAAGAACCCATATTTTTGACGCCTCTTTTGACGTCTATGGTATATTTAAAATTTTAAACAACAAATCAAAAAATGCTGTCAAGATTGGCCTAACATTTGCCCGACTTTGAATAAACATCGGGTGAATTTTTCAGGCCGGTTCACAAGTGCAGCACTTTTTCGGGTTTTGTTTTCGATTTTTAAAATAGTTAGAGGCTTAAAAAATATGGCTAAATGAGCCAAAGAATCGACTGAGTCAATAAAACGTGGTGCAATTTTTGACGGGAAAGGTCAATTGAAAATAAAGAATCGATTGTTCGAAAGGGAAAGGTCAATCCAGGAACAGGTTCTGTCGAAGCTTAGTTGTCTGTATGAAAGGAGTTTGACGAACAGATCATAATCGAAGGCGCTAAGTACACCACTTCCGCAATCCTTCCCACCATAAGGTGGGAGCATATAAAACCATTTATCCGAGGTTATATCAGTTGGTCTTGATCAGTGTTGGTGGTAGAATTATACTCAAATCTCAATCATCGAGGCTTCATGCACGAGCTTACTCGCTTGCGATTCTGTAGGGAGAGCATCGCGCTTGAGTTTCTCGGGCAGAATCGCATCGCTTCGCTCACTCGCCGAAAAATGATTTCGCTCTAAAAAGCGTCAAAATGCAATCGAGGCGTATGTTTTGTTTACATATGGATTTATAAACCATTGTTTTAAGTGAAAAAAGTTATTTCAATGCATTCAACAATTAAGAACACGTAAAAATCATACAATGATGCAAATCACGATTTGAATCATGAGCGATTCTCTGGGACATGATTCTGATGGGATTTGACTCACGCATGATTTGAATCGCCGGTGAGATTTTTTGAATTTGAGATTTTACCAACACTGGTCTTGATAAGGTTTTGTATTACGGGTACTTTAAGGTCATGCGTGAGAAAACGGCACAAATTTGTTATAAGCGACTTAGCCGACTAACATCGGAGAAAAAAACAGTCCACTAGAAATGAGTTGTATATCAAGAAGTTCAAATTAAAAATGAACCTCGATAATTTGAATGATATTTTGTCAAACCACCGGGGGTTCATAGTTCTTTTGAATGAACTAACGAGCCGTTCAAATGAGTCGGCTCATTTAAGTGAACGCTTGCTTCAGAGCCGCTCATCTGAATGAACCGTTTTGCCCATCACTAGTTGAAATTAGTATGAAATTAAGGCGATTTCTTGAAAAATAAATCATTTCAAAATTTAAGTTCAAAATACTTAGTGTTGATGATATCGCATCAAATTCTATTTTTATTTTTATTTAAGTAGTTTTTCTTTATTTTCCATAATTGTTATCAAAAATAGGGCAAGATGCACGGCCCCACCCGACATTGTTCAGTACAACAACCCATTTTTAGGTAAACTAAAGTTACTAAACTTTGCTTTGGGTAATATGTTTTTACGTGGATTAAGGTAAACTACGTGGTGTTAGATGAGTCATTTTACACAAAATTGACGTCAGCACTTGAAGTATTTCTGCTTTCTCCAGAGTTATTTGAAAAATTTCATAATTCTCAGTTTTGTATTGGAACGACAAATTTATTCTTAGTGCATAGTATTTCACTGTATGATTTTTTAATGCACTTTAAATAATAGTTTCTTTCTCTTTTATGTCGTTAAAACAATAAAACGATGTATATTTGCTTTGCACAGCTGAAATAATAAAATAAAAGCTACTTGTAAATTAAATTACAGCACCATTCATACTTGTAAAAGAAACTACAAGCCAACGCTAATAATTTGTACTTGTATATTCTTTATGCAACAGTTACTTGTAAATTCTACTAATATTATTAGTGCGCTTTACTTGTAATATTAGACTTGTAAATTGATACTTGTAGATTCATTATGCAACAGAAAAATACAAGTTACAAGCTACTCTACTAATATTATTAGTAAAATTTCGATTATGCTACAGGCCCCTGGTAGAGAGCTTTTTCACCGCCCGTCGGTTGTTTTTAACCGTTCCTTCCTACTCGTCTTGGTCGAGACTTGCGGTGGTAGTGGTGAACTGTCGCGTTGACAGCCGATGTCAACGGTGCGCTACGGGCGTAATGCGGTATGGGAATAGGGATGTACAGGATGGCATAATAGACGGTGTATCCCTTACAGCACACGGAATATCATCAGAACTGATAATTGCGCTGGAGAATATATTGGCAAATTGTTTGGCAAATAGGTTAAAAATTCCTTCATTTGTTGTCGCCGCTTCCTCTTCCAAATACATGCTTGATGGTAAGCCGGACTCTGTCAACATCAGAGTTGACGACGTTGATGCATTGATACGATTTAAGCTTTTCCTTTACAGCGATAAGTACACTGCCTCCACGTATTTTACCTGAAATACTTTGATCACGATATTTGCGGTAAACGGTATATGCTTGGCCAAACAACTGGACGGAATTGATGACATTATTCAGCCATGTTTATGTCAGAAAGATGACGTCATACTCTGATCGAAAAACTCATCAATCTTCGTCCGTAATCCTGTCATATTCTAATAATAAACTAAGATTTGATGATCAGCTGTATTCGGGAGCGGGACCGCAGTAGATTTGTCTGGGCTACAAGCAAGTAAATCATCAGAGCAAATAGAGTTCGCTGTTTGTTTGTACTTGCTTGACAACACAGGCTGGAAGTCCCTAACGCCTGACCCTGTCCCCTAACGCTGGATGGTCTGGACCAGGGGCGTCTCGTGGACTTTTGGTACACCTGTTCTACCATCCTGCTCAAAAAATATTCATCAACAGGGTGTCGACTACCTGAAAAAACCTGGAAAGTCAGGGAATTTCATTTTGGACCTGGAATGTCAGGGAAAGTCAGGGAATTTTGATCGAGGTCAGGGAAAAAAATCACAAAACCCAATATTGAAAATTTATAGTGATTTTTTATTAACTCGAACAATATACTAAACTAAGGACACTTATGACAATGAAATTCTGAACCAATTTTAATCCATTGAAAAGGGACCAATCAAGGTACTGAAACGTTGGATCAGAATTAATATAGCGTTTTAGCTGTTCATCAGACTTCATAGCCGATTAACAATACTTCGAGGCAGTTACAGTCGACAACCACTTCCACTATCAAGCTATAAAGCTTATTTTTTGTGTGGCCGTTGGCAGTCTCTAGACTAAAAGTCTCTCAATATCACAATAGATTTAACAAATGGTCGCAGTGATTAAAATACCCAACAAGGGAAAAAAAAGTATACTCCGGACCCTTTTCATGTTCCCATGGTAATAGAGTTTGTTTCTATTAATCTCTAAGCAATAACAGCCACGTTCCAAAGCCACGTTGCTCAAATGGTCACTGTTGAGACCTGATCCATATTGTCCCCTTTAATATTTTAGATTATTTAGATGGTGTGGTTTTATGTCGGAGTTGATTTGATTTTTTTGCAGCTTCCTTATAAGTAGCGTTTGAGTCATGTTCCCATCAACCAAAAGAAGTTCTGGAAGTTTGTTCAAATACTTAATCATCAATCGCGAGAGGAATCCCTTATCAAATTATGTTGTTGTACTTATGATATAGGAAAAATTCATTAAATGCGATCTATCTTGATAAATTCAAACTGCTGACTAGAAACCAACTCTAATGAAAAACCTAATATAACACATTACCTTTTGAAGAAAATGTAACGCCCAAATATATCTAGTGAAAGCAGTCGAAACTGAATCAAATGGCTGAAATAAGGCATAGTTCAGAACCGTTTAACAAACAATGACCAAACATGTTCAACCTACAACCAACAACTAAATATTTGGAAGCTTATTAAAAGAAAACGCCGAATAGTATCTTTGAGGACCTGTGACGGCACTCCACAGCATCGGCATCATCTTCAAACAAGATTCTGTAGGTAACGTTTCAAAAACATTTTGTGAACTTCTATTTAATGACGGGCTTATAAAGTCGTTAATTGATCCTCACGTCCTTAGGTGGTCAAATTAATGGTCATGTAGAGAGAATGATTGCAGATAAAAGCAACATATGGTCTACCTCATGAACGTAGGTGGCGATGTTCTCAATTAAACGTTACTCGATACTCCATAATCATGCTCGGATGCAAGAGGAAGATAAAGTTGTCAATAATAATGTTTCAGTTTCACATTCGCAGCTTTTGATGTTTATAAAACAACTTTATCAGGAAATATTCTGGTTGACCTTTGAGAATTTTCTCCAGAAATTAATTCAGAATTCTCACTGAAACATAAAAAAACAATCTCAAAGGATTTAAACAAGCTGTCTCGATAGTTTTTATCCTAAAGCTCCCCGATGGATGTTCAGTAGATTTTTTCAAAAGCTCCGCTCCAAAAACTTGGTAGATTGTATGGTGTTTACTCAAATTTGAATTGAATGTCTTCGTGAAGGGATCCAAGGAATCTTTAAACATTTTTTCACGAGTTCTTCAAAAAAAACTCTATTAGATGTTCCTTATTAAGTTTAATTGCTTGTTGCAGTTGTCTGCCTTTCTATAAATAAAGCAATACTGAAACTCCAAGACCATTTTTGAAAAACAACAAAAAATCAATAAAATAAATGGAGTAGGTGTTGCATTTAGGACTAGTTATGCCACTACTTCATAAACACGACCTAATATTCTATGCATATTTTGGATGGGACCATTGCTTTACGACCTGAGTGTATTGAGATCAAAATATTGAAAGTATTTCAGTGGTTAGAATATTTTGCTGTGCTTACTGTAAGTGCTGCATAGATTTATGTGAGCTTGTAGGTATTGGTCTGTAACTTCTTTTAGAAGTCCAAAAACTCCACAGAGTGTGAATAAGAATTCTATTCTTGAGAGCCAGTGGAGGTTTCTCGGTGTTCATGAAAATACCTAATCCGTAAAATTTTTAACGGCATTAGAAGGATATCTAGAAACTTCCACGACTGTTTGGAAAGAGTTCATAAGTCGTGTCAAAAGATTTCACACAAATTTCCTGAATAATAAGGAAAACTTCAACGATTTGAAGTAGTCCGTCAATAGTCTTGGAGGTCTATTGCGACTCCAGGAAGTCCGTGAGAATTTCCAATGGTGGATGAAGGCACCAAATAATTGGGGTTAACATTAATTGGAGTCAATTTTAGAAAAATGTGGATTATGAAAATCTTTCAGGAGCTCTGCGCATTTACTTGAAACTTTGTGAACGACCAGAACTACCTATGATATTCTGGAAATCCTTAATGTTCTGTTTCTAGAAGTTATTAGGCTTCCAGTAGCTCAGGAACTCATATGGATTTCAAGCATTCACACATGAAGAGATTTTCATACGCTTCTAGGAATTGAAAAAAAAAACATTTCTCATACCTGGAATTCTTAGAAGAATGGTCTGGAAAGTCAGGGAAAGTCAGGGAATTTGATTCTTAAATTTGAGTCGACACCCTGATCAAGCTGAGCGGTTTCGAATGAAAGTGCATTTAACAATTTTAACATTTGTACAACTTAACCAAATATTAGAAAAAAAACAGCTTAAATAGAAAGGATTTACAAAACAATAAATAGCTTATTAATCTCTTTTGTTACAAAAATGTTTTAAATTTAGATGCACTTAAAATTTTAAACTCTCGCAAGTCGTCTAAAATCTAGCTTGGTAAAAGTTGGCAATAACTGGATATTGCTCATTATAGAGATCTTTTAAATCGGATCATTCCGCCATTCGGGGTACACGGGACCCATCGCCGCTAATATTTAAACTCTCACATATTTTGTTGCTACGAAAGAAATGTTATTAACCATTATAAGTATAATAATTATTGTTTGATGCGATTGATTGTGACGACCAATGAGTCACATTTAAAAGCTGAAATGTTTTCCAGTTATTTAATTTTTCAAATTTAATGAAAACTATACCTTCTTCTCTATGTTGATTGATTTTCAGTACATCCAGGTTTTTTTTACGCGGTTGGAATTCATTAATTTCTCGGTTAACCAGAACTTTCACAGCTTTTCAAATAGCACCTGAATTTTCTTTGATTTTTTGTGAATTTTTTCGTGGGGCTAACTCATTATTTCATTGACGCTGAAGGTCTTAAACGACTAAAAGCAAACCGTGTAAAAAAAACCTGGGTGTATTCGTAAAAAAGCATTATTTAATGTCTGTTTTGAAAACGCAAACATCAATTTAATATTGTTCTTGATGCATTGGATATTCATCAGGAGAAAAAAGAAAAACAAACTGTTCCCAATCATCGGAGTATGAACGAAAGCGTGCGCGGTGCGCCTTTCGGCAAAGCACACGCCGACACTACGATCGAGTCTAACCGAAGGTGCATCGCGTCGTTGATTGTTCTCGCAGCGCGTCGAACGGGTTTGACTCCTGCTGCGCGCATAGCAGAACTTGCATCTAAACGTGCTTGCTTCGCATGCGAAAGAGGATGATATGAGGAAACGGAGAAAGCTGGCAACGCTCACGCTGGTTCTCTGCGCGCGGAGAACGAGTGAGCATACCAAGGAGGAAATTATTTCAAATCATTTGTCATGGCGCAAAACTTTAAATTTGACTTCTGGCAGGGCTGCTGTTGGTTCTTCATTATGAATCGTACGACTGGCAAAAGCTTTCTATAGCTTCATATATGTGATGTGGTGTGGTGTGTCGGAGAAACACACATTTAGCTGCAATTTGACTGTACGCCAAGCATGTGGCGTTAACTTGATCTGCCCACGAAATATTTTGTTTCTTTAGATGTTTAGATGTTAAAATCATTGGAAATATTACGTGAAACTTTGTTTAAAAAAAATTACTGGGTAAATTATTTGCCCTAATAATTAATTGCCAAGAAATTAATTTTCTACTTCTGACCAAAAAATGGTTATAATATTGCTAAAGGTTGTGCGCCCCAGAAGTGATGAGATCGCGATACTGGATTTTGATTGAACGTGAGTGAGGTGGTGACCAGGGCTGTAGGACAAAACATCATCAGAGCGTGTGAATTTCTTAGGATCGCAGTACTTGCCTGTGAGCGCAGGTCGAAAAACCCATACGGCTGGATGGAGATTCCTTCTGGCCAATGCCATGGGTCGCTAACTTCATTCGTTCTAGATTTAGGCACAACCACTTTGAAGGACACGAAAGACAACTCGTTGATATGCTTTCCACGAGGAGCGAGTTTTGTCACTTTAACGACGAATGAACTGGAGTTGGTAGGCTGACCAGATTATTTCGGTGAAAAAACGGGACATGTCAAAAAACCTTGTGATAAAATTCAAGAGCTGTGGAAATTTCAAGGATTAAGGGCCTTATTTTCATTTTTCGTATTAAAAATTAGAAATATTTTAGAGTGAATCATTCATCACCATAACTTTCTATTGTATCAAGTTAGTTGTGGAAAATACTAAACTAAATTATTCACTCTTCAAAGAGACACGGACAAAAACACGAAGGAACAGAAAATTTAAATTAAATTTTAATCTACTCTTAAATTTGCGTTAAGGATTTTGTTATTGATTAATATTAAAAACTTTTTGAATCCAAACAATAGTCAAAGTACCCTGCATAAGGCCGGTTTTCGGCATTAGAAGGCTAAGAAAAAACAGTTTTCAGAAAAAAAATGTCAAATGACATATGCGAAAAGAGCAATAGAATGGGATTATTGATTTTCCGCCTGAAATTCCTTTTTCACAAGAAAAGAATAATAATAAAATGTGATTTCAATTATTTCCATAAATATGGTTGGCGCAAAAAAGCGAGCTCATGCAATTTCGTCACGGAGAATATAAAAATCCTGGCCAGTTTATAGTCGGACCTTCGTAGATTTCCGCCGGATTGTATTTTAAATCGGGCTGAATTTTTAAATTTTCCTAGCGCCAAATATCCCGTCCACACACATGGGAGCAAAATTTGCAGACAAGCTGATGTGTAAACTAGCCTGAAAGTACGTGAGGACCTTGAATCTAGCCTTTAACTCGATTTTGTTCAGTTGATTTGTAAATTATTTTTTCATGCCGTCGTTTCTTTAAAATGGATGGTTTTGAAATATTCGGAAAGACTGAATGATTTTTAATGTTTTGAAAAGAATCGAATGATTGAAAAATATGTGGTGAAGCAGATTTGAAAAAAATGAATTACCTGCTCCGGCAGATTCAAAAAGTATAAATGGAAATGAACTTAATCTGAAGATAAGAATGTCTGCTTCTGCGCTTCATTTTATTGACGTTGAGGCGTGACCTGATTAGGAAATATTTGCCTACCAATTTACTAATTCTGTCCAACCCACTGATGGAATTGGCCTAATTTTAATGCCTCCGAAATAACTAGAAAAAAAATCATTTAAATGAAACTGTACGAACAAATCTCCCGGAGAAGCACCCTTTTGCCATTGACTGTTAAAAACCTTAAGAAAAGTTTATCAATGGAAAATACGAAACGGCATAAATAGCATTCTTTTAAAAGCAACATTAATAACATAACATCGCACTTAATAACACTTTTTTGATGGGTTTCGTCCACGTCCAAGAGATCAGCTAACAGACGCCTGCAAATCACAATGACACAAAAAAAACACTTTCTATGTATTTGATTTTAGATTTCTGCCTAAAATATTGAATTTTTTTGAATAATATTTTGGAGCTCTTTGGAAGAATTAATGAAAAACGGGACAAACTGAGGATTTTTTAGATTACGACGGGACAGCACAATAAGGTCTAAAAAACGGGACTGTCCCGTTAAATACGGTACGTATGGTCAGCCTAGGAGTTGGAGATATCCATTACGTGCTTCCCTTTGGTCAGGCTCGAATGAAGAAACGTAAGAGGACTCCACCTCGTTAGAGGAAGCGTCATTATTCATAGAAGATGTAGATCTAACAGGAGCAGCGGAATGTCTGGAAGATGTTCCACCATCACTTATGCCAGTACCGGCTGACGGAGCAGATCGGCAACCAGTATTCGAATGGAAACTGAGTCCAGTGTCCAGTGGGTCCAGAGCTGGGGTTGAGACGTTGATCCGTGATTTGTTCAATGGTACATTTTCAGAGCTAGGCGGTCGATGAGCGACGATTTGGACCCTTTTGTTGGATCCAATAACATTTGGAGCTATTGGAGCTATTGATGTCATCTAGGACTTCGAAGAAGGAAGTTTCTTCACAGGATCTGAATTTGTTTATCTGGTCGTCCACGACGTCATCTAAGTTGAGCTCATAGATACTTTGTAGGAATGTGGTTTGATCGGTTACATTCATTGCTCCTCGGATATTATGGCTGACTTATGTATGTCGAGTCAAGTACGAGACACTTAAGATGGTCTCACAGTTGAGGTTGAAATACGTATCTGTATAGATAACAAAATGTAGTGGAATTAAATATAAGTACTAAACTCGACTTGGACATTTACATTCATTGGTTTGAAGAGCAGCTGAGATCAGTAGACCGTCTTATTGATTCTACGTAGATTTTTACCGTAGTTTTAGGTATCCATCGAATCGGTACGAATAACCGATTCTCGCAAGATTCTCATGATTGTCTTTCCACGATCGAAGTTTGAGCGGCATGATTCACAAAACCAGATTAGTCCAATTATTCCTGCGAATGCTGAATAGTGCGAATTGGTCATTCCGACGCAGGTATCGCCATGCAGCAAGAGTCACCGCATGTTATTTATCTACCAACATCCAGTACATTTAAACATACTTTGCAAGATGGAAGAAGGATGAAGGAAGAAAGAAGAAGGAAGGAATACAAAAGAACGAAGAAGAAAGAAGAAAGAAGGTAGGAGAAGAGAGGAAGAAGGAAGAAAGGAAAAGTAAGAAGAGAGAAGGTAGAAAAAAGTAGGAAAAGGGAAAAAATAAGCAGGCAGAAGAGAAAACTAATAATGAGGAAGAAAGAAAAAAGAAGAAGGAACAAGTTCTCTGTTTTCAATTATCTGTTCTCATTTCTTAGTTCGCAGTTCTAACTTTTCACTTCCCACTTCTCATTTCTCACTCTTCACTACTCGTAATCTGATTTTTTTTATATTGTCCAAATGGCATTTGGCCAAACGACCCGTTCGGCCAAATGTCCTGACACCCAAAATTCTCTGATGTTTTCGAAGACTACCAGTGAGCCCAAGTACACGAATTCTACAGCATCCTTGATTTCGTAACGACCCATACATACGACCACCCCACCCTGAGGGTGGGTGGTTTCCGCTGTCTTATCTTAAGCCTCTTCTTATTGTTGAATAGCGGGTACGGAAGATCATCACCTTGCCATAACCCTCTGCGTGTTTCGACCGTGTCAGTTTTTCCGGGAATCTGTGTTCGTGCATGATGTGATGGCCAAAGATGTTATCGATCATTTAGTAATTTCTGCAAGTTCTTGCGTACTTGTCCGTGGTAGACCGTTTGCCCATGAATCCCGCCTAGAACCGTTCCACGAAATCTTTTGAAATTTGTGCTAATCGACGGCATATCATTTGGAAGAGTAAATTGTAGATGGCATTCAGCAACGTGACTGTTATTGCTACAATCCAGCTTGTCGACTTTTTTATATATAGAACACATGACGACCCCTCTCCAGCTGTCTGCAAGTCAGGGAGAACTGCCTAGGATGTGGTGGGGTTTAGCAGTGGGCTCTGCTAAATCCCTCCCAAAAACCACAAGTGTCCGTAAGCAGACTCTATCAAAGCGACTGTGTGCCGCTTCAAAAGCACAAGCCCAGGGAGTGCCATTGGCACATCAGGGTTTACCCCAGTAAGATCCTGATTATGGTATACTGATTGTATGTTATTGGACCTTGTCTCTGGATATTGGAATATTGTGAAAGTGAGGGCTGGTAGTCTGGTTATTCTATTCTCTTTGTAAGACCGGGTGGCACCGACCTGAAACGGCGAATGGGCTAATGGCCAGGCTGTCTTCCATCCCCTAAAACAGTGACGGGCCTTGTAGCACGCGGTACAATCTTGTCGCTCTGCTGGCAGCTGAGTGGGATTAGGCTCAGATGCTCTTTCCTGACTAGCGCTGATCTGGCTCTGAACACGAAAGTGTCAACCTTCGCATGGTCGGAGACGAGCCAGCCTTGGGCTGAAAGTCTCTTTAATAAAGAAAAAAAAAAAAAAAAAAAAAAAAAAACCTTCGCATGGCCTCCCTGCATCGCGAAGGCGACTACACCAGCAGGATTCGACAGCAGCCGCAAGGGAAACCCATTAGAAATGAATTCAGCGAAACAAACTAAAACTACGAGCGATGCAGCAGTGGTGAATGGTGGTAAGAAGAACCCTTTCTCCAGACGCAGCGGCCTTGAGAGGTCTCCCCAAAGATCGCCGGGGGAAGGCGATGGAGAAAACCGTGGAGGGTCTGAGGAGGTGCCGGTTGAAGTGAAGATGGACGGCCCCACCCTGACCCGCGTAATCAAATCGGTGATGACGCGGGTCAGGGTGGGGCCGTCCGGAACGCGGTGGCCAGACGATGGAGGTAACACGGATGTATCAGACGTGATCATGTCGTTCCTGGAAAACCGGGTTAATTACAGCAAGGACCTGAAACTTGCTGTGCAGGCGCTCTGTGCCCTAGTAGTGGAGGCCAAGTCGGAGCAGAGGTTCCTACTAGAGGCCAGCAAGAGTGCGGAGAGAGAAATCCGCAAACTTGTGAAGGATCGGAAACAGGCGGAACACCAGGCGGAGAAAGAAAAAGATCGAAGATTCGCCTCCTGTCTGAAGGTAAACGGTTGGCGGAGTGCCAGACCGAGGAACTCCGCAGAAGGATGGCCGTGACAGGAGCGACTCCGAAGCTGAGTAAGGTTACGCAGGAGGCGAACTTGAAAACAGCTACTGAGAAGTCTGCAGCTCCTAAGCGGGAGAGACGGGAGAAGGTCGAGCGGAAGGCCGGCCCTCTCAAGCCGGAGAAACCAGTGCCTCTACTATCGAGGGCCACTGAAGCTCGCCGGGAGGAAGACCTACCCTGGAGGGAGGTCTTCTTCTTCTTCTTCTTCATTGGCATTACATCCTCCACTGGGATATTGCCGCCTCGCAGCTTAGTGTTCAATTAGCACTTCCACAGTTATTAACTGCGAGGTTTCTAAGCCAAGTCTCCATTTCTGCATTCGTATATCATGAGGCTAACACGATGATACTTTTATGCCCAAGGAAGTCGAGACAATTTCCAATCCGAAAATTGTCTAGACCGGCACCGGGAATCGAACCCAGCCCCCCTCAGCATGGTCTTGCTTTGTAGCCGCGCATCTTACCGCACGGCTAAGGAGGGCCCTCTGGAGGGAGGTCGTGAACCCCGAAAAGGCGAAGAGGCAACGGCAGCAGGCCGCAAATATTGCGGCAGGTGGAGCGATGTGCACCACTGCTAAGAAGGGTATAGTCCAGGAGAAGACGGGTACGCCTTCCAATGGCAGTTGAAAGCGTAAAGACAGAGGCGAGGCGATTATCGTTAGTATTGACGATAAAAGCTACGCCGAAGTCTTGAAGGCCATGAGAGTTAACGACAAACTCTCTGGCCTAGGAGGGGATGTCAACTGCATCCGAAGGACGCGGAAAGGCGAGATGATTCTCGTCTTGAAGCGGGATGCTGCTCAGAAAAGTTCTGAGTACAAAAAGTTGACGGAGGAGGTCCTGGGTGAAGGGGTTCAAGTAAGAGGCTTATGCCCAGTTTCGAACATCCAGTGCAAGGGCCTGGATGAAGTAACCGAGACCAGAGACCTGATCGACGCACTGAGAGATGTCGAGATCCAGGAATCTGCGGTTCGGTTAAGCAAAAACTAAGCGGGAATACAGGTTGCCCCATTTCAAGTACCTCAGGCTGAGGCTAAAACGGTAATGGATAGGGCTAAACTAAAAGTGGGTTGGTCGGTATGTCCGCTAAGTAATAAGCCACCCGCTTCAGACCTACTTCAGGTGTCTTGACAACGGTCATAAGTCATATGACTGTAAAGGACCTGATCGCAGTAAGCTATGTCGTAGGTGTGGAGCTGAAGGCCACCAAGCTCGCACATGTCAGGCTTCATCAAGGTGTCTGATCTGTCCCCCGGGTACAGACAACAAACACCTTATCGATGTCCAGGCCTGTCCGGCCTCTAGAAGGATCCAGACACGCAGGTCACACAGCTAAATGAACCACTGCGAGGCGGCTCAACTGCTGCTACAACAGTCGGTTACCGAGTGTAAAGCTGATGTAGCCTTGCTGTTCGATCCATACCGCATCCCTGCTGGAAACGGCAGTTGGATTTAATATACAGGACAGGGTCAGCGTCTTCGACAAGAGGTCGCACAGACTGAACACTTAACATCTAGCACATGACAAATTGCGGATAAGTCTCAGATGGTGGCCATCTGGACTTGCGGGCGATACCCCATCCAGAAGATATTATCATCACCTGATGATGAGGGTTTCGTCATAGCAAAGGTAAACGGTGTTTACTTTTGTAGCTGCTGCTGTCCTCCCAGGTGGAGTATAGTGCAGTTTACTAGGGTAGTGGACATCCTTTCAGCGAAACTAACTGGCTTAAAACCATTAGTTGTAGCAGGCGATTTCAATGCGTAGACAGTGGATTGGGGATCCCGGTTCACATACGCTAGAGGTCATACCTTGCTAGAGTCGCTAGCGGTATGGAACGTAATCTGTGGAACTGCTGAACGAAGGCCAAGTGCCAACGTTCAGGAGACCTGACCACACTACCTGAGTTAACCTCCAAAGAAAAACAATCACATGAAGCCTGCCATCCAATCCTACGAAAGAACCTTCACTTCCTAAATCTTGGTAATTACCCAGTGTAGATTTCTCTGTCGTGTTTAAAAACCTCTCATGGTAGTTAATCAACCGGAACATTTTCCAGCCGACTCATTTCTTTCTGGATTTCCTGCAGATCCTGAGCTAGAAAACGTTAGTCCTGCACGTGTGCTCCCAGGCCATTAAGATGCTCTTCGTAGTGCTGCCGCCATCTCTTGATCACCGCACACTCGTTCGTAAGCAGTTTCCAGTTTATGTCCTTACACATGGTGGGCTGCGGCACGTGACCATTACGTGAACCTTAACTTCTCTTAGAACTAGCATGCATTATAAGCGCGCTACATTTGCTCCGTTTCTTTACGGTCTCGATCTTCCAGCTAGCGGTTTTTACTTCGGTAAATCGAGTTTTGCCTGTTTCGCGCCCATTTGTAGCGTGTCTCGTTCTTTGTCTTGCGGTGTTGCAGCTGTCTCGCCCATGCTGCATTATACTCCATGACCACCTGCTCACATTCGTCGTCATGTCAGTCATTTCATCGATCTGGCTGCTTCTCCGTTGGGGACGCCATTTCCAGCTGATGCACGAATGCTTGGGCAAGTCTGCCGCCTTGTAGCTGCCCAATAAAAAAAAACACTGCGTAAGATTTCGACGCGTGTTGTACACTATCGATAGTTTTGAGCGCAGGCATACTGCAACGAGGTAGTGGTTAGATTCTATCTTCGCACCAGAGATGCATCCTGAACAGAACATAAGCCAAGAGCGTGCCTTGGTGTTCTAAGTTTTGAACTCTGAACACAGTTCAGTGTGCACTGGGTTGGTACGCAAGCAAAACGATCATTGTAACTAAGATTCCTTAGATTTGAAACTATGCAAAAACATACGAGCATGCTTGATTTTTATCCGTTAGATGCCCACGTGTTCCATTACTAGCCGAAAAATGAGTAGCATGCCGTCGCATGAGTTTGTTTTCCTAGGATACAAGTTGCTAAGTTAGGTCAGTGCTCTTGAACAGTGTGCAGTGTTCAGAACGTTTTAAACACGAACACGCGTTCTCGTGTTCAGATGCATCTCTGCTTCGCACATTCGATTAGAGCTTCGATATGGTTTTCCTTTTCTGGATTAGGTGATCTCCATGTGGCTTTGTGGATATTCTTATGAGGGAAGAAAGTGCTTTGGATTACCAAGTTTACCAAGTTTTTTTTGCCGTTGTCGCTCGATACAAGGCAGACCCAGATGCAGATCTCCATCCTGAGCGATGTCCATCTATCGCTTTAACCTGTTACTAGGTTAGATTTCAGTCGGCTTTCTTCATTTCTTTATTGAGGCTTCGCCGCCATGAGCCTCTGGATCTGCCTCTGCTGCGATTTCTCGCTGGGTTCCAGTCTAATGCTTGTTTACAGATTTGTTTCCGCTCTACGTAAGGTGTGGTCAACCTAGCCCCACTTCCGATCCCGAATTTCTGTTGCTATCGGCCTCTGGTGATAATGACGATGGAGCTCGTTTTTCAAGATCCAGTTGTGAGGCCACCAGGTACTCCGCTGATACACATGTTTCACTAGCGTATAATAGCACAGATTTCACGGTTGGAGCGGATTTGGAGCGTTCAATTATCTGCCTGTTTCTCTAACTATTTCTTAAACTCGCAAAGGTAGCCCTTGTTTCCTTGATCCGTTACATCTTTTGTAACAGTTGTATATGCTTAAAAAAAGGTTTTATACAATAATTGTGAAATTTGTTTTTGTGGATGCGTAAACTGAAATTATAGAATGAAGAATCCAAAAAGCTTTCAAAACAGCCAATTCAGCACTTGACTGATCATTTTTAGCACTTAAAAGTACCAAATTCCTCATATTTTTTCATTAAAATAAAAAAATGTTGTAATCCCTACTTTTTTGCTATCTGTAGCAACCATGTTTCAAGTCATATAGATATACACAAACAATCAGAAGCTTTAATCAGTGATATAGAAATCGAGATGTTCGATGAGTTTGCGTACTGTGATTTGTTTGTGTGTAGGGGAGAATGGTCCAAAATGCACCCCTGGGGCAAAATGGTCTCACTCATAAAATCACTCATATAATCTGTTGTAGTACATTTATGAACGAATATTACCATTACAATTCATTATTTGTTATCCATCATTGAGCTCCATTGGAAAAAAAAAAATAGCAAAATCCCTTCTTATTTACTCAAATTCAACGATTTGCTATTTTTCCACCACATCCGTCAGATTGTAGTTCAATTCATTAAGAAAAAACAAACAACCATGCGTTTACCATCATTTTACATGCAATTGAGTCATTTTAGACCACCATTCGGGCGTTTTGCCCCAGGCCTCTTTATAAAACATTTTTTAAATGCGTTAGAAAGCCATGAAAACCTTATTGTTTTGAATAGGAGATCATTGTGAAATGTAGCTGGGTTTGTAAGTTTTGCACCTATACGTTGAAATGGTTGGATATTTTTGTTTATATGGGCGAAAACATCGAAAAAGCTTAAGGGGTGCATTTTGGACCGTTCTCCCCTAAGTCTAAGTCATAAAGCAAAATGTACATTGGAGTCTCTTTACGAAAATAATTTCTTGGATCGATTTTCATAATATTAGCACCCTGTTTATAAATTTCTCCAAAACACCGAAAAATATGATTTTCGAGAGAATCAGTTAATTTTGACCTTATTAGTCTTCATTGTGCTTTCATGAGTTGAGAATATACAAAAAAAACTGACTTTGTGCATACTCTCCAGGCGATGGTGGTGCGGGAACATTGTCGTTATCGCCTTCTTGGTTGGCGCGTGGTAGCAGATGTGGATCGGGAGTGGTTTTTCCGCGGACACACGAGCGACGGGGTTGGATCTTAGATCGAGTTTCTTCCTTTCTAACGGGATGATGCGAGAAGTCACGCGGAATAATTAAGCAGTGAAATTAATTTTTCTACGAAGCACACCAAAGCGAAGAAATAAAACCAACGGAGCAGGGTGAAGGACTTTAGTTTTACGTGTTTTAGTTTGCTGTTGCACGGATGGGGAAACGTTCGGCGAAACTCATCCCAGAACGATGACGGAGGCGTGATATAAATGTTTGACGGTCCGGCGGAATCAATTAAATTTAATTCGAGAAGTTCAACTTCTAATTAATTGGGAAGAGCATTAAAAATAACTAGAATTGTTTTCTAATAAAAATCAACAACCATATATACATATTCTCTTGGAATGAAAAGAATCCTGGTTTATCGCAGGAGTTTTTTGTTTTCTTCGCCACAAATGTGAGCTCGATATTTGAGCACTTGACACATTTTACTATCTGATAGATAGATATTTTTATATTTTTCTGAGATAGCCTTGCGGTTTGGATTATACGAGGACTATTTTTCAAAGTTGAAAATGTAAATAGAAAAAGTCCTTGAAAAAGTCTAAATTTATGCATATTGAGTTTATTGATTATTCTTATCTCAGCCTCTTTGATCTCAATACAGTTCTAGTAAATGTTGTCGTTCCTGTTTTTCTCTGATCAGAAAAGTCATGCATCTCATATTATTCTTCAATAAACATGTTTGCAAATTCATTGCAAGATATCCGCAGCTCCGTACTAAAATAAAGTGATTCAGTTTGTATTCCGGTCCAATGTAGCAAAGGGGTTTAACACATTTCTCAACTTCTTCAAGTGTATGTCCTACAAGCAACACAAATACACAAACGAGGACTTGGTTTTAAAACATAAACCTGCCAGTTACGATTGAAGAAATGTATTTCAAGCCACTGAAGTGAAGATAAGGCTCCCCACGAAGAAGGCAATAATGATAAATTTAAGGAACACTTCGAATAACCAGAGCTGTTATGCGACGCGCTCACTAAATAACGAAGCTACGTACTAGAAATGACAACTCATGGAATGACGGTCGTAAATAAAATGGACAACATAAAAGATCAACGGCTTATTAGAGACGCGCAGCAGGTGATAGCAAAAACTTATCGTCATTCTTAAGGATCAGCAGAATGGCAAGCCTAAGTGAAAAATGGCAAGCTTATTCTGCTCTGCTCGTATAATTCTATCCGTAGTGGAATGCCTATATTGAATCTTTTGTGGTAGGTCATATTAAAGTACCTTGCGGATATTGACGACTATGTACCGCCATAGAAATGAGAAAGCAGAATATTTTACTACTTTTCTCGAATCCGTCGTAGTTGCGTACTACACGAGGGAGCGTCTGTCGCCCTCCTTATTATAGTCTATAAATTTTATCATCTACCCAGTGCCTGGTGGGGAGTATCCCCGCTATTCCTTGCGGATTCAATGGATGCCACAGGCAAAATAATAAACACCCATTATGTATACCCCTCGAACGCTGAGTGCGAACATTTTCTCAGGCTATACACACCGATAAACTAATGTACTGATGTGGGCTGTGTCCATTCTTCCACTTCGGGTGGGGAACAAAATACTGCTCCGCATTATGGGTTTGAGTTAGGACGCCAAACTAAAGGACGATAATCCACAAAATTGGCCGAGACACGAACAGACGTGCTCCTGCCAACACCACTAGTCTTGTGCAAACGTTCTCATCATCAAATATTTACGACACTTGATGGCAATACATATGTGAAGTAGAATGGACTGCCGAGTGGCGGAAATAGTGAATTGTCGATACGCTGTCGACGGTTTTTGCTAACGATTCTTGAAGTATTGATTGACATTTCCCGGTGCGTTGTTTTCGCAATCGGTTGATTGATTGCGATAGTAAAAAAAAATCCCCTATGTTCATGCTTCTTTTCGCTGCTCTCATTTGCCGTCCATACTAGTTATTTTTCTGATACGAAGTCAACGTACGTAGTGCTGGGGCTGAAGTGCTACCAATATAGGATGCGACACCACTTCTGCCATGAGCAATACAACCATCAACAGACATGTGAGTTCCGTACACTGATTTTCGTTTCAGCAGTAGAATGACACATATATTTTTGTACCGACGATTGTACAGAGTACGATGGCAATTTTTTTCAATTTGGAACGCTTTAAATGGTTTATGTTCCGGTTCTTTATCATATAACATTCACCTTCAGGCTATAAAAAAACAAAGGAAAGAAACACCGATGGGCTTTTTTCTTAATATATATTCATAAGAGCAAGTAATACAAAATGGAACTGTTTCTATAGTCCAGTGATTCTCAACCTAGGAACCTCGATTTCAAGGAAAGAAGAAAATAACAAAATAAAATATAAAACATCACCGTCATCCAGTGCTGCCGAATATTTACAGCCCTGGTCCTGCTTATCTCAATCAGCATAGTGTATGGAAGGCTGTGGGACAAAAGATCATAGGACAAGAGGACAAGACAAGACAAGAACAAATTTCTGAACTATATTCTAGAATCTAAAGATTCGAGAGCCTCCATTTGAAAGACACGAAGGCCTTTTGCTGAAAAGCTCAGTAGCTTCATTGCAAGAGACTTGGAAGTCTCCTTCTTAGTGTCTCAGAAGCCTTCTTCCAAGCAACTCGTACGCCTCCCTTCAAAAGGCTCTGAATCCTCCTACTAAGAGGCTCGGAAACTTCATTTCAAAATACTCGAAAGCCTCCTTCAAACAAGCTCGGAAGCCTCCCATCAAGAGTAGCACAGACAAAAATGGTTGCAACAACTTGATTGTAACCGAGTTAGGTCACATATATGTTGCAGTAAACTATGTGTAACATATGTGCTGTTAGGGCACATTTTAAGAGGCTCAACAGCCCCCTTTTAAGCGGCTCAGAAGTCTTCTTCCAAGAGACTCGAAAGCCTCCTTCTGAGAGGCTCACAAGTCTCCTTTCAATAAGCTCGGAAGCCTCCTTTTAAGAGGCTCGGAAACCTCTTTTCAAAAGGCTCGAAAGCCTTCTTTCAAGAAGCTTGGAAGCTTCTTTTTTAGAGGCTCGGGAGCCACAGAGGCTAGGAAGCCTTCTTTCAAGGGGTTGAGAAGCATCCTTTAAAGAGGCTCACAAGCCTACTATCAAGAGACTCGGTTACCTACTTTCAAGAGGCTCAGAAGCCTTCTTTCAAGAGACTCGATAGCCTCCTTTCAAGAGACTCGAAAACCTACTTTCAAGATGCTTGGAAGCCTTCTTTCAAGAGGCTCGAAAGCCTCTTTCTTAAAAAAAAACTCGCAAGCCAGGCTAGGAAACCTTCTTTCAAAAGACTCGGAAGCCTCCTTTCAAGAGGTTTGGAAGTCTCCTTTCAAGAGGCTCGGAAGTTCTCCTTTTTTCAAGAGGTTATGACACTGGGACATTGCCGCTTCGCAGCTTAGTGTTCATTAAGCACTTCCACAGTTATTGACTGCGAAGCTTCTAAGCCAAGTTGCCATTTCTGCATTCGTATATCATGAGGCTAATACGATGATACTTTTATGCCTAGGGAAGTCGAGACAATTTCCAATCCGAAAAATGTCTAGACCGGCACCGGGAATCGAACCCAGCCACCCTCAGCATGGTCTTGCTTTGTAGCCTCCTTTTAAGAGGCTCGAAACACTGATGTTTCGGACAGCAGAACGTTCGCGCGGTCGGCCGAATTATTGTGTTCTGCATTGCGCGGCCGGTAATAAAATTAATCAGTTCAGTGCGTGATCTCTCATGTTTCGGACAGCAGAACGATCGCGTGGTCGGACGAAATATTGTGTTCTGCATTGCGCGGCCGGTAATAAAATTAATCAGTTCAGTGCGTGATCTCTCATGTTTCGGACAGCAGAACGATCGCGCGGTCGGCCGAATTATTGTGTTCTGCATTGCGCGGCCGGTAATAAAATTAATCAGTTCAGTGCGTGATCTCTCTTGTTTCGAAGCGAGCTTGGTAGTCATATGACTACTGCTTCTGCCTCATACGCAGGAGGTTGTGGGTTCAATCTCAGGTCCGTTCCATTCTCTTACTCTTTATCTTTCCCTTTATTTCTCATGTTCTAGCAATCGCTAGAACTGGAAATAGACTTCCATACCGTTTCCATTACTATTCCTATACCTTCAACTTGAGTATTCTATCAGTAATCTGCTAGAATTGGAAATGAACTATAGAGCTCGTTTCCAACATCCAATTAGAAATCCCATCAGTTACCTTCTCCTATCTATCACATTGGCAGCTCGTTAACCAAGACGGACCTCTGCCTCTCCAACCTAACACAGAAATCCAACAAATTCCGCATGAACTCGTGGCAAGTGCAGAGGTATATTCGGCTTGCAGTGGGCGAGTGATTGCATCATCATTTCCTCCCCCTTCCTACATTGACTTGCATTCTGACGTGGCAGGCGCCAGTATGACCTAACAAATGAGATCACCAGTACTTGTACATTGAAGATGTGTGCTAGTCCCAAGCAAACATCTGTTGGTTCCCTGTGCAAGAACAGCTGATCTGGTCATAATGGAGTAGCAACTACGAGCAGTCAATCAAGCTCAAGCTCAAGCTCAAGCTCCTTTTAAGAGGCTCGAAATACTCTTTTTAAGAGGATCAGAATCCTACTTTAAAGAGGAACGAAAGCCTCCTTTTAAGAAGCTCACAAGCCTACTTTCAAGATGCTTGTAAGCCTCTTTTCTAGGGGATCGGAAGCCTCCTTTCAAAAGGCTCGAGAGACTTCTTTCAAGAAGTTTGAAAGCATCCTTTCAAAAAGCTTAAATTCCTACTTTCAAGAAGCTGTAAAGCCTTCTTTCAAGAGGTTTGGAAGTCTCTTTTCAAGAGGCTCGGAAGACTCTTTTCATGGAAAAAGGAAGCCACTTTTCAAGAGGCTAGGAAACCTTCTTTCGAGAGGCTTGAAAGCCTCCTTCGGAAAGGCTGACAAGCCTTCTTTCAAGAGGCTTGGAAGCCTCCTTCCAAGAGGCTCACAAGCCTACTTTCGAGAAGCTCGGAAGCCTTTCAAGAGGTTCGGAAGCAACTTTTCAAGAGGCTAGGAAACCTTCTTTCAAGAGGCTCTGAAGCCTTATTTCAAGAGGCTGGGAAGTCTCCTTTCAAGAGGCTCGGGAGCCTCCTTTCAAGCAACTCAGCAATCTCCTTTCAAGAAGCCCGGAATCCTCCTTTCAAGTGACTCGGAAGCCTCTTTTCAAGATGCTCACCATCCTACTTTCAAGAGGCTTGGAAGCCTCTTTTCAAGTGGATCGGAAGCCTGCTTTCGAAATACTCGGAAGCCTCCTTTCAAAAGGTTTGAAAGCCTTCTTTCAAGAAGCTCGAACGCCTTCTTTCAAAAGGTTAGGAAGCCTCTTTCCAAGAGGCTCGGAAGCTTCTTTTCATGAGGCTCGGAAGACTCTTTTCAAGAGGCTTAAAAAACTCTTATCAAGGGGATCGGGAGCAACTTTTCAAGACGCTAGGCAAAGGAGGCTTCCTAGGAGGGACAGAGGCACAGAAACCTTCTTTCAAGAGGCTCAAAAGCCTTCTTTCAAGAGGCTCGGAAGCCTCCTTCCAAGAGAATCGGAAGTCTCTTTTCAAAAGGCTCGGAAGCCTGCATTCGAAAAACTCAGAAGCCTCCTTTTAAAAGGCTCGGAAACCTCATTTCAAGAGACTCGAAAACCTCCATTTGAAATGCTCGAAAACCTCCTTTTAAGATGCTCGAAAGCCTCATTTGCAGAAGCTCAAGATCCTACTTTCAAGAGGCTCGAATACCTCCTTTCTAGAGGCTCACAAGCCTGCTTTTAAGAGGCTAGGAAGTCTCCTTTCAAGAGATTCGGAAGCGTCCTTTTAAAAGGCTAGAACGCCTCCTTTCAAGAGGCTCGGAAGCCTCCCTTTACTAGGCTCGGAAACCTTCTTTTAAGAGGCTCGAAAGCCTTCTTTTAAGAAGCTCGGAAGCCTCCTTAAAAGGCTCAGAATCCTACCTTTAAGAAGTTAGACAGCCAGCTTTTAAGAGGCTCACAACCCCACTTTCAAGAGGCTCTGAAGCCTCCTTTAAAAAAACTCGAAAGCCTACTTTAAAAAAAACTTGGAAGCCTACTTTCAAAAGATTCGAAAGCCTTCTTTCAAGAAGCTTGGAAGCTTTCTCTCAAGAGGCTCGAAAGCCTCTATCCAAGAGGCTCGGAAGACTCTTTTCAAGAGGCTAGGAAGTCTCCTTTCAAGAAGCTCAGAAGCCTCCTTTCAAGAGACTCGGAAGCCTTCTTCTAGGAGGCTCAAAAGCCTCTTTTTAAGAGGCTCACAAGTCTTCTTTCAAGAGGCTTGGAAGCCTCCTTTGAAGAGGCTCACAAGCCTACTTTCGAGAAACTCGAAAGCCTTCTTTCAAGAGGCTCGGAAGCCTCCTTTCAAAAGGCTCGTAAATGTCCTTCCTTTTAAGAGGCTTGAAAACCTCGTTCCAAGAAGCTTGGAAGTCTCCTTTCAAGAAATTCGGAATCCTCTTTTTAAAAAGGCTCGGAAACAACTTTTCAAGATGCTAAGAAGCCTTCTTTGAAAAGGCACAAAAGGCTTCTTTCAAGAGGCTCGGAAGCCTACTTTCAAGAGGCTTGGAAGCCCCCTGTAAGAGGCTCGGAAGCCTCCTTTCAAGAAACTCAGAAGCCTCCTTTCAAGAAGCCCGGAAGCCTCCTTTCAAGATGCCCGGAAGCCTCCTTTCAAGAGACACAGAAACCTTCTTTCAAGAGAATCGGAAGTCTCCTTTCAAAAGGCTCGGAAGCCTGCTTTCAAAAAGCTCAGAAGCCTCCTTTCAAAAGGCTCGAAAGCCTCCTTTTAAAAAGCTCGAAATACTCTTTTTAAGAGGATCAGAATCCTACTTTCAAGAAGAACGAAAGCCTTTTTTAAAGAAGCTCACGAGCTTACTTTCAAGAGGCTTTAAAACCTCCTTTCAAGAGGGACCGAAACCTTCTTTCAAGAAGCTCAAAAGCCTTCTTTCAAAAGGCTCGGAAGCCTCATTCTAAGAGAATCGGAAGTCTCCTTTCAAAAGGCTCGGAGGCCTGCTTTCAAAAAGCTCAGAAGCCTCCTTTCAAGAAGCCCGGAAGCCTCCTTTCAAAAGTTCGGAAGCCTCCTTTCAAGAGACTCGGAAGCCTCCTTTCAATAGGCCCGGAAGCCTTCTTTCAAGAAACTCAAAAGCCTACTTTCAAGAGATTCGTTAGCCTCCTTTCAAGAGGCTCGGAAGCCACCTTTTAAAAGACTCGAAATCCTTCTTTCAAGAGGCTCGGAAGCTGCCTTTTAAGAGACTCGGAAGCCTTCTTTAAGATACTCGAAAGCTTCTTTTAAGAGGCTCGAAAGCCTCCTTTCTAGAGGCTCACAAGCCTACTTTCAAGAGATTCGGAAGCCTCCTTTCAAAAGGCTCAAACGCCTCCATTCAAGAGGCTCGGAGTTTGCCTGATCGACACGACGGGTAAACTGCTCGAGAGGATCATCCTCAACAGGCTCACCCCGTACGCAGAGGGTACGGATGGCCTGTCGAGTAACCAGTTTGGTTTTCGGAAGGGTAAGTCCACGGTGGACGCTATCAATTCAGTCCTCAAGACTGCAGAGGTAGCGATCCAACGGAAAAGGCGAGGAATTCGATACTGTGCGTTGGTGACACTGGACGTGAAGAACGCATTCAACAGCGCAAGCTGGGATGCCATCGCGCTCTCGTTACACCGGCTTAGCCTGCCGGTGGGACTGTACCGGATCTTGGAATGCTACTTCCAGAACCGTGTGTTGCTATACGAGACCGATGCCGGTCAGAAAAGTGTTCCTATTACCGCAGGAGTCCCGCAAGGGTCAATCCTGGGTCCGGTACTATGGAACCTGATGTATGCCGGGTTACTGAAGCCAAAGTTCCCTCCTGGTGTGAAGATCGTCGGCTTTGCTGACGATGTAACCCTAGAGGTCTACGGGAGTCAATCCCGAAGTAGAGCTAACCGCAGAACACGCGATCAGCACTGTGGCGGACTGGATGAGTGCGAGAGGCCTTGAGCTCGCTCAACATAAGACGGAGGTGGTTATCGTCAGCAACCGTAAGTCGGCACAACATGCAGTTGTACACGTGGGAGACGTCGCGATCACTTCAAAGCGGAGTCTGAAGATTCTTGGGGTCATCATAGACGACAAGCTTACCTTCGGTAGCCATGTCGAATATGCGTGCAAGAAGGCTTCGACTGCTGTGGCGGCATTATCGAGGATGATGTCCAACAGCTCCAAGGTGTGCGCCAGTAGACGTAGGCTACTGGCAGGCGTTGCCGCATCTATTCTTAGGTACGGCGGCCCGTCCTGGGCAAAAGCACTGGGGGTAACCAGTTACCTGCAGAAACTGGAGAGCACCTACCGCTTGATGTGTCTCAGGGTGATATCGGCCTACCGCACGGTATCGCGCGACGCATCCTGCGTGATAGCGAGTATGATGCCAGTCGGGCTGGTCATCCGGGAGGACGAGGAGTGTTTTGACCTACGTGGCACCAGAGGAGCCCGCGAGCGTACCAGGGTGACTTCGGTTGCCAGATGGCAGCGCGAGTGGGATAACTCCTCGAAAGGTAGGTGGACCCACCGGCTGATTCCTAACATATCAAGCTGGGTGGGGAGACCCCATGGGAGGTTCACTTCCATCTGACACAATTCCTGTCAGGCCATGGCTGTTTCCGACAGTACCACCACAGGTTTGGGCACGCGGAGGTCTCCGTCTGCCCTGACTGCCCAGGTGTTGACGAAACTGCAGAGCACATACTGTTCGTATGTCCTCGTTTCGACGTCGAAAGAAGAGCAATGCTAGACGTTTGCGGCCGGGACACAACTCCGGATAATCTTATCCAAAGGATGTGTCAAGCGGTGGAGAAGTGGAACGCAGTCTCGACTGCAACCACTCAGATTGCCTGCAGCTTGCAGAGAATCTGGCGCGCCGAGCAACAATCGACAAGCATGACTAACTTGTGATTGGTAAGTTAGAGCGAAAGTGCCGAACGCGAAGAAGTGTGTGAATGGTCTGCCCATGCAGAGGTAATGGCACAGCGGGTGGCAACCGAGATCGTCACCTCGAAGCATGGCAGAAGGTATATATGTATGGAAGGTAAGTATGTATGGACTGCACACGCCGCGCGGGGAGTAGCGCAGGAATGTTGGTTCCTACGACTACTGATACCCCGCGGCGTGGCAGAGGAGTGTGGGGGAGCATCCAGGTCAGTCTCACATGGTACGAAAGGAATGAGTTGAGTCGTGTTGAGCTAGTCTCATATGGCATGAATGAGGTGAGTCAGACTCACATGGCATGTCAGAAGTGGGAACCTAAGCGAAGAGTCCCACAAGGGATGCCAGAGGGAGTGTTAGGTCGAATGACTCGAGTAGTATGTGTCAGCGCGAACTGAATGAAAGAGGTGAGCAGTCTCACATGGTACGATAAAGGTGGGCATAGAATTAGTCCCACACGGCATGAGAAGGGTGGGCACAAAAGTTAGTCCTGCACGGCATGAGAAGGGTGGGCACACAAGTCAGACCCATAGGAGCGTTAGCGTGTGTGTGCAAGCATGGAGTGTATGAGCATGAATCAAGGGTTTGGGTGGGCATACAAGTTAGACCCACATGGCATGAGAAGGGTGGGCACACAAGTTAGACCCGCACGGCATGACAGAGGTGCAACAGAGTATGTAGGGTGTGTTTGAGGGTGCGATAGAGCGAGCACCCAAGTCAGTCTCGCACGGGACGGGTGCCTGTGTGAGCGAGAACGAGCGAGTACGTTTAGTACTGCCATCCCCCAGAAGTAGTACTGAGAGGTAGTTCCTGGGGGAAACGATGGTGGAGCCCAAGGGAGTTTAGTCGGTATTACCGGTATGGTCGAGTCCGACACTCCAGTACACTTCCGTGTGGTAGTTTGGCAACTACAATGCACGTGTACTGGGTTAGTGTGTAAATGCAATCTCCCTTGTAAAAAAAAAAAAAAAAAAAAAAGAGGCTCGGAGGCCTCCCTTTAAGAGACTCGGAAGCCTTCTTTTAAGAGGCTCGAAAGCCTCCTTTTAAGAAGTCCACAAACTTACTTTCAAGAGGCTCAGAAGTCTCCTTTAAAGAGACTTGGGTGCCTCCTCTCAAGAGGCTCGGAAGCCTCCTTTCAAGAGGCTCGAAAGCCTCATTTCAAGAGGCTCGGAAGCCTCCTTTCTAGAGGCTCGGAAGCCTCCTTTCAAGAGGCTCGGAAGCCTTCTTTCAAGAGGCTCGGAAGCCTCCTTTCAAGAGGCTCGGAAGCTTCCTTCCAAAAGGCTCGGAAGCCTCCTTCCAATAGGCTTGGAAGCCTCCTTTCAAAAGGCTCGTAAATGTCCTTCCTTTTAAGAGGCTCACAAGCCTAGTTTCAAGAGGTTCGGAAGTCACCTTTCAAGAGACTCGGAAGCCTCCTTTCGAAAGAATCGGAAGCCTCCTTTAAAAAGGTGCAGAAGGCTTCTCTTAAGAGGCTCGAAAAAGGAAGAGGCTCGGAAACCTTCATTTAAGGGGGTCAGAAGACTCCAAAAGACCTCAAAGTCTTTTTGGAAGCTTTACAAAATAACCAACATTTCAGACAGCTTTTTGCAGAGCCTTATATACCATTAGTTTCCAGGTTCGTTTTGCATATATTTTTACTTACGTCAAAAAAAAAATTAGGATACCTTAATAAATGCAAAAATTCGAAGATGTACCTCTCAACAAAAACTGCCACTGCTCTAGACCGTTCACTAATCGAGAAGAGACTAAAACAAAAAGGCATTCCAAAGGTTCCAATCTCTGAAAGAATCGACTAATTTTCAAATTTGAATCTGAATTTGATTGTATTTCAAATAAAAGTTCAATATTTCATTGTGTAACTAAACTTTATCTCAACAAAGATATAAAACCCCACCAATCCAGCTGAGAACAATTTGTCTACTTGGGCTTTAAAGTTGGGTAACTAAACTTTATCTCAACAAAGATATAAAACCCCACCAATCCAGCTGAGAACAATTTGTCTACTTGGGATTTAAAGCTGGTTGTCTTTTCAAAAAAAAAAAATAAGCCGGCAAAGTTTCTACTCCAACTGATGGGTAAAGCAATCATAGCATGTCTTCTAAGCCTTTTTTCGAGAGCTGCTCGAACAAAACCCTCAATCTCGATTCATGAGTATTTACCACTGGTATATGACGCAGAATGTAAGCCCATCTTCGGTTGACACCAATCGTGCTAACTTTCTAGACTCGTACAGTTCTATTACTTTTGATCTGTCCATGAAGCAGGGAGTTCCCTAGGGCTGTTCGGTCAATGAAACCGGTTAAGCTCTCAGCGTATCTTCTAAGCGGGATGCAGAAAACTTCAAGTGCTTTACCAAAACGGTCAGCCACAATCACAATGGCTTGGGTCCCTTCTCATTGCTCGATCTCGGTAAATGAGAAAGCGCACGCTTTGGTTAAGGTGGGCGATGAATTTTTCACATTAGTTCGCCGGGAAACCTTGACCAGCTGGCAGCAGAAATGGATAAATGGGGAGTTGGGTAGATGGCTGTATTCAATTCAGTCACTGGTGTCGAAGAGTCCATGATTAAAAACATTAAATATGGGACGAGAATTCATTCGAAATTGGTGTCGATGTCACTACATGTACACTAGGGCAGTTCAAATTTCAAAAATGTTCGAAAATTCCAACTCCCATATGTCTGTTAGCATCATTTTGATAATATAGGAGTCCTGGCAAAATTTCAGGCAATTTGGTGGCCATTTAGGGGTAGCGCGAAGTCCATTTATGTTTATATGGAAATTTGTATGGGAAAAACTTAAAATTTATTCAAGTCTCCCTACAACTGTCAAATCGTGATGAATTTAAATAAACATTCCCAACTTCCCTTTTTGGAATCTATATAAATGAGACCTCCGAATAACACATTAGTTATGAGTGGATTAGACGGTTCTATTGACAGTGTGAATATGAGATAAATGGCTAAAATGGTGTAATTAGCCTCCACGTAGCAGTGGAAATATAAATCAAAATTCATGAGTTACCCACTGGTTGAGCTCAAAAAGATTCCAAAAATGGAGGTTGGAGATGCTTATTTGAATTAATCACGATTTAAGAATTGTAGGGGGGATTTGAATAAATTTTAAGTTTTTCACATACAAATTTCCATATAAACATAAATTGACTTCGCGCCACCCCTAAATGGCCACCGAATTGCCTGAAATTTTACCAGGACAATTTTTTTTTTTTTTATTAATTTTACCAGGGCATCATTATCAAAATGATGCTAATAAACATATGGGAGTTGGAATTTTTGAACATTTTTGAAATGTGAACTGCCCTAATGTACACTACAGAGTGCATTGATACCAACAGAGAAATTCGGAGACGCATAGTGGCTGGAAATCGTACGTACTTTGGACTCCGCAAGACGCTCCGATCGAATAGAGTTCGCCGCCGTACCAAACTGACAATCTACAAAACGCTCATTAGACCGGTAGTCCTCTACGGACACGAGACCTGGACGATGCTCGTAGAGGACCAACGCGCAGTCGGACGCAAAAGTCGGACGACTGCGGTGGGCCGGGCACGTAGCCGGAATGTCGGACAGTAACCCGGTGAAAATGGTTCTCGACAACGATCCGACGGGCACAAGAAGGCGAGGTGCGCAGCGGGCAAGGTGGATCAATCAGGTGGAAGATGACTTGCGGACCCTCCGTAGACTGCGTGGTTGGCGACCGTGGTTGGACCGAGCCGAATGGAGAAGACTCTTATATTCCGCACAGGCCACTTCGGCCTTAGTCTGAATAAATAATAAATCTTTTCAGAGTGGGGCTCTCGGAAGGCAATCTCTGTGTTTGCGGGGCAGATTATCAGGATATTGATCATTTCGTGTGGGGCGTGGGCGTGTGGTGGGCATCGTGGCTCCAGATCTTCACTAACTGAACATCTCCGGTTCCGAGGAAAACATCCGAAGCCTATTTGGGAAGTGTTGGCGGGCTATGATCTTGAGTACATGTCCCATGTTCACCATTTTTTGAATGTTGCTGACGATAGGGTTAGACTGTAATCAAAGTCTGCTCATCCCCTTGTCTGTCGTACCCCATCACAACTGTCTTCCTATTGTTGTTCATTTCAATGTATGTCGTTAATCCTGTGTTCCTCTTATTGTTGTCTCCCAAAAAATAGTTTGCTTGTCCTGGATTGTGTCTTCCTCAGGGGAAAATATTGTTGTTTGTCTATTGTTTGGTCTAACTTTAACTGTCACGGTTGAAAATTTGGTTTGTTCTTCATTTCTTCGGAACCACTGCACTTAAAAAAACTGTACTATTTTTAAGTGACAGTAGTTCCGAAGAAATGAACCAACAAACAAAGATTTCAATCGTGACAGTTAAAATAAGTCCAAACCATAGACAAAAAACGACAGTATTTTCCCTCTGAGGAAGACACAATCCCCGTTTCGAAATGTTGGGTAAATAACATACTCGTTTTGCTGGATTTAGACTGAATAACCGTTTTTACAAAAAAAAAGGTAAATAAAACTTCCAAATAACCGATAGATTAAAAAAAGCCCAGCTGAGAATTTTCTGAATGCCCCCAGAAAATTTATCTGAATTCACTCAAAATTCTTTGGCATTTTCCACGGAAAATTCTTTGGATTTTTTCACGAGAAATTTTTCTAACTTTCCACGAGAATTCTTTATTTAAGAGATTTTCAGCCCAAGGATGGTTCATAATTGGTAATTGCGGAAAATTGGGTAGGATTTAGATATTTTGATCAGAGGGGTTCCGCCACGGATAGCTACCTTTTCTCTCCGTTCTTAAGGTCCAAAATTTCGTCACTTGTAGGTTCGTGTCCGAAGAGTCTGTCGATGTATGTAGCTCTTCCAATTACATTGTACCGAAAGGCAGTTATCGTGTTGTCCAAGGCGTAACCAACTCTAAGCTTTTCGATAGTATTACTCATTGCCCCACAATAGTATTTCGTGGTATTTCTAGTATCCATGATTTGCTTCAAAATAAGGTACGGTCGATAGTTCGGTTGTTATAGCGTTTGTCAGTTAGTTGTTGAAACACAGTACTCCCCCGTTTCAACCGTGTTCTGCCGTTAACTCCTTTTCAGCCACGCAAAATCTTCCAGATGATTTATTTGTTCATTTCAAAATATAAAAAAAAAACCAGAAGCACTCCACTTGAACACAACACAAATGGTATCACTTCAACCAACCGAATGCTTCTACTCCATTGTCAATTCACCGAGTACCCAATGCTAAATGTGCAGCAAAAACATCTTTCCGGCTCAGTGGACACAATTAGCACAAAAGCTGGTTTGCCAGGGGAAGTTGCAATCAACTCGGCGAACGAAATCGATTAACTTCGCAAGCGATTCATTGCGGATTGTTCTCTGTTGGTTGGGTTGGGTAAAGCGCGCTCCTGCCAGTCCACTCCTCCGACCGAGGACCTCAAGCGGGCGCTGACGACCCACAGCACTGTGGGCGGCCAGTCCGGATGGTTGGGTGGGTATCTGCTATATAATTCGCTTCCGGTATTCTCGAGGCTAACGCGCAAATATTGAACTTTCTCGTTAACTGCAACAAAAAGCTCCGTTGTTGGTTCTACTGTTTGTTGCCCCAGCAGCAGCGGGCTTCGAATCCAGAAGAGTCAGTTTTCAGTTCGATAATGGTTTCGACAATCAGCTCCGGTCGCCTTCGGTACCTTCGCTGTTGTTGCGGTTTCCCGGAAGACTTCTGTGCTTGGTCGGGTGAAGTATTTTTGTTCCGGGAGTAACTTTTTTCTCGAGTTTGGCGTTTGTATGACTCTATCGGTGGGAAATGTTTTGTGCGAAAGTTTGCAAAATTCACATCTGTTGGTGCGAGCGTTTGCTGTTGTTCCGATTTGATTGTGGCCCGACGCGAAATGTTCTACATCGAAAGGTTGTGCCATGGGTTCACCGTTTTTTCGAATTTCGGTTCGAGGCAAACGCCTAATTAGGTTGTTATCTTTTATGAACTGAACCTTAAACTTTGACGATCCAAAAAAAAACGGATTTCCAACGCAATTTACGGTGTTTTATTTTTGGTAGACTTCACAGTTTGTGGATGCCTATCATATAAATAGATCCTAATTACTAATATCACGCTGCTAACATAGTCAGTAACATTCAACACAGAATGGTGAACTTATGAACGCCTTCTACAAATAATTGAATTTGAATCAGATACATTGAACGGGGACAGATTTAACAATTATGCTGCTAACCTTTGAATAACTGAAGGAGAAAAAACAAAAAGATAAAAAACACTCAACTGAGATTGACAAAACAACGCTAGGCAAAAATTTCCATAGCAATTTCACTAGAAGGGATTAAATTACAGGAACGAGTTTCATCCCCATTTTGATGGCCTTCATCAAATGCAGCCACTTCTTGTTTGGGACATTTGTTTTTCGATTAATGTAGAAAAGAAATCTGAAGCCCATCACATTCTCGGAAGTACCAATTGAAATAAAATCGTCGTAATTCGTTGCCTCCAGCAGCAATTATGGCACCTTAGCTGTAGATGGAATGTTTACTCAAATCTATAAAAGTGCGTTGGGGCTTTGTTTTTCACGACTCATTTCGACCAACTTGCAGGTTCCTCATCAATACTTTTTCAGGCTTCACAAGTTTTATATTTAGAGCAATCTTCCTGGAGAAAACGATTTTTGGTATTCTACCTCTTACGCAAAAACTAGAGTCGAAACGTCGGGAAAAATCTAAAACATTCGTTTTGATTATCCAAGACAGAAACGCCGTTAGAAGTAGCTCCTCAAGGCCAGTTCATAACAGAATATGGTATCAATAGCAGAATGAGGTATTATTGATTTAATTTCTCCTGCTCGGGAATAGCAGATTCTGAATTGGAAGTTGTAGTATGGATGTTTGAGTTTTATTTTTTAAAGGAAGGTATTTATTGAAAATATTGTCCTCCGCAACTTCTGTAGGGTTTCTAGCGATAGTACCATTGATGATTATGGCAATGCTTTATTATTGATATTGGTTTATCGTTTTCTGAGGAAGAAAATGGCAGGAAAGGGTGACTAAAGGAATTGACCTACTACTGATGAAGAAATGAGACATCAACTACCCAGATCGATCGGAGATCCATTGTTTAGTAGCTTCAATTGGCAAAAGCTAGTAGTTTCAAATAGTGTCGATCTGCGTGCGTTGCATGACGAACAGCTTCGGGAATCGCCGTACAGTAAAGATTTGGTCCGATGTCAAGCGGCTGTCAACGAAGCTGGATTGATAGCTTCCCATGAATTCATTCCCTACGGGTGACAGAAGACAGAATATAATCATTGGTCGATAATAGATATGTAGTTGCGATGCTCTTGTGTTGCATTAGTAGTTCTCGACCTCTAAAATCGTCTGGTTGCTGACATTTGTTGTTTGATTGGGAACATTCTGAAATTATTTGGTAACAAAATAGGAAAGGGATCACGGCTTTAACGGCATGTAGAGAAAAGTCAAAATACTACGTTATTACGATTTTTTAGGCAAAAATGGGTCTCTCAGGCAAACCGATATGTAAAAATTTTGAAAATTGTTCAGCAGCATCGCAGATCAGTCCCGGATGAGATTTTGCATAAAAAGTTTAGTCATAAGATGAATCATCGCATAAATGTACCATGCGTCTCCATATGCTTTTATGCTGGAGAGCATATGGAGACGCATGGTACATTTATGCGATGATTCATCTTATGACTAAACTTTTTATGCAAAATCTCATCCGGGACTGATCTGCGATTTGGACGTAACTTATTGTGTAAACAAACATTGTTTTATCGATTCTGTAGAATGTTAGCGTTTTTCTCCCTCCAATATTTCCCTTATCTGATTGAGCAGCGATTTTCAACCTGGGGTACATGTACCCCTGGGGTACCTTCGCTGGCCCTAGGGGATACCTCGGACAAAAAAGCGTAATGGCGGACGTATTACAATCCCAATCGAAACTTATGATAAAGTTTTGGTAATTAGCGTTAGCATTGAGCAATTCGCACAAATTCGTAGGTGGTACAAGCCAAGACTACTGTATGAGAGTAGCATCATTTTCATTCGTTACCACAGATATTGATTTGGGACTAATCATCATCTCTTAGATGGAAGCAATGTACTCTCCAATAGTCGAGATCTGTCCTGGCCACGTCCTTGCGAATGCAGAGGAAGAGGAAAGATGGTTAGTTGGACACCTACTTATGAAAGATGCAGAGAACTCTACGACCTCTCATATGTGCCACGGGAGGTTTTTGGAGTAGCTAGTGTGGAAGGTTATAACAGTGGGAATCGTTTTTGGTATACCGTGAAACACAGAAAGAACTAAGATAGAACTACAAAGTAAGAAAGGGACGAGCCTGGAATTGATCCCACGATCTCCTGCTTATAAGGCAGAATCGTTAGCCACTAGACCATCGAGCTCGTCATGATAAAGTTTTGGTAATTGTGTATTTTTTATTTCAAAACTTTATCTTATACATAATAAGCATGGAGATCAGTCAATAAAAGCCAATCCTCAACCAGCACAGCGTATGAAGTGCTGCGGAACGAAAGATCAAACGGACAAAACGTTGAATGAGCAAATTTGAAAAATCTTTATGCAATCTACCTGATCTAATATTAGGATAATATATTAGGAATATGCTTTTGAGCTGAAATCTAGAATCTAAAGGTTTGGAAGCCTTTTAGGTTTGTAACCTCCAGTGACGTCCGCCGTCTATGCAGTGGACGTCCACACGTCCCAAACCAGCTTACCTCCGGGGTTCTGCTGTCTTTACCTGGTCAAGGGTTACACGACGAAATAGCGAAGAGAGGTGGACAATACAACGAGCGTTCGACGCAATTGCAAGCACATAGGGATGACGTTTGAAAAGAACTAACAATTTTAAGGTACATTTTTATTTTTATTTTATTTTCTCATTTTATAATTTTGGGTTTTGGGTTAGTGGGAGAAAAGGAATGGTTGCGGCCGTTCGTAAAAGTTGGGGCCCATTGTCGACATGCTCATAAGGTTGGACATACCTGAGGTACTCATCGGTACCGGTTCGAAGGGGCTTCTTCTCGGCTCCGCGAGTAGATAGCCGACTGGGCTGGTAGTGTTGAAGAAGCTCGCGTGATAAGTCTAGTCGTAGTGTTGGACACGTAGATAGGGGACGAGAATTTGTCGCCAGTGAAACGGCTACGTTCAGCAAGTGGATGGTAGCTTGGGAAACGTGGAGAGATCCTGGCTGTAGCGTTGGACACGGTGACGGTAGCTGGCTCAATCGTTGAGGCTTCTTCTTCTCGCCAGCGGGCTGCACGAGAGGCTATAGTGTTGGACACGTGGACGGTCGCTTGAGGGTTCGTCAAAGATGTTAGTCGCCTCCGCGAGATGCGCCGCCAGCGGGCGACTGAGACTTTTCCTCAGCCCCGCGATATTCACAACTCACACAGTTTTTCTTCTAGTAATTGAACCTTACGAAGGCTAGAAATCGCTACGATCAGACTCACGGCTATTCGGGGCCTTCTTAGTCTCTTTCACTAGCGTCACACTGTCACACACCACAATGTGAATGGTGGCAGGCGTCTTCCCTGGTTGGCGTGATCTGCTAAGCCACCTTGGACGGCCGAGAGAGGAATTCCTCCTTGACGATTGAGGCCGGTGGTCTGAAAAATCGTCCTCAGTGTCTGACTCAGTGTTCTCGCAACGGGGGTAGTTCCTCCGGGAATTCCTCCGGAAGTTTCTCCAAGAATTCCTCCGGGAATTCCTCCGGAAGTTTCTCCGGGAATTCCTCCGGAAGTTCCTCCGGGAATTCCTCCGGAAGTTCCTCCGGGAATTCCTCCGGAAGTTCCTCCGGGAAATGGTCCGGGAATTCCTCCGGAAGTTCCGCCGGGAATTCCTCCGGAAGTTCCTCCGGAACTTCTTCCGGGAATTCCTCCGGAAGCTCCTCCGAAAGTTCCTCTGGGAATTCCTCCGGAAGTTCCTCCGGGAATTCTTCCGGAAGTTCCTCCGGGAATTCTTCCGGAAGTTCCTCCGGAAGTTCCTCCGGGAATTCATCCGGAAGTTCCTCCGGGAATTCCTCCGGAAGTTCCTCCGGGAATTCCTCCGAACTTCCGGAGGAATTCCCTGAGGAACTTCCGAGAAGAATTCCGGAGGAATTCCGGAGGAATTCGGAGGAACTTCCGGAGGAATTCCCTGGAGGAACTTCCGGAGGAATTCGGAGGAATTCCTGAGGAACTTCCGGAGGAATTCCTGAGGAACTTCCGGAGGAATTCCCGGAGGAACTTCCGGAGGAATTCCCGGAGGAACTTCCGAGGAATTCCGGAGGAACTTCCGGAGGAACTTCCGGAGGAATTCCGGAGGAACTTCCGGAGGAATTCCCGGAGGAACTTCCGGAGGAATTCCGGAGGAACTTCCGAGGAATTCGGAGGAACTTCCGGAGGAATTCCCGGAGGAACTTCCGGAGGAATTCCGGAGGAACTTCCGGAGGAATTCCCGGAGGAACTTCGGAGGAATTCTGGAGGAACTTCCGGAGGAATTCCGGAGGAACTTCCGGAGGAATTCCCGGAGGAACTTCCGGAGGAATTCGGAGGAACTTCGGAGGAATTCCCGGAGGAACTTCCGGAGGAATTCGGAGGAACTTCCGGAGGAATTCCCGGAGGAACTTCCGGAGGAATTCCCGGAGGAACTTCCGGAGGAATTCCTGAGGAACTTCGGAGGAATTCCTGGAGGAACTTCCGGAGGAATTCCCGGAGGAACTTCCGGAGGAATTCGGAGGAACTTCCGGAGGAATTCCGGAGGAACTTCCGGAGGAATTCCGGAGGAACTTCCGGAGGAATTCCCGAGGAACTTCCGGAGGAATTCCCGGAGGAACTTCCGGAGGAATTCCCGGAGGAACTTCCGGAGGAATTCCGGAGGAACTTCCGGAGGAATTCGGAGGAACTTCCGGAGGAATTCCCGGAGGAACTTCCGGAGGAATTCCGGAGGAACTTCCGAAGGAGCTCCTGGAACAACTTCTGGAGGAATCCCGGAGGAACTTCCGGAGGAATTCCCGGAGGAACTTCCGGAGGAATTCTCGGAGGAATTGCCGGAGGAATTCCCGGAGGAATTGCCGGAGGAATTCCCGGAGGAATTGCCGGAGGAATTCCCGGAGGAACTTCCGGAGGAATTCCCGGAGGAACTTCCGGAGGAACTTCCGGAGGAACTTCCGGAGGAACTTCCGGAGGAATTCCCGGAGGAACTTCCGGAGGAATTCCTGGAGGAACTTCCGGAGGAATTCCCGGAGGAACTTCCGGAGGAATTCCTGGAGGAACTTCCGGAGGAATTCCCGGAGGAACTTCCGGAGGAATTCCCGGAGGAACTTCCGGAGGAATTCCCGGAGGAACTTCCGGAGGAATTCCCGGAGGAACTTCCGGAGGAATTCCTGGAGGAACTTCCCGGAGGAATTCCCGGAGGAACTTCGGAGGAACTTCCGGAGGAATTCCCGGAGGAACTTCCGGAGGAATTCGGAGGAACTTCCGGAGGAATTCCCGGAGGAACTTCGGAGGAATTCGGAGGAACTTCCGGAGGAATTCGGAGGAACTTCCGGAGGAATTCCGGAGGAACTTCCGGAGGAATTCCCGGAGGAACTTCCGGAGGAATTCGGAGGAACTTCCGGAGGAATTCCTGAGGAACTTCCGGAGGAATTCAGGAGGAACTTCCGGAGGAATTCCCGGAGGAACTTCGGAGGAATTCGGAGGAACTTCCGGAGGAATTCCTGGAGGAACTTCCGAGGAATTCGGAGGAACTTCCGGAGGAATTCCGGAGGAACTTCCGGAGGAATTCCGGAGGAACTTCCGGAGGAATTCCTGGAGGAACTTCCGGAGGAATTCCCGGAGGAACTTCCGGAGGAATTCCCGAGGAACTTCCGGAGGAATTCCCGGAGGAACTTCCGGAGGAATTCCCGGGGGAATTTCCGAAGGAATTCGGAAGGAACTTTCGGAGGAATTCCCGGAGGAACTTCAGGAGGAATTCCCGGAGGAACTTCCGGAGGAATTCGCGAAGGAACTTCCGGAGGAACTTCGAAGGAATTCCCGGAGGAACTTCCGGAGGAACTTCGAAGGAATTCCCGGAGGAACTTCCGGAGGAATTCCCGGAGGAACTTCCGGAGGAATTCCCGGAGGAACTTCCGGAGGAACTTCCGGAGAACTTCCGGAGGAATTCCCGGAGGAACTCGGAGGAACTTCCGGAGGAACTTCCCAAAGTTCCTCTGGGAATTCTCCGAAGTTCCTCCGGGAATTCCTCCGGAAGTTCCTCCGAATTCCTCCGAAGTTCCTCCGGGAATTCCTCCGAAGTTCCTCTGGAATTCCTCCGGAAGTTCCTCCGAATTCCTCCGAAGTTCCTCCGGAATTCCTCCGAAGTTCCTCCGAATTCCTCCGAAGTTCAGAATTCCTCCGGAAGTTCCTCCGGAAATTTCTCCAGAAGTTCCTCCGGTAATTCCTCCGGAAGTTCCTCCGGGAATTCCTGCGGAAGTTCCTCCGGGAATTCCTCCGGAAGTTCCTCCAGGACATTGGACATTCGGTAGCATTCTCATATATTTACATCGGCATCAAAACCTAAAGCTTCTAATATAGTTCTGCTGATTTTACACGAGAAACGCAAATATTCCGAAACATAGGTACAACAATATACCAAAACGAAAATCTACTATTTGCAAATTATTACCACATGCTTACAGGTTTACAAACGAGTTTCTGTCAACGCATTACGTGACGTTGAAATATACTCCGTTATGAATAAACTGAACACTATCTCCGATAACCATCCATATCTCGATCTTTCACGATCTTCCGAGAAATGCCTTGTAATTGTCGCGATGCAAAACATGGATAACATAATTTTAATTTTTAATATGGGTTCAAATGATTAACTTTGAATATTCAAATTCATTTGAACAAATTAAGTATCTCATCATTTAAAATAAAAATAGTAAGAATATAAATGAAACATTTATCATGACATCGCTATACAATTCAATTGAACTGTATTGCTTCACTAAAGCAGCAAAACAACACACAGCTTCTACCTTAGTTAACTGTTGATTATATTCTGTACAAATTTAACGAACGAATTATGTACTTCAAAGTAATAATGATACCTATATATCGCTTCTCGGCCTAAAGGCTACGATCAAAGTGCAGAATGATACATATCCAAAAGTCTATTTCTACTCAATGTACATTGTACATAGCTGTTACTCAATTGATCAATTTTTCCCTAGATTTCGGTAGCTTATAAAAGTATTGCTCAAACCACAAATAGCTATTCATGTATTAACTGCAGATTATCGCCGATAGCCACCCACATCACGATTTTCCACTGTTTGCATTAAACCCGAAAAACGTTTCTGTCACGTCAGCTAAGCAAATAATCCAAACGAACTTTCCTAATCAAGGTCGTCAACGGTGTGAGCACATGTGCTTAGCACTTCACAGTGTTGCACCGACTGACAAGCAAGAGGAACACCACCCATAATCACGTTTAGGTACTATCTGGAATGGCACTCGCTGAAGTGTCGTCAAGGATGTATAATCATCCTTTATGTAAATTCCTAAATGCACGTTGTTTCACCCGACGTTCAGGCGTGATGTTGCGGCAGTCAGAGATTCCGAAACGGCAGAAGCACACGAAACTACAGTTTTAGTCTGTCGGTGGTTGGTAATGTGGTGTGTTTTCGCAGGAATGAGTTCGTTGAAGTAGTAATTCACAGCGTAGGAAGCGGATTAGCTGACACCTAAAAAGCTACTGTGAACTGCGGATTTCTCTCGTTGTTAAGGAATTAAAGCTTAGTAATTATTTGGTGTGCCATAATTACCCAAAGGTGATTGAGCTGTAGCAAGTGAGTGCTTTATTCAGACAGATTTAACCACGAATCTGTTGGGTTGATTGTGCCTAAGTCGAGTCAAAGGGCAACATTGTAAAGTTTGAAAAAAGGGGTTGCTCCATAATAAGAACCCTACTATTTTTTCATGCGAGAAAATATAAATCCAACATGACCTTATGATTACATATGCACGTGCGAAGCACTTTTCAAAAATTAATTCTGTAAAGGAACACCATTATGATGGGCTTTGTTTGCTTTTTTATTACCTCGGCGAATACATTTAGGGGATGACAGTCTACAGTGAGACTATTTAAACCAGATTTTTGGCAAATCCTCGATCCACTGGCCTTCGATTGCCGGTCTAAAACAATAGCTAGTAGTAGATTAAAAAAATCTAATTTTGAAACAAATCTCCTACCTTCACTATACGCAACAACACCACACCCCACATGCCGTAAAGGAAAATGTTTGTATGTGCAACATCAGTGCCGTGGAGTATCCTTGAAACGTTTGAAAAAGAGGTAATTAAAATCTCACATTTGATGCTTTTGAAACCACCAGGCAAAGAATGATGACATAGGACTCAACGGGGGTGAATGTTTGCTTTGCAAACGCACGGGATAGGATTACCATGAATTTCCGTTTTATGATTTACTGTTTCATAAACACGTGAGCGAGAGGAGCATTTACTTGGTTTTAGAGGACTACATATTCATATAGGGGCAAATATCAGTTGTTGGCCATCTAAGCCTTTCGACAAATCAAAAGATAAAAATCATAAATATAAAGCAAGAGATGAGTCAGTCTCGGGCTGAAAACTCCTTTAATAAAGACAACAAAATAATTATGAATATTTACTTTAAGACACGAACAAAGCACGAACTAATACATATTTTTCTGCACTGCCTCGATGACACACCTTCACTACATACAAAAACTACTGTCATAAACTTAGTAATTTTGAAAGTAACATGATCATCTTCCTTTCATTATTTCATTGCAATTTCAATTGTCAGCAGCTTTTAAAATGGTTTATTTGCCAACCAGACATACAAATAGAAAAATGTTAATGTATTGGTGCCATTTTCTGCTTGTTTATGATTTTCAGTAAGAAAAGTCACTCATATTCAAGGATCGAACACTCACTTGGTTAAACTTAAATTTAAGCCAATTTTCTAGATAAGTCAAAAATTGAGATTGTGGCCTCGACATCAACTTCGAGTCAAGTAGGAAAGGATATGCGGCATTTCGAAACAAAATTGTTTCAATCTTATCTTATTTTTTGATTTCGAACCAATTTTTCATCGATGCCAATTTTTTTATATTCGAACAATTTCGGCTTCGCCGCTGAATAAAATCATAAGACTTGTATTCAAAATTATATGATAAACAAATTCTTCTATTAACCCCTATTACGTTATCCCATTCTAAATTTACGAATATGTAGGTATTTAGCTTTCTACTAGTTAACCTATTTGGTGCGTTAATACAAATGTTTAAACAGAAAACGGAAGACGTATCTGCTGATTAAAAAGTAAGCAAGAATACTAAATTTTACGTATAATATCATTTACATTTCTCCTTAGCCGTGCGGTAAGACGCGCGGCTACAAAGCCAGACCATGCTGAGGGTGGCTATTTGCCACGAATTTTTGTAATTTGAGTGCTGTTTGATACTTGTAGCGAAGTATGTGGAATTTAAGACAACTTGCACCGTTTTGATAGTTACAATACGGTTATAAGGCGCTTATTTAAAAGTTTTATCTTGGAACGGATACAATTTATTTATCAAGACATTCTCATTTATGTCCTTCAAAATGAAAAATGCAGTTACACGATGAGCATGGCCTATTGAAAATTCTACTCAATTTCTTAACTTTGAAGAATCCAGCCCAAAAATTTGGGAAAAGGTGCCTTTTTTGAAACGACTGACAGGAAGCAAGTTCACCTATCAAACTGTTTGCTTTTTATGTTGGATTCAACGTAATTTTTAGTAAGTCTAGCTTATAGTATAAGTGTTCGTGCTGTGAATCAGAACAGTATATCTGTGTCTAACAGGAAGCATCTACCATATTCTGATAAAAAAAATATCATATTCAGCAAATACCGTTTTGGCTCAAATCCCGAACATGACTCGTATTCCGAACACTGGCGTCTTATCGCCCTAAAACTAAAACTTTCATTAGTTTTCCGCACTGATGATCAAGATTAGGAACGAATTTAAGCTCCTGTGGAGAAAATTACACGAATAAAGTAAAATGGCCGTTTTTAAGTGAGTGTTCGGAATATGAGCCATGTTCGGAATTTGAGTCAAAACGACACGGTGGTGACGATTTATTTCAACTTGTTCTACTCATCAGTACGAAAATGCCTTATCCCCAATTATATACCTATAAACGAGAATGCGTCATTTTTTATAGCTGACTTCTTCTGTTACTAAAATGCTATTGATTGCAAAAGATGTATTTGGCTTTTAAAACATTAAATAAATTGTATACCAAAATAAGAAAAAACGGTTAAAAAAATTCTGCGCGAAAAATAATTAAAAATTTCGTTTCGTTCCGTGAAATTTCGAAAAAATGAGACCTTGATTTCGTATCGTTTCGAAATCACGGAAGTAAATGTTTATTTCGTTTCGTTTCGTATCGAATCAAAATGAACATTTTAAATTTAGATGTCATGTCCATCCATTTTTTTCATTTAATACATGACGCAGAAATCACATCATTTGAACACTCACCCAATTCAGCAAAATATATTTATGTTACTACAGTTCTGATGTAGTTTTTTCATTATAGCACGCAATTAAGTGTTAAAATGGATTTTATGCAACTCATTTCAGGTGATTATACAATCATCCCGTGGTGAATTTTAAATTCATCACATGTTTTACCACTCCCATCTTCAATAGGTTAAATACGACATATGACTTTTCATACAGTGCTGAAACTGAAGTCGATTGTTCAGCATAAGTAAGCAAATGATTCTACGATTGTATCACCACTGTGTGTGTTATGATTCTCTCAATCTGAAAAAACTGAAAAAATCACGTGGTTTCTAAGATGGTCGATTTGTGGCAACCTTAAATTTTGCAATTACTAGCTGACCCGTCAAATTCCGTCTCGCCCAAAATTAATTAGTTAGCACAGCGGTTCTCAACCTGGGGTAGATGTAACCTTGGGGGTAACTTCGCTGGCCTCAGGGGGTACCTCGGACAAAAATTCGTAATAGCGGATATATTACAATCCCAAACACTTTTTGATAATGTTTTGATAATTGTGTATTTTTTTATTCGATAACTTTGTATTGTACATAATATGCATGGTGATCAGTAAATCAAAACCTACTAAATTCTGCCACTACAACCAGCACAGTGTAAGAAGGGCTGTGTGACAAAACGTAGAGTGATTAAAATCTATAACCTAAAGGCTCGGAGGCCTCTATTTTAGAGGAATAACGCCTTTTTCTGAAAAGCTAAATAGCTCCGGAAGCCTCCTTTCGAGAGGCTCGGAAGCCTTCTTTCAAGAGGCTCGGAAGCTTCCTTAAGAGGCTCGGAAGTCTCCTTTCAAGAGACTCGGAAGCCTGCTTTTAAGAGGACCGGAAGCCTCCTTTCAAGAGGCTCGGAAGCATCCTTCCAAGAGGCCCGGAAGCCTCCTTTCAAGAGGCTCGGAAGCCTGCTTTCAAGAGACTCGGAAGCCTTCTTTTAAAAGGCTCGGAAGCCTCCTTTCAAGATGCTCGCAAGCCTGCCTTCAATAGGCTTGGGAGGATCCTTTCAAGAGACTCAGAAGCCTTCTTGCAAAATGCTCTGAAGTCTCTCTCTCTCTAAGAGCCCCCTTTTCAGAAGGCTCGGAAGCAGCTTTCAAGAGTGACGAAAGCCTATTTTCAATAGGCCCGAAGGGCTCCTTTTAAGAGGCTCGGAAGCTTCAAAAAGTCCTCAGAGCATGTATAAACTTTATTTGAATTGGAAAGCTTCACGTCATATATCCCCCGTTAGTTTTCAGGCCCTTTTTTCATACTTGAGGCATTCCACGGGGGCATGTCAGTCGATCCTGAGCGACCATTTCGAAAATATTTGAAACTCTGCACAGTTTTTCAATTTCATCTAAATCGTCATTTTTCGATATCAAATCTTCATATTGAGTCACGACTAACTTTTCAAAAGGGTGTATGTGAAATTGGTTCAAAAATATTTAAAAAGCTGCACAGCATAAACCGAATGTTCGATTGTTATGATTTTTTCAGCAAAGTTAGACAACTAAATGGTGATTCTTAAGAAAATGTGCACAGTAAAAAAAATTTTTTGCCTTTAAAAATATCATTTTGTCACAAAACTCAAATATCTCAAAACCCTATCTTTTTCGAACGTAATTTTTAAGGGAAAACGGTCCATTATATTAGCTATCTACCATAAAAATTTGGTGATGGTAAACTAATAAAACAAAAGTTATGACATTTCAAACATTTCACAATTTTCGCATTTAGTAAAAAAAATTTTTCTGTGTAAGTTATTTCGAGAATTGCAGTTTGATGCAGATTTTATTGTTAAGGGACGTGATTTAAACAAGTTGTTTTCATGATATTTTGATTTAATTATTCATAGCATCTATAAGAAACTTAGACACGATCCAGTGTTGTGATCAAAAGTATTGATAGTGTCATAATTTTCATTGCACGTGACTGGCGAAAAATTCTTTTAATAGTGTTGAAACCTGTTGATAATAACGTTGATAGAAACATATCAGAAATGTTATTTTTAAGACAAAAGCTGCAAAATCAAAGATTTATATACACGTGTACGTCTATAGTTTACCTGCAAAAAATATACCTCTTAGAGAATAGACTTTATGATCGGGAGGAAACGGGTATCTTCAACAACAACAAATGCATGATAGGTACATACCATGACAATGCTCACGAAAAAGCAAAAAAATTACTACTACTAAGGTTGTTAAAGATCTTATAGTAATTTTTTTCTTCAGTAAAGCAAATGACACCAAACTAGTCAGTAAAAACTTAAAAGTGATTTTGTTTATTGAAATATTACGAACAACATGAGTAGCCGCTTTCTCAACTGTTGTAGGCCGTTTGATGGATAAAAGTGTTCAAAAGAGTTACGAAATCTCACCGAAAGCACCATAGATAAACTGAAAGCGACTGGTTATGCTCCAATGTCCACATTGAATACAAATTTACGCATTTGCACGTCCTGCCGTCTAAACGTTGACAAAAGAGCAATCTGTATATCATCGGTTGAGCAGAGCGCAGGAAGTTCGAAAACGACAGCAACTGAGGAATTGCCAGATGTGTCGACAACAACTGAGGAATTACCAGAAGTATTAAGTGCTGAGAGCCTTGCCACCGTACCATCAGCGAAATCTGTTTCAACAAATCAATCGGAAGATGAGTGTATCCAAAAGGTCAACATCGAACGCTTTAACGAGGGCATAGCTGGGATAAAAGTGACTCGATTAAATGGAGTAAGATGGACTACGTTTATTACCCGGAGAAAAATACCGTGAAATAAACGAAGCTGTACGAAGAAACCTCTTCAAATTAGGACCTGATGATGTGGAAAATACAGACTACGATGAGGTAATTATAAATATGAAGGAAAGGTTCTCGAATGCAGCCACGACAAGGAAAGAAAAATATTGATTTTGTCGATGCTGCCAAGTTCGTGGTCTATTCAGGATGCCATTGATGAGTTCAAAACCAATAGAAATACAGTAAAAGAGGCAAAACAATTGAAGAATAACTGTCTTTCAACCAAAAATACTAGGTCTAGTACTGCATTAACAGATGAGACAAAAGAAATAGTAGTTCAATATTTTGAAGATGATGAAGTAAGTCGAGCAATGCCTGGTCAAAAGATTATGTATCAGTAAAAAAGATGGAAAGCGTCAAGCAATCCAAAAACGATTAATGATGACGACTTTGAAAGAAGCGTACACACGCTTGAAGGAAATTCACGATAATATTAAAATAGGTTTTTCCTCATTTGCAAGCCTTCGGCCAAGGCAATGTAAGCTTCTTTCCAATTCAGGAACACATAATGTGTGTGTGCACAACCCATGAGAATATTAATCTTATTTTACATAGTTTGAAAAGAATCAATTTAACAAAGGATATTAAAATGTTAACTGGTAGTCTTTTGTGTGAAAATACAACATCAAATTGCTATCTACGATCTTGTTCGGATTGTCCAGATTCTTCATCATTGGAAAATACTTTATTCGCTGAGTTTGAAGAAAATATATTGATCAGTTATCATTTGAGCAATGGGTGACCACGGATAGGTGTGACATAGAAACTATTGTAAAACCTGTAGATGAGTTTGTGTCATATTTTTGCTTGAAATTAGAAAGTTTAATCCCTCACGATTTCATTAAAACAGAACAATCCAGCTTTTTAAAAAATACGAAAAATACATTACAAAATGGTGAATTTTTAGTCATTTGTGATTTTTCTGAAAATTACAGCTTTGTATTGCAAGATGAAGTGCAGTCCCATCACTGGAACGTACAACAAGCTACAATTCATCCATTCGTTATTTATTTTAATGGAAGTACGCAAATTGAACACTTAAGTTTTATTATAATTTCCGAAGATTTAAGACACGATTCAGTATCCGTAAACTTGTTCATTGAAAAAATGATTAACTTTTTACGCGTTGATAAGCATAAAGAAGTCTGATGGAGCAGCGTCGCAGTACAAAAATCGTAAGAATTTTTCGAGCCTATGTCAATTTAAATCAATGTACGGAATTGATGCAGAATGGCATTTTTTTGCTACATCACATGGCAAAGGTCCTTGTGATGCTATTGGAGGAACAATAAAGCGCATGGCCACAAGAGCAAGCTTAGCCAAAGAACGTGAGCATCCAATCAAAACTGCGAAAGAACTTTTGATTGGGCAAATCGTAGAAAAGAAAAGATTTAACCAAATTATCATTTTGTTTTACTACTACTGAAGAGTACGAAATAAAGGCTTCAGAGCTCAGCGAGCAATTTAATAACGCGAAAACGATCCAAGGAACCCAAAAATTTCACTGTTTCATTCCATTGTCGGAAAATAAAATTAAAGCAAAACTATACTCAAACTGTGCTGATAATAATTCAAAAGTGTTCGATATTTTAAAAATTTGAATAAAAATAAATAAAAATAAGTATTAATAAACTGTTTTCATGATATCATAACCCATACCAAAATTCAAACCCAAAACTCTTAGAGTTTCTATAACAACATTGTGTAACTGCCACATTTAATTTAATACTTAGGATAATATTAATTCATTTTTATTTATTTATACATATAATATTTATACATATAATATACATAATATCGATGAATACATAAATATGGAATATCATACAAACAACTTGTTTAACTCACGCAAGGCCCTTAACAATAAAATCAGCATCAAACTGCGATTCTTGAAAAAAAAAATACACGGAAAATTTTTTTTGTTTACTATATGTGAAAATTGTGAAATGTTTGAAATGTCATAACTTTTTTGTTTATTAGTTTACCATCACCAAATTTTTATGGTAGATAGCTAATATAATGGACCGTTTTCCCTAAAAAATTACGTTCGAAAAAAGATAGGGTTTTGAGATATTTGAGTTTTTGTGACAAAATGATATTTTTAAAGGCAAAAAATTTTTTTACTGTGCACATTTTCTTAAGAATCACCATTTAGTTGTCTAACTTTGCTGAAAAATCATAACAATCGAACATTCCGTTTTGGCTGTGCAGCTTTTAAATATTTTTGAACCATTTTCACATACACCCTTTTGAAAAGTTAGTCGTGACTCAATATGAAGATTTGATATCGAAAAATGACGATTTAGATGAAATTGAAAAACTGTGCAAAGTTTCAACTCAATAGAAAATCATGAATTAAAAATTTTCTTAAATTTTGATGCTGTTGCTTGGAATCGCTCACTTCTGTGTTATGCTTATTTTCACTTACAGCGAAAAAAAAAATGAGGGGTACCTCAATGAATGAAAAAGCTGGAAGGGGTACCTCTCAACAAAAAGGTTGAGAACCGCTGAGTTAGCACATTTATTTGTATTGACAATTTAAGTTGTGACATTTGCTCTACAATTCGATATCTTTTGGCAGAGCGAACGTCAAAACTGTTTTTTACATGCGTTCGATTTACTTGTTCTAGAGTTTTGCTGAAATTTGTATATCATTTGTAGGGGTGAACTCTCACACTCCATCCCCACCCTCCACCAAGGGCGGGCAGGGGTCTCAAAGTATCATAGAAACATTTCTTTACTTCAAAAACCTCTGCATGCTAAATTGAATTTCATTCGCTTGATTAGTTCCGGAGAAAACCATAAATGTGTGTGTTATTTGTATGGGAGCCCCTTCTTCTGGAGTGAGGAAGGGTCTCGAGCCATCATAGAAACATTTCATATCTTCAAAATACTCCACATGCCAAATTTGGTTCGATTTGCTTAATTAGTTCCCGAGTTATGCAGAAGCTTGTGTATCATTTGTAGCCATCCTGTTGGGCGGGGAGGTGTCTCGAACCATGATAAAAAATACATTTATTGTCTTCGAGACACTTTACATGCCAAATATGTTTCCATTTGGTTGATTAGGTCCCGAGTTATGCAGAAATATGTAACGGTACAAAAGATTTTTTTTTAAATGCGATGATTATGGGAATTGACAGCTTTAATATCCTAGCCAATAGATTAATTAATAATATTGCTATCAAAAATGAGATTGAGGTTTTTTACCATCAATAAGTAACAAATATTGCTTTCACCAATAATGGTTAGAGGAAGGGGGGCCCTAGCTAACAAAGACTGTATTAATGTCTTAGCTGTAACGATTTTCACGGGTATTTTTGCCTTCTGCAACAGTTAAACAATATAGCTAGCTGATGCCATCTTAAAATTGTATAAAATATCAATCATATTGATAATATTAACATTTCCAAAAAATGGTGATATTCTGCGGCCGGAAAACTCATGAGGCAAAACGTCTTTTAGCTGACAGCACTTATGGAACAAAGCACCACGCGTCGGCGAATTAGAAATCTGGAATGAAAAGTGCGTGGGGAGGGGATGCGTAGTACATTGTAGGTTAGTCCCACTAGGGCGATTACCTCGCCAAAACGTAAGACGTGTGTGTGTATACAAACTAACCCCCACTGTCTGGCAGTGATGTTATGGAAGAAAGCTGTCTGTTAAAACAGTCAGATTTAATCCGGGAGTTAGAAAGTTCTGCAGCTGCAGCAGCTGCAGTAACGGGTTATGACAAATTCTCAGGAATGTCTATGTGAAAACTATAAAGAAATTCCACGGGAACTTATAAGAAGTTCCGATGGATGCTTGGATGGATAACGCTATAAAATATTCAAATGGAAGCCTATTCTTCAAATTATGTGTTTGGATCTAGATCTAAATTATGTGCATAAGAGTGAAATCAGGAGTGATTCAGTTTCATTCTAAATTTTCGACCACTATTCTAGTTTGTGTCTGGAGCCAAATAGAACAAACTCGCTGGTTTCCCCAGTAGTGTTCTATTCATGTTTTTCAAATTTTCAAATAAATGAAATCATCATGTTGGCGCCAAGAAAGACGCCGTAATTGCAAAGTGGATTGATCCGTAGATAAAATGACGCATTCATACACCAAAACAATTGGAAAATATTTGAATCTCGTGATTCAATCGTGGTTCAATTCTGCAAAAAATAGAACGGAGCGTTATACCAGTTTTATTTTTTTGACATTTGACTGGTATAAAAAATGAATCTAGAACAGCTGCTGGGAAAATGAATGTTTCAGATTCATATTCAAACTGACAGCCCCGAACGATTTGAATTACTGCTGATTTTACCCTAAGTGGTGTATTTTTGCTGGGCTACGCTAAATATTGTTAGGGCTGCTACTAATAGTCGCATGTTGCCAAGGCAGTTGTTCTAGTTCAACCTTGGAATCTCGTATTCAATGGTATTGAAGCCTGCAGTCTTGTACCTACTTCTTGAACCAAATTTATAAATTTCTTCCACTTACCTCGCAGTTTGGGCATAGCTGCTTCTGACACATTGTTAGTTCAGTGCGTGTTGGCTCTTGTTTCGGACGGTAGAAAGATCGCGCGATTTGCCGAAATTTTGTGTTTTGCATTGCGCGGCCGGTAATAAAGTTAATTAGTTCAGTGCGTGTTGGCTCTTGTTTCGGACGGCAGAACGATCGCGCGATTTGCCGAAATTTTGTGTTTTGTTTTGTTTTTCCTTAGGACGGTTCGTAAGTAAATTGATGAATATATTTTATAATTTTTACAGCATATACTGTTATTGACAAACGCTCTATATTGTCGAATAGAGCTCCCTATTATTCACCTTTCCCACTAACACAAATTTTCCTTCCCGAGACATCTATGAAGGTAGTATGGGTTCCCTGCATCTTCACTAGTAGATGTTGAACTAACATTCCTTCCCTTCCTTCCGTGATTGTAAGGACGTGGCCAGGTATACAACTGCTACTGTATAGGAAAAGGTACTAATCCCAAGTACCAATTTGCGACAATATACAGTAGATTGCTCAATTGAGCATTGTATAGCCACCCACGATTTGTACAATCACATATGCTATGCTATGCTATGCTATGCTAGCTGCTTCTGACACATTGTTATTTTTTTAATTATTCTCTAGTCGGTTATGTTTTGCCTTTCTCGTATACAAAGTATACGTAAAGGCTATATGTTCGCTCCAAAAATGAACTTTTTATAGGAGGCCCGGAGACCCATAGTGTTATATACCAATCGACTCAGTTCGACGAATTGAGGTGATGTCTGTGTGTGTGTGTATGTATGTGTGTGTGTGTGTGTGTGTGTGTGTGTGTGTGTGTGTGTGTGTGTGTGTGTGTGTGTGTTTTTTTTTATTGAGTTATGACACTTTCGTCTGCACTTCCTCGCAAAACTGCTTGGAAAAATTCACCATCTCCCCTTGCGGCCTGCTAGGGGGATTGGGCTCTGGGGATCACGCCTGCTAAGTTACCTTCCACAATTAGGTAATCTTGCTTCTATGGAAATTTGCTTCCAACGTGGTGGGAGGAAAAACCCTCGACTGAGGGAAAAAACCTCCTTTACTTGTTTAGTTACCTTGCTTCCCCTCGGACCGCAAGATAACTGTCTACTTCATGGATTCTACCATTCGAATTTTCCATCTTTCCATCCTATTCGTGTCTATGCCTAAACTTCTCCGGTACTACCAATATGCTTTACTGGTAGTGAAAGTGTGTATGTGTGTGTGTATGTGTGTGTGTATGTGTGTGTATGTGTGTGTGTCTGTGCGCACCTACCCAAAAAAATGTCACTCATTTTTCAGGTACTTATCCTTAACCGATTTACTCGCAAGTTGCATTCGACGCAGGATACTCTACCATTGTTTCCTATTGAAAATTGGTCGGATCGGACTATGGGCTCGAAAGTTATGGCCAAAATACCACTTTTTATAGAAAAATTGAGTAAAAAATGTCACTCTTTTTTCAGGCATTTATCCTTAACCGATTTACTCGCAACAAGTTGCATTCGACGCAGAATACTCTCCCATTATTTCCTATTGAAAATTGGCCAGATCGGACTATGGGCTCAAGAGTAATGGCCAAAATACTATTTTTATAATGCACGAGAAAGGCACCATCACCGCTAGGTGGATTAATCAGGGTTTTTCTGCTTGAAGTTTAGAACTTCCCTTATTGAATCAAATTCGCGTTGGACTTTCCAGCGCAGGTATTCACCTGGTGTCGGATATGGGCATACGTATGGCGTCTACAAGGCCCGCCATTTCATCGAAAGGATATCAAGAGCTCGTGCGGAGGAAGAGTGAAGTCGCTCGTCAAAAAAGCGAATCTCGGCGGTCGTCAATCAACCGTTCAGAGTATGATCCGTAAATGAATTCCCTTCTCCAAATTGTTCAGGAGTTTGAACCAAATGGTCTACCGAATCAACTGAGGCTTGGGAATATAATTGAGTTGATACCGCGACTGAAAACATCATGGAAGCCTTGGTTGATTTGGTAGACCATTTGATTTAAACTCCAGGACAATTAGGAGATCTTACAACACCTCATATGTATGGTTTTGAGACGCAAGTGAAAGACAAATACTCGGAGAACATAATTGAGTTGATATCACGGCTTAGGATATCATGAAGGCTTTGGTTGATTCGACAGACCATTTGATTTAAACTCCAGGACAATTTGGAGATCTTACAATTTTATTCATGCAAGAATTGAAGACGCAAGTGAAAGACAAATAATCGGAGGACAAAATTGGGATGACACCGAGGCTGGGGACACAATTGAAGCCTTGCTTGATACGGTAGACCATTTGATTCAAACTCCAGGACAATTTGAAGATCGTATAACATCTCATATACCTAGATTTGGAGAGATCTTACAATACCTCATGTAATAGGCAAATGAATGTATTTACAAGTATCCAAGGATCAATAAATTAAGTGAAAATTTTAGCAAAAATTCTTTTTACGTCACATTCCGTTTACGTCCCCCCAATATGTGACGTAAAAAGAGGGTTGAGTGTAATTTACTCCCATTGCGTGGCTATAAAAGTGGCAACCGCTTCTAGAGCTACTTCTGGGTTGGCTATAAGTCCTTTCGGTTCTAATTAACTGCTGTAGTGGGTTGAACGAGTTCAGATAGATGAAAGCAATAGCAAGCACGTGGGTGTTTACTGAGCTTAAGTAATATTGAAGCCAGCGACCGTTCGAGAGTCCCCTGAGGTAAATAGTCTATAAAGTCGGGCAATCGAAGAACACGACTTGTGGTATCTCTTCAAGAGTGGCACTTAAACCACCGTGCTTTGAATAACCCCGAGAACAACGGTTACATCTTTGATCTTTTCCAATCACGGATTCTTAGAGGCTAAGTCAAATTAAAGTGATTATACAATCAGTCTCGTTGTGAATTTAAAATTCACCACAAGTTTTTCCACTCTCATCTTTAATAGGTAAAATACGACATAATACTTTTCATACAGTGCTGAAACTGAAGTCGATTGTAAAGTATAAGTAAGAAAATGATTCTACGAGTATATCACAAATATGTGCTATATGATTCTCTCAATCCGTGCTCTTGAAAATCGACTGAAAAAGCACGTGGTTTCCAAGATGACCGATTTGTGGCATCGTTGTATAACCACGTTAATACGTAACACGCCAGCGTAACGCATACGAAGTGAAAGAAGGGTCAAAGAACATCGCGCTAAAGATCCACTATATTTCAAACACATTTAAAAATTCTGTCTCCGAAATGAATTATTGCCAAATTACTAAATGATCGAAACCGTTTTTGCTTTCTGGTTATTCAGTTCACTAATGGACCATTTTCCTGTCATTCAAGGATCATATCCATTACATTTATCATGTCAAGGAAGGCACAGGCCAAGTATTTTCATTCTTTTCTTTATTCAAAACACAGTTTAGTTTTGACTGACTGCACATTTGTTCATTGCATCGAGATCGGTGTCAACACTGGCTAGTAAAGGATTTTTTCTACCAGCCAGTGGTTATACAACAAAGCCACAAATCAGTCATCTTGGAAACCACGTGCTTTTTTCAGAGCACGGATTGAGCGAATCATAACGCACAGAGTGGTCATACAATCGTAGAATCATTTGCTTACTTATTTTACAATCGACTTCAGTTCCAGCACTGTATGAAAAGTATTATGTCGAATTTTACCGATTAAAAATGCGAGTGGAAAAAGATGTGGTGAATTTTTAATTCACAACGGGACTAATTGTATAATCACCTTAATCTATTAATGAATTTTATCCTCTTCAGACCGAAACCATCCCTGCTGGAAATACTCTATAAGTAACTATTTGTGACTCACAACAGGTCTGAAGTGATCCCAGCCGATAGTGTATTAGTCTTCTTTCAAATAAAAACATATTGCTGAAAGAAGTACTTTGAAGTAGATCAATTTCAGCTTAATAAATTCAAAACCTATTTTAAACAAATACAATGAGTGCTACTACTTGTTAAAACTAAGCCGTAAATGTGCATATCGCATATCTGTTTTTGCATCGAAATGTTTCACATTGTTGAGGATGAAAAACGCATATAAAAATAGCAGCTACACAGCAACGGGAGGAATTCCAATTATCGCAAACGTGAAATTATTTTAATTCAATTTGAAAAAAAAAATATCCAGCTGATCCACTTTGAGGCGGTTGTGGTCTTTCAGTTACAATTATCATAACCAAAACGATTCAAAAACAAACCTTGGCTGTATCGGATTCCAAAAAAAAAGTGCCTTTACAATGTAACATTTTTATGTATACACATAAAAAACTTAAGTATACGAATATACCCTTAGATTTCCCAAGTAGGTCATCAAGAACAAAACAAATGTTTGATTTTGGAGTGGAGTATATAACCTTTCTTTACACATCGACGAACGGAAAATTAAAAAAGCTTGAACAGCTGTCTGAATAATTGTCCCGCGAAAAAAAAGCATCACGTATTTTCAACGGGTTGATGCTAATTGCGACCAATAGCACCCGTTCCACAACCTGCCACTCCACAGCGCACTGTGAATCTTATGATTCAAATTCATTTTGAAAAACAATGTTTCCGCTCGAAAGAATATGTTAGGATGTTATGTGGTATCTTATAATAACATAAGCATATACACATGTACATTATACAATGTACATTGGTACACACAGATGTCTTTGAACAAAGTCGATTTGTATACGGTATATGTGCGCACCAAGCATATTTGATCGCTCATTCAAACCTCATGAGACACTGTGAAGTTCATTGGATTGCCTTCGACGAACGAAATTCAACATGACATGCTGCTAACTAATATGCTGCGTTCTGTCTTTGTCGCATTTGTTGCACGTCGACAACAAGCATGAATGCGAAGCTTGTCGAAATAATGGGTGAATTGTATTTCAATATACATAGGTCTGCGAAAGCATTGCACTGTCAATGTTGTGTTTCATTACGACGATGCGAGATAACATGTGCCTAGAGCTGAATTTTTAATTTCTTTTGTATGGACTCACTCATAGTATTGCATATTTTGTTCTTATTTTTCACATTGGCCGAAATGCTCGGGTGGAGTAGACCTTCACAAATGTCAAATCAGAGACTAACCAACAGGTAAGCTGGCGGCCATTACCGCTCGTGGAAAACTTAACAGATGTTTTTAGATCACTATTCTAAATCAACATCTTCACTAACAAAATTTCGATCAATATTTTGTATGTGTACTCCAAACAGTGAATTAGGAATTGACTCAGGAAATTTCGTCATTGATCTTTTATGACTTATCACGGTTGTTTCAATTCCTTCACCGATTTAAATGGGACATCAAATTGTGCGTGTTAGTCGTTCAAAATGATGTTTGATAAATGAGGCTAATTTGATTCACCCTTCCTTCAACGCTAAAGTAATTGACAGTCTATGATGGCGTTCGGAATGCAAACGGCGCTCGTTATTCGTACAAATATGAACTAATTATCTGGTACTTTGATATAAGTTTATCGCTTACCCGTGTGATGCTTTCCACGTGAAAATGTGTCACAAGTATCGATGTTCAACATCTCAACATAAGTACCTGCGAGGCAAAGCGGCTAACAAGTTTATCTCCCATAATTTCAAAAGCAAACATCGCCTAATGAACATGCGACATCCTCCAGCCAAAGAGAGCGGCCAATTTAATTGACGTTGATGAGCAAATAAATACGTGACTAATCACTTTAATAGCTGCACTCCAACCTATTATGCTTACTCAGATTAATCGATCATTTTCATAAACATTGTCAGATGAAAATACCACACTCAGAATCATTAGTGTTGAGAAAATAAAGTGAATTATTTTAACGAGCCTCCTCTTGATATTCAAGTTTAGCGTTTCTCAACCTTTTTCTTAAGAGGCACCCCTTCAAACTTTTGCATTCATTGAAGTAGCCCCTATTTTTTTACTGTAAATGAAAATAATCGTGACTCATGAGATACAGGGGTTAGGCAAAATGATTGAGATAGGCAAAATTTGGCCCAAATTCAAATCCTTATAACTTTTTGAAAAATTGATGAAATTGGACAAAACCGGAAGCATTCGACGGCAAATTTAGTCAAGATTTAGGAACATACACGGTCACGAATACTGGCCACCGGACACCGAAGATGTTCTGGATTTTAGGAGGCCTTGTCAAAACACATTTTTCTGCCGCTCGTATTTTTGTGTGGTTTGAAGTTACATCGATAAACACTATTTTCCTAGAAACTAGATCTTATTGAAAATTGAATGCGGGCGGTTGCGCTAAGATCCGTTGAAAAACATCCGAGATATGGCCATTTCAGTAAACCTGGTTCCGGATACTATGGTCAATTATGTATATCCTTCCAATCACGTATATATTATCCGGTACCATATCAATATGGGTATCAAACTTCAAGATTTTTCATGGAGATGCTTCAGGAAGCATATTCAGGACGATCAGTTGCACTGACCACTCTGTGGTAGGTTCCAGGTGCCCAGGGGATGTGGCCAATTTGAAAAACGTTCAGAAGCCTATTAATATGGGTATCAAACTTCAAGATTTTTTATGGAGATGCTTCAGGAAGCATATTCAGGACGATCAGTTGCCCTGACCACTCTGTGGTAGGTTCCAGGTGCCCCGGGGGATGTGGCCAATTTGAAAAACGTTCAGAACCCTATCAATATGGGTTTCAAACTTCAATATTTTTCTAGGTAATACTTTTAAATGCATTTTAAAACCAGCAGCTGACATGACCACTCTGTAGTAGGTTCCAGGTGTCCTGGGGCAGTGGCCAATTTGCAAAATGTTCGAAACCATATCAAAATGAGTATCAAAGTTCAAGGTTTTTCATGGAGATGCTTTTGGACTCGCCTGTCGAATAGAGTTCGCCGCAGCACGAATTTGACAATCTACAAAACGCTCATTAGACTGGTCTGCCTCTATGGCCACGAAAGTTGGATGTTGCTGGCGAAGGACCAACGCGCCCTTAGAGTTTCCGAATGGAAGGTGTTGCGGACCATCTAAGGTGGGGTGCAGATGGAAGACAATAGAGGTGGTGGTGGAGGTCCGATAACCCGATTGAGATGATGCTTCGATAATAATCCGACCGGTACAAGAAGAAGAGGCGTGTAGCGGTCACGGTGGATCGATCAAGAAGAACGCGACCCGTGTACCGTGTACCGTGTGGTAGTTCTCCTAACAGTTACAACTCGTGGTTCATTGGCCTCCACCACCACCTCCATTGACTTCCATCTGCACCCCACCATAAAGTCCGCAACACCTTCCATTCGGAATCTCCAAGGGCGCGTTGGTCCTTCGCCAGCAGCATCCAACTATCGTGGCCATAGAGGCCGAACAGTCTATTGAGCGTTTTGTAGATGGTCAACTTCGTGCGGCGGCGAACTCTATTCGACAGGAGAGTCCAAAAGCATCTCCATGAAAAACCTTGAACTTTGATAATGAGTATTGAGTATTTGATATGGTTTCGAACATTTTAAAAATTGGTCACTTCCCCAAGACACCTGGAACCTACTGCAGAGTGGTAATGACAGCTGCTGGTTCTAATATGCATTTAGAAGTATCACCTCGAAAATCTTGAAGTTTGATACCCATATTGAGAGGGTTCTGAACGGTGGTCAAATTGGCCACTTTCCCCGGGCACCTTGAACCTACTACAGAGTGGTCAGAGCATTTGATCATCCTGAATATGCTTCCTGAAGCATCTTCATGAAAAATCTTGAAGTTTGATACCCATATTGATAGGGTTCTGAGCGTTTTTCAAATTGGCCACTTCCCCCAGGGAACCTGGAACCTACTACAGAGCGGTCAGAGCAACTGATCATCCTGAATATGCTTCCTGAAGCATCTTCATGAAAAATCTTGAAGTTTGATACCCATATTGATAGGGTTCTGAACGTTTTTCAAATTGGCCACTTCCCCGGGGCACCTGGAACCCTACTACAGAGTGGTCAGGCAACTGATCATCCTGAATATGCTTCCTGAAGCATCTTCGTGAAAAATTTTAAAGTTTGATACCCATATTGATAGGGTTCTGAACGTTTTTCAAATTGGCCACTTTCCCCGGGGCACCTGGAACCTACTACAGAGTGGTCAGAGCAACTGATCATCCTGAATATGCTTCCTGAAGCATCTTCGTGAAAAATCTTGAAGTTTGATACCCATATTGATAGAGTTCTGAACGTTTTTCAAATTGGCCACTTCCCCCGGGGCACCTGGAATCTACTACAGAGTGGTCAGGGCAACTGATCGTCCTGCATATGCTTCCTGAAGCATCTCCATGAAAAATCTTGAAGTTTGATACCAATATTGATAAGGTACCGGATAATATATACGTGATTGGAAGGATATACATTATTGGCCATAGTATCCGGAACCAGGGGTGACATTGCGCATCTCGAATCGAATCACTCGATTCGTACGTTTTTGCATTCGTTTCGACAAAATTGCGGCATTATGTATTTCATTCGACTTCATTCAGTCGCAGTACAAGATTTCGAATGGTGCTGTACTAGCTCAATCGAGTATGTTCTGTCAAACGAAATGTAAACAGAGAGAATAAGAGAAAGCTGTCTCCGTGTTTATCATGCCGCCCGCTGGAGAGACAACCTTCAGCGCATTGCGAATGTGAGTAAACAAAGAGAATAAGAGTAATTTCATCTGCGTGTAGCATGTTGCCTGTTGGAAAGGCATCCTTCATGGCATGAATTGGCAGTTAATTAATAAACAAGCAAATCGTGCTCAATGACTATAAAAGCAATATTATTTATTGAGCAGTTGAAACCGATTAAAACATTATGCCGATACGACATGTTTTATAAATTGAGATATAGTTACGACACAAATTATAAGTTATAATAAATTATAAGCAACTCGGCCGTACGAAAACTATTTTGTTTTTGTTAAATGACTTGGCTGTGCATGTCTTTTCTAAAGCATTTGTTTAGTTTGATTGCTCTAATTGTAAGTGTCGGTCTTCCACCGTCATTAGTCGTCTGAGTACACGCGACCGCATGCGTGGAGCAATCAAACTCATCAAATGCTTTAGCATTTATTATATTTTTTCGAGTTTATGCCACATATCCAATTTTGAGCTAAATAATTTAAAGCTAAAAAAGGATTCGATAATAAATTACTTTGATGTTTCCATGTGTTTTAGTTAGATGCACTTGGTCCATCTCTTGCGCGTTTTTTTTATTTAACTCAACTATTTTTACGTAGAATTTGGGATATATACGTTTTTACGCAGATTTTCCCCATAGATTTTTCACGCGGTTTATCGAAATTGTCAAGAAATGCGTGAAAACTGCAAAAAAAACGATTTAAGTTGAAGTCGTTTTTACGAGGTTTTAAGGATAATTAGAGATTGCATATTGTCTGGAAACTATAAAAGTAGGTATCCTAATGACATTCTTTCCTTCAAGATACAATAATGAAACATTTATACTCTTCCCGTAGAGAAATAATATCAAATATAATGAAAAACTTTCAACAAGAAATGACTCTCGAACAACATTCGAAAGCTATAAAGGTGACGAGTGATTTTCATTCGACTTGAGTCGTTTCTCAGTGTGCTATCGAGTCTCCATAATGTCAAAACATCTCATTATTCTTGTACCTCCTCGAGCATACTCGAACGATGAGTCGTTTTCGAGATCGAATCGAAAGCCGTAATGCCAAACATGTTCGACTCGATAGAATTACGTTCGAATCGAGATGCACAATATCACCCCAGGTTTACTGAAATGGCCATATCTCGAATGTTTTTCAACGGATCTTAGCGCAACCGCCCGCATTCAATTTTCAATAAGATCTAGTTTCTAGGAAAATAGTGTTTATCGATGTAACTTCAAACCACACAAAAATACGAGCGGCAGAAAAAATGTGCTTTTGACATAGCCTCCGAAAATCCGGAACATCTCCGGTGTCCGGTGGCCAATATTCGTAACCGTGCATGTTCCTAAATCTTGACTAAATTTGCCGTCGAATGCTTCTGGTTTTGTCCAATTTCATCAATTTTTCAAAAAGTTATGAGGATTTGAATTTGGGCCAAATTTTGCCTATCTCAATCATTTTGCCTAACCCCTGTATATGAGAAACGGACCTGAAAACTGGTTCTCAAAGAAGTGGACTGAGGATTTTTGATCCCGTAAAACTTTCCAATTCAAATTTAGATTATACATCAAGCTTCCTCTAAGACTTCGAGGACTTTTGGAGGCTTTCGCTCCTCTTGAAAGTAAACATCCGTGCCTCTTGGATAGTGGCTTCCCAACCTCTCGAAGGGAGGCTTCCAAGCCTCTTGAAGAAAGCTTCAGAGGCTTTTAAAACGATGCATAGGCGTTTTGGACGTTGTGAAAGCAGGCTTCCAAAAGGCTCACGAGCCTCTTGGAAGGAGGCTTCCGAGCATTTTGAAAGGAAGCTCCTAACATCTTGAAAACAAGCCCCGTGAAAGAGAGCTTCTCAGCTTCTTGAAAGGACGCTTTAGAGTATTTTTGAAGAACGCTTCTGAGACCCTTGAAAGCCAGCTTCCAAGAAAAAGAATTCCGTATTTCTTAAAGGAAAGCTTCCAAGCTTCTGTACCTCTTCAAAGGAGGCTTCCGAGCCTCTTGAAAGGAGGCATCCGAGCCTCTTAAAAGGACGCCTTGCAGCCTCTTCAAAGGACGCTTTGAAGCCTCTTGAAAGGACGCTTCCGAACTTCTTGACAGGACGCTTCAGAACCTCTTGAAAGTAGCCTTCAATACAATTTGGAAAAAGGCTTCCGAGCCTCTTGAATGGAGGATTTCTAGCCTCTTGGAAGGAAGCTTCACAGACTCTTGAAACAAAGCATTCGAGCTTCGTGAAAGAAGGCTTCCGAGCCTTTTGGAAGGAAACTTCCAAGCCTCTTGAAAGGAGGTTTCCAAGAATCTACGAAGAAGGCTTCTGAAGTCTCCTCTTGGAAGAAGGCTTCCGAGCCTCCTCTTGGAAGAAAGCTTCCGAGCCTCTTGAAAGGAGGCTTCCGAGCCTCTTGGAAGGAAGCTTCTGAGCCTCTTGGAATGAGGCTTCTGAGGCTCTTGGAAGCAGGCTTCCGAGCCCCTTGCAATCAGGCTTCCGAGCCTCTTACAAGCAGACTTCCGAGCCTCTTGGAAGCTGGCTTCCGAGCCTCTTGGAAGGAGGCTTTCGAGCCTCTTGGAAGGAGCCTCCGAGCCTCTTGGAAGGAGCCTCCGAGCCTCTTGGAAGGAGGCTTCCGAGCCTCTTGGAAGGAGGCTTCCGAGCCTCTTGGAAGGAGGCTTCCGTGCCTCTTGGAAGGAGGCTTCCGAGCCTCTTGGAAGGAGGCTTCCGAGCCTCTTGGAAGGAGGCTTCCGAGCCTCTTGGAAGGATGATGATGATGATGATGATGGTCCCGCCACATACCCCTACAAAGGTTTGAGATAGACGATTTATCTTTAAGATAATTAATAATGATCAATTTTAATCAGATTTGGCAAACAATAAACGATCCGATTATTTCCACAGATATAAATAACATTAAAATATAACATCGCTATACAGCAAAAAACATAAGTTAGTAAAAAGAAACAGTTGAATTCCACCACAGAGTTTTGCAAGCATCATCAGTGGTACAGCGAGCCCGATTAAGTTACAAAACTTGTGATACCTCTCGCATGATGCCAAAAGTTTCGTCAAGAAGCGCGTACTCAAACTATTCTCGCTAGTACCAATCAATTTAATTTACTCGAAAAAATTCAAAACTTGTGTTACCTCTCCGTAGATACCAAAAGTCTCGATAAAATCGCGTTCTATCTGAGAGCTCACTACTTTTCATAGTATCCTTCAAACAGTTCCAAATGTTTCAAGTATTGATAAAAAAAATCGTAAAAAGTCATTTATACCTGTATTCGCGCGCGATTCTCAAACATTTGTAGACTACACAAAAGAATGTAAAAATACAAGTCAATAAATAAAATACCATCATCATCATCGAGGCGAACAAAATAGTCTATAAGCGCCCTAATGAAATAACAAATCATTTACATTGTTCAAGAAAAGATATCCGTTATCACAAACTTCGTCAAGATACACAATTAATCAATACCAAAAACTTAAATATATCCCTTTTTATTTTTTAAAACAGCTTTTACGTGCGAAATTCTCGAAAAGTCTCTTGAACTGTGATAGTGTCCTTGCACGCTTGATGTGTATATGCATCGAATTGAATACGTTTATTTCTTTATAAAACAATGAATTTTGTGAAGCTCCATACAAAAATAAGGTGTTCTTATTTCATCCGCGTTTCTAGTATTATATCTATGAATGTCACTTCCTCTTTCAATTCGATTACACAAATATCAGGGCAGCAATCCATTTATTATTTTGAAAATGAACACCATAGTTAAATAAACAATTCTTTTGCTTCACTGATAACCATTGTAAAGCGTCCAACAAAAAGGAGGAGGAAGTGAATCTATTACATCTCAAAATCAAGCGCATAACTTTATTTTGCAAACGCTGTAACCTCGATATTTGTGTTTCATTGGCCAGAAATAAAATGGAGGCGCAAAAATTCCAGGTGAGGAGAGATGATTGATTTGTACAACTGTATTTTACTCGCAACAGTTAATTCGTTTTTAATCGACATAAAATTCCATACTTCTTGGCTATTTTCTTGATGACATTGTTGATATGAGAATCAAATTTCAATTTATCATCAATAATCACGCCAAGATATTTAATTTCCCGAACGCGATCAAGTGTTTCATCATCAATTCTAACAGAAACATTATCAATGAATCGATTTCGCGAAATTACCATGTATTTAGTTTTACTTATATTCAACTTCAACTGTTTGTACTTCAACCATCTACTTAGAGAATGCAAATCTGTATTCAAGCGTGAAACAACATCATCGATATTTCTAGCTGCAATGAATAATACTGTGTCATCCGCGAAAAGATTAATGTTGACCGTAAAACGTAAGACCCGTCCCATGTCACATAATAAATAAAACGGGCCCTAATACACTTCCATGTGGAACACCAAGATTACTTTCCATGGGATTTGAAACACAATCATTCAAAACAGTCCTTTGGATTCTGTCAAACAAATAGCTTCTGAACCATTCATAGGCAGAACCCGAAATTCCAAAGCGCTTGATTTTTTCCAACAATAAGGGCCTAGAGATTGTTTCAAAGGCGCGTTTAAGATCCAAAAATACAGCAATGATAGTATCTTTACACTCCATGTTTTCTTTCCATTTGGCTAACACTAAGTTCAATGCGGTTTCACAAGAATGTCCTTCTCGATATCCCGATTGCTCTTGTATTTGCAAGTTATTATTGTTATTCAAATATGTTACCAACTAGCCTTTCACAACAAGTTCAAATATTTTATCCAATGTGTGCAATATGTTTATGGGACGAAACTCTTCGGCTTTAATTGTTCCAACATTTTTTGAATAGGAATTATAAGATATTCCTTCCAAACCGGCGGCACGTGCCCGGTTCTCAAAGATTCATTAATAAGGTCCAGCAGTTTGTGTCCAATGACATGAAAACAATCTTGTATAACTCTAGCGTTAACGTTATCAACTCCAGCCGTTTTGCCCAAAGAAAAGCATATATTTTTAAGTTCATCAAAAGTAATTGGGTGAAAACAATCAAATCTACATGTACTATTAACCGGCTGTTTTATTTCATCAGGCTCATCAACCAAATCGATAGACCGATTAATCGATGAAACACTATCGATGAAATAATCGTTAAAATTGCAAGCAATTACTTGTTCTGAATTTTTCTAATGTGCCATTAAAAGGTACGGAGCGCGGATTGGAACTATTAGGTTTCAACAAAGATTTCAAAATTTTCCATAACTCCCTGCTGTTATTCTGATGCTGATCAATTTTCCTCTGAATATAATCACAACGCGTTTTTTTCAACGATTGTGATTACGTGTTCCGCGCATTCTTGTACCTGTTCCAATTGTTACAACTATGTCTTCTCAAAAATCTATTGTACAATTTATCTCTTTTACGTCTTAGACGCAGAAGATCTAAATTGTACCAGCTGTTCGAGTTATTTAAAGTTACAAATTTATGTTCAATTAACTTATTGGTACTTGTTTTCAGAACGTTCGTTAGAACAGCTGATTTCTGATCTAAGTTTCCGGAAATATCCTGAAAATCCACGTTTCTCGCAACAAGATCCGAAACAGCTTGTTTCGAATATTTCCTCCAACACTTCAATTTAACAAAATCATTTTCGGTTATATCATTATTTTCTATATTTATGACTAATGTTTCATGATCGGTTACTTTTAAACTAATATCTGTAACTGAGTTTACAGAATCAAAGTTAGAATAAACATGATCAATTATAGTTCTACTGTGTCGGGAAATACGCGTGTAATCAACAACTTTTGTTTCAAATTGTAAAACTCAGTCAGACGCTTTAAATGATTTGAATTTTCGTCACACCAATTAATATTAAAATCACCAGCAAGTACATTTAGTTTACTAAAATCGATAAAATTTCTAGCCAGTTCTCTAAAATTTCAATAAAACGCTGGTCACTCGAACTGGGAGAATGATATAAAAACACCATAATTACCCTTCTTCATGCCACGTGCAACTGTAATTCCTAAGAACCAATTTCCTTCACAGGCTTCGTTGATTTGAAGCTTGAATTGAACCGATTCTTTGGCATAAATAGCAACTCCGCCAGTGTGTCTTGAATGTGATAAACAAGCAGCGACTTTGTATCCAGGTATATTGTACTGATCAAATGATTCATACTCTACAATATGCGTTTTATTCGTTACCAAAAATGGACGTTTTTCTTCTACAATCGTACGTAGAGCTACGTAGTTTGTAGACAAACCAGCAATATTCAAATACAAAACATCTAATTGGTTCACATTACTACTGGAACTTGGTTGCTATTCATTGAAACGCAAGCCGCTTTTCTTTTGATCAAACAATTTCTTGTAGATCTTACACTCAGTACTAAATGCTGGATGATTGACGTCCAACTTCATGTTACGTTCCCGATTCATTTTTAAACAATTAACGCATTTCAATACAGTTGACGTGCACTCAGAAGTTTTGTGACTATCGCTGCACTTAGAGCACGCAATGTGGTTTTTACATTCTGTACTCATGTGCCCAAATTCTCCACATTGGAAGCATCTCAAAACATTAATCGGGGTACAACAAGGCACCGATCGAACCTTACATTAACCTTTTTCGCGGTCAACAAACAGCTATATGTATCTTTGTCTACTTCAATTACGGCACTAAATTGCTTGTACTTGAAGCGTGGATTTTCATAGATATTTACTACTTTTACATCATTTATTGCGATGTCCTCATTCTGACTTTTTAGAAAGTCGATGAAGTCATCGGAGGAATATTTATCGCTCATACCCAACACTTTCAATCTTGGCACCGATGTTGGAACAACAGCAGTGTAGTTTTCACCCAAATCGTTTTGCATGCCATTTTCACCACATCTACATTGAAACCAGTTGCACACTCTACAATAATGGAGCCATTTTTCCCGTTCCGAAAGTTACTTATCTTGTGTACTTTTGGATCTAACGTAGTATTCAAAAATTTTCGAGTGTCGTCACTACTCTGATCGGACTGTTTCGGTTTAACCACAATGACGGGCCGAGTCTTACGTTCTTTCGCCTGTACAACTTTAGTTGCTTTAGGAGCACTTTTCTTATTTTTCCTTCGAACTACCGTAACAAAAGGAACATCGTCTTCGAAAACATCGTCATTATTATTGATTACATCATCATCAACATTAACAAAATCGTCATTACTATTACTAATTTTCCGTTTTTTGCGCGAACTGCAAGTTGATTCAGAATGATTCAACCTAGACGAGTCCTTCGTGTTCTTCATTGCAGCTATTTTAGCTTTATCCGAATTAAAAAATGAACTAGTCATAGTTTCCATTTTTTTATTAATCATTATCTCAAGTCCGTTAATCGATTCCTTAACATTTCGGACAATTTCATCCATACCGGTCATCAACGCGTTGCCTATCTGAGCAGACATTTGATCCCGAATGTCGACAATAGAGTCCGAAAGAGAAGAAATCTTCTTCATATCTTCCTCTATTTTGCCGGCATCCAGTGTCACTTTATTCTGCTCGCCACAACTTTGGCTAGACAGGCATTCATCACACTTGAAGAACACTCGCTTAACTTTTCAAAAGGTCCTAAGTAACATTTTTTTCATGAATTAATTTGAATAGCGCAATCAATAGAAAAACATGAAAGCTTTTGATTGCAGTACTCAAATTAAATCATGAAAAAAATGTTACTTAGGTCCTTTTGAAAAGTTAAGCGAGAACACATTAACATTCTCCGTGATCAATCTTGCTGCTGCTTTATTTTCCAACGAGCTACAGTGCGCATGGCAGTATCGCTCACATTGGAAGCAGAGCAAAGGGAATGCATTGATCGCTATCCCCACTTTGCACTTGTAGCACTCCATTGCCTATGCCTTTACACAGCAGTGGACGCGCTGCATGCAAAGGCACACAGAGAGACAATCAAAAACAATAAAAATTCAACCACAGCCGGCTGACGAAATCGCCGTTATGGCTTCGTTCGCTACAGCTGTGGCGCGTAAAAAAACACAAAATTAAACAGATGCAAGGTGTGGAGATGATTTATCTCCTACTTATCCTGTTACAAAACACTTATGGGCACACGTTAAAACAATTTTTTTCGCGGCACTTCACCAATTTCACACGTAATTAATCAAACTAAACACAGCACGGCAAAAACAAACTACTTTGCACGCCATCACCACCGTGTATGAGCCTCTTCCGAGGCTTTTGGGCTTCCGAGCCTCTTGGAAGGAGGCTTCCGAGCCTCTTGGAAGGAGGCTTCCGAGCCGCTTGGAAGGAGGCTTCCGAGCCGCTTGGAAGGGGGCTTCCGAGCCGCTTGGAAGGAGGCTTCCGAGCCGCTTGGAAGGAGGCTTCCGAGCCGCTTGGAAGGAGGCTTCCGAGCCGCTTGGAAGGAGGCTTCCGAGCCGCTTGGAAGGAGGCTTCCGAGCCGCTTGGAAGGAGGCTTCCGAGCCGCTTGGAAGGAGGCTTCCGAGCCGCTTGGAAGGAGGCTTCCGAGCCGCTTGGAAGGAGGCTTCCGAGCCGCTTGGTAGGAGGCTTCGAGCCTCTTGGAAGGAGGCTTCCAGGCCTCTTGGAAGGAGGCTTCCAGAGCCTCTTGGAAGGAGGCTTCCGAGGCCTCTTGGAAGGAGGCTTCCGAGGCCTCTTGGAGGAGGCTTGAGCCTCTTGGAAGGAGGCTTCCGAGCCTCTTGGAAGGAGGCTCCCTTGCGACTTGGAAGGAGGCTTCCGAGCCTCTTGGAAGGAGGCTTCCAAGCCTCTTGGAAGGAGGCTTCTGAGCCTCTTGGAAGGAGGCTTCCTGAGCCTCTTGGAAGGAGGCTTCCTGAGCCTCTTGGAAGGAGGCTTCTGAGCCTCTTGGAAGGAGGCTTCCGAGCCCTCTTGGAAGGAGGCTTCCAGGCCTCTTGGAAGGAGGCTTCCAGGCCTCTTGGAAGGAGGCTTCCGAGCCTCTTGGAAGGAGGCCTGAGGCCTCTTGGAAGGAGGCTTCCGAGCCTCTTGGAAGGAGGCTTCCTGAGCCTCTTGGAAGGAGGCTTCCGAGCCTCTTGGAAGGAGGCTTCCAGGCCTCTTGGAAGGAGGCTTCCAGGCCTCTTGGAAGGAGGCTTCCGAGCCTCTTGGAAGGAGGCTTCCGAGCCTCTTGGAAGGAGGCTTCCGAGCCTCTTGGAAGGAGGCTTCCGAGCCTCTTGGAAGGAGGCTTCCGAGCCTCTTGGAAGGAGGCTTCCGAGCCTCTTGGAAGGAGGCTTCCGAGCCTTGTGACCTACACTTTATCACTATATTGATTCGCGGGAGCTGATATTGAAGCTCAAGCATCTACCGTACAAGACAAGAGTATGGGTTACCTTACCATGTAAATCCACTACACTTCAGCACATCACAACAGAACATATCATCTGAGCCATACCCATGCCACATCGACTGAGCCGAATCAGAGCTTAGAGCACCAGAGATAGAGATTAAACTACCTGCAGGTACCCCATGTATGCAAATTGTTTAGCGACGTGATCGTTAATTATAGGATTCGAGCACTCATCTCTCTTCGAATCCTCTATCCATTATTGCTCCAGATGTTTAAATTTATCACCACCTCAGATCTCACTCTCAGTTATTTTTCCCACTAATATATCGTTGCACGGACACGGATCGAGTTTTAGTTTTCGGTTAAATATCAAGCAGGCAAGTCTAGCTAGCCAATATTAAAAGAGCCTGACCGAAAGTGAAGTGCTTTGATACCGGTGGTGTTAGAGTGAAGAAACCAGTGTTTCGATTATTAGAGGTGATGATGAAGATAGCACAATACAGGACAGATAATACAATTTAAAGTTTAATAGATGTCTTCCTGCAGACCACCTCTTAATATGTGCATGCTGAGGGGCGAAATGGAGTAGAGCGTATGTTTGCTAGAGATCGGTAAGAAACGAAACACGAAAACTGTGAAGTTATTCCGAAAAGACTCGATTGAAATTTGTGCTTGTTGACTGAAATGCTTCCCGCCGTTCAGGCCTTTCTATTCTTAGCCTACATCGATGGCTGTGCTCTTTGTGTCGTGTGATCTATTGGCTAAGGGTTCCACTAAGGCTAGTGAGAAGTCTGGCGCGGAGAATAAAATGTGGTTCGAATCATCGTCGAGGCCATCGTCTGTCCGGACAGATCTTCGCTCTGCTGCCGCCGGGGGATACTCGTAGACACTGACGTCACACAACACCACAATTATGTCTAACCTTAGTCAGTAAGCCGACGATAGATCGTAAGTACAAACCCTAATAAATTATCACCTACTCATTGCTGCATGTAAAACTGATGCTTTTGTGTTGTGACAGGATGGTTCGAGTATATCACATCGTTAAGGTTCTTTCCATACGAACCACTTAGAGGAGTTGGTAAGTGAATCGCAGCTCCCATTTCATACCGTATTTTGTCCTCCGTCTCATGCGGCCTCCCCTCCCAAGGGGGTGGTGACAAATGGCGCCCAGCGTAAAAGTAATTGTATAGTGGATAACCATTTTGACGATGTTTTCAATCACAAAGTCATTCGCTTATAATAAAGCAAATTCTGAAATTTCATATGCAATGGTGGATGATTATTGTAAATATATAGATAATAGGCATGCATTTTCTTACACTGAATTATTGAAATCTGAATTACGTTGATAATTTGTACATATGTAAATAGTGCTTTAGTTTAAGAGCAATGAATTCGCGTTTTTTTTTTAAATAATTTAGTGAACTCTATTTTTTATTAGATCTATCTTTCTGAATTTTTCTCACATTTTCCTTAATATCCTTGCTAAGATGTAGAATTAGAATTGATTGGCCGATCTCAAAAGCAATTGTGATATTGAAAAGTGAATAATTAAAGTGAAAGGACACTAATGGCGTATGGTAAAGAAGGTGAAGATATCGCGAAGAAGTTTATTGATTTAGATAGTGAAGATAGTCCGGTAATGAGCGTTAAGAAAATGAGTCAGCGTGAAATACGTAGACTCACAATCTCTCCCACTTTCAGGGATAGATTGAATGATGTTTATGAGAAGAAAGCGAAAGAAACGAATACGGCGGTAGAGAAAGAAAGTGATTCGAGAGCGCGCGGAAAGGTCGGTAATAAGGAGATGCAAATGATTCCTCCCCCGCCGGCGATGTTTCGTGAAAACCCCGCGCAATCTCACGATGAGATTTCGTACAGCGATCGCGAGCAAGGGAGACAATTCGAGAAATACACGGGCGCTAAGCACAAAATTCCGACGAATAGAACGCCGGAGTTTCAGGAGCAAAAGTGCTCCTGATTTGGATTTGAATTTTAATCCTGAGGTAGTGCTTGTAGGAGAGAAGAGAAAATACAAATCAGTTGCTTGCTCCGGGTTTCAATATTAAATCGTGGGATCGAAATCCTGCATTTGCAAATAACCCTTTGTTCTTTGATTATAATGGTGATCATGAGCGCAGGAGAAAGTCACTACCAGTTGCACAGTGGCCGATCAAGTACGCTGGCAATGACAATGGGATTGGACTGAATCTTTTCCTTCGAAGAGTTGAATTTCTTGCTCCCTCTGAGAAGATGTCGAAAGAAGAGTTATTTGAATCAGCCCACTTTCTTTTAGTAGGGCCTGCACAAGATTGGTTCGTTGCAAAATGGCCAATTTTGCGCGAAAAAGAATTGGGATTATTTTATACAAGCATTGAGGCACCAATTTTGCCAAGTAACATCGATCACTACGTAAAGGTGCGATCGTTCTCGATGTTCCAAGGGAAAAGTGAACTTTTCGAACTTTTGGTGCGCATGGAGCAGTTCTTTTATGCAGAACCACTCCAATGTCTGGAGCAAGACAAATTCGATGTAATGTGGCACACAATGAGGCCCATCTACCGAGACCGACTGGCCTTAGTAGACGTCACAGATTTGCACTCATTGGAACGACTGTGTGCAAGAATAGATAACAATAATGAGGCGATAATGAACAGATTCGCTCTTTCTTTCGATAATCTTAAAATTAATGAGATAAGTAGTGCTAATGACAATCCAAGGACAAATGTCAATGGCAATACCAGACCGAATGGCAGTAGTAACACAAACCAGCAGAGATTGCAGCAATCCAATCAAAATAATGGCAGAAATAATACAAGCAACAACCGAAATAGCCCACACATTGTAAATCGAAACTCTTATGCACATAGTGACAGACTAAGAAATAATACAAATTACAATAGTAATCAAAACACTCAGCAGGAATTCCGCCCAGAGCGTGGCTGGAGGGAATTAAACTTAGAAGACATTTTGCGCTACTACAAAATTCCAGATCGACGAATTTGTTTTAATTGCAGAAAGTTTGGTCATCATTTCACGAAATGTTTCTCGAGGCGCAATGTATTTTGCTGCATATGTGGACTTCCTGAATTCCATTACGAGGAATGTCCATTTTGTGAGGCAAAAAACCAAAGAAGGGAAAATTGAAGGAGGTGGTTTTCCCAAGCTCTGAAATTCCTCCAAATTTGAGTTGTGACACATTCCAACAAATAATTTCAGAATTTGAAACCAATACAGATTGTACCGAAGAGAAATGTGACAATGATGAATTCACTGATTATGTTGGCCATTTTCAACAAATTGAAACTGTTTTTGTAAATTTAGATAAAGATGAGAGATATTTTTTGAGATTTTGCGTTTTAGGATTGGAGTTACAAGGTTTGTTGGACAGTGGAAGTAACGTGTCATTAGTTGGAGAACACTTTGGTAATTTGACCAGCTTTCTAGAGATTCAAGATCTGGACAAAAATATTAAAATTTCAACTGCCAGCGGTGAACCAATGAAAATTAATGGATTTGTAGATGTTCCTTTCACAGTAAATCAAAAAACTAAAATTTTACCATGTTTAGTTGTTCCTGAACTTGGAACGCGATGTATTTTAGGAATGGATTTTTTTAAATTATTTCAAATTAAAATTACGTTTGATGAAGTGGTTAACTATTTAACAACATACAATGTGGAAACAAATAATGAAATTCAGTCAGCTTCTCACGTCCTAGATGTGGAACAGACTGAATTGCTAGAGGCTGTGAAGAACACTTTCAAAATATCAGAGCCTGGGACTCTGGAAACATGTAATGTGATGGAACATAATATACAGCTCACTGATGAGAATCCCATTCATTTGAATCCTCATCCGTGGTCGCCCACAATTCAAACAAAAGTTAATGAGGAGATAGACAGATTGTTGGATCTGGATATTATAGAACCCTCAAACGCCAATTGGGCCTTACAAGTGGTCCCAGTCACCAAAGAGAACGGTGACATCAGTCGACAATTGTCTTTCGCGCGTGACAGACGTTTCCCGCACAGTTGACGTAAACAACCAACAAAATTTCGTATACCTAGTGACGAAAATAAAGTGTAATTAGCGTAATATGTCGCACAGGAAGAACACCATTGTCGTGGATTTCAGTGTCCTCCCGAGACGCCCTCCTTTGGCCCAGGTAAAGCAGTTTCTTGAGGAATCTCTCAAGCTTAACATGGCTGATGTGAAAAGCATCCAACTGCACAACCTCAATGACTGTGTGTTTATTGAGATGAACAGCGCAGGCGTAGCCGCACGACTACAAAAAGAACATCACCTCAAACACTCATTTCACCGTCTCGGCGTATTCTATCATATTCCGGTATACGTAGATGGTCCCACCACTACATTGAGGATTCATGATCTTCCTCCGAGAATGCCGAATGAAACCATATCGGATTGCCTAAAGCAATATGGTAAAGTTATCTCCGTACAGAACGAGACGTGGAAGAACTTTTTCCGGGAGTAGCAAATGGTGTAAGAGTGGTGCGAATGATGCTAGAGAAAGCAATACCATCTCGTATCGTTATCGATGACGAGCCCACGCTTGTAACTGGACAAAAACAAAACCAATCCCAAACGCGTCCTCTAGCAGCGACGGTTTCAACATCATCCAACAAACAACACAATAGCGACCCTCCGCCGATGCGAGCCGATGCAAGCGAAAGCGATGAGGACGACTATGAAGACGAAGAGAAAAACAACAACGACAGTGACGGTGATGGTGACGAACAAACTGATAACTGCATAGAGTCCGGTCCTGGAGCCAGCGCGAAGAGGCGATTGTCTACTGCATCTGCAACAACAAGTGATAATCAAGCGGGCAATATTTCCAAAAGATCGTGCGGTGATGTTATTACTGATGCTGGCGATAGTGGAAAAAATGTCATTCGGACTGGAAAGTGTACAACACACGATCCAAGAAAAAATAATTAATTTTATTCAGAATGCATTGTATTTTATTGTTGTGAAATATTATCTCATGAGATGAGCCAGCCGCGGGCTGAAAATCTCAAAAATAAAGATAAAAAAAAAGAAAAGAACGGTGACATGCGACTTTGCTTGGATGCTCGTAAGCTAAACGCGAAAACAATCAGAGACGCTTATCCTCTGGCAAGCTCAATGAGAATTTTGAATAATTTGGGGAAAAATCGATTTTTCTCTGTCTTGGACCTAAAGGAATCTTTCCTTCAGGTGAAGTTGGCCGAAAATTCAAAAAAGTACACCAGCTTCAAAATTATCGGCAAGGGTCTTTTTCAATATAAAAGGCTTCCATTTGGATTGATAAATAGCAGTGCTACCATGTCGCGTATACTTGATAGAGTTTTAAAGGAAGGACGTTACGAACCATTTATTTTCTCATATTTAGATGACATAATAATTGCAACTAGAACATTTGAGGATCACATTAAATATCTAAAAATTGTCTCAGATTGCTTAAGAGAAGCTAACCTATCCGTAAATTTAGCGAAATGCAAGTTCTGCCTGAAAAGAATTAAATATTTAGGTTTTATTCTTTCGGAGAGCGGCTACCAGCCGAACCCTGAGAGAGTAACTGCGATCTCAAAGTTTGCACGTCCGCAAACTCCAAAGGAGATTCGCAGATTCTTAGGGATGGCGGGATACTACCGCAACTTCATCCCGAACTTTAGCGGTATATCATCCCCTATCTCTGACTTGCTGAAAGGCAAGCCCAAGAAGATTAGGTGGACTGATAAAGCCGAACAGGCTTTCCTCAAACTGAAAGAATGTTTGATATCAGAACCAGTTCTTGCCAACCCAGACTGGACAAAGGAATTTACCATACAAACCGACGCCAGTGATGTTGCGATAGCCGGGATACTGACGCAGGAGTTGGGTGGTAAGGAGCATATCATTGCCTTCTTTTCGAGGAAGCTGAGTTCTTGCGAGAAGAAATACGGGCCCACCGATAAGGAAGGGTTAGCGGCTCTTGAAGCAATTGAGCATTTTAGGTGTTATGTTGAGGGTTCTCATTTTACGCTAATTACTGATTGCTCTGCAGTTACGTTTATTTGCAACTCAAAGTGGCGACCTAGTTCACGATTGTCACGATGGTCAGTCAAGCTACAGGAATATGACATGACAATCAAACACAGAAAAGGGAAGGATAATGTAGTTGACGACGCTCTGAGTCGTGCGGTTTGTGCCATTTTGTGAATTCTACTTCTAGGTGGTACAACGATCTGAAGCAAAAAGTAATCGACACTCCAGAAAACTATCAGAATTTTAAAATTGAAAATGGAGATCTCTATAAATTCGTTACTTCCAGATCTGCACAAACCATGGGTCGACTGGAATGGAAAGTGGTTGTGCCACCTGACAAGATGACACAACTCGTTGAAGAAGAGCATGCCAAATTAATGCATCTCGGCACAGAAAAGACTTTGGAACGAATAAAATTAAAATATTATTGGCCTAAGATGAACTCCGATGTCAAGAGAGTTTTGTCTAAGTGCAGCACTTGTAAGCAGACGAAGCATTCGACTATTGCTACAATTCCTCCAATGGGAAAGCAGAAGGATGCTACCCGCCCATTTCAAATGATTGCTATGGACTACATTAGTGGTTTCGTCCGTAGTAAATCGGGCAACAGTGATTTGTTAGTTTGTCTGGATGTGTTCACTAAATATGTTCGTTTGTTTCCTGTTAGAAAAATAAGTGTGGAAAGTCTAACTCAGTTAATTAAATGTGAATGGTTTTTGAAATTTGGTGTTCCACAAGTGTTAATCTCGGATAATGCTGTAACGTTTTTAGCTAATAAGTTTCAAGATTTGTTGTCCCAGTTTAATGTTCATCATTTTAAGAATACCAGGAGACACTGCCAAAATAACCCAGTGGAACGGGTGAACCGAGTTATTTTAGCGTGTATTCGTTCATATTGTCAGAACGATCACCGCATCTGGGATTCCAAAATCCCAGAAATAGAATTTGCATTGAACAATACAAAACACTCATCAACAGAATTTACGTCATTCTTTTTTGTGCATGGATATGAGTCGGTGATTGATGGAAGAGACCATCTTCAGGATAGATGTACTTCTGATCCGTCAACTGCTGATTTTGTCCAGCGCAGAAAGGAAGTTTTGGGTTCTGTGTATGAAGACGTTGTAAGGAATAACATAAAACAATTTGAAAAATACAAAAAAATCTATGACAGCAAACACAAAGGTATGCCGCCTATTTTTAATGTTGGGCAAAAAGTTTACAAAAAGAACTTCCGAATTTCCAGTGCAGCTGAGAATTATTCAGCTAAACTTGGCCCAGTTTATGTTCCTTGTAAGATCATCGCCAGGAGAGGAGCAACATCGTATGAATTAGAAGATGAGGAAGGGAGAAATTTAGGGTTGTTTGCAGCGCAAGATTTGATTCCAGAATAGGTTTGTGTGAGAGCAGTGTGTTATAAGACATGTTTGAGTTAATATGTGGTTTCGAGGAAATGTTAAATGTTTTTATGGTGGAGATTCGTGTGACTAAAGATCGTGTTTGGATGAAATATCGTGAATTATGTTAGAATGTTCGAGGAAATGGTGATCACCGAGTGTTTGCGTAGTATTAGGAAGCGTGGTTATGAAAGGAGAGGAAACGAGTAAAGTATTTGCGTAGTATTTAAATGAAATTAAGTAGTATGGAATTCGTGGAAAATAGTGTTTGCGTAGTATTAGGAAGAGCGATTATGAAAAAAGAGGAAACGAATAAAGTGGTTGCGTAGTTTTTAAATAGAATGAGAATTTGTACGGATGTAAAGTTCGCGGAAAGAAATGATTGCGTAGATTAAGCCAATAAAGTATGTCAAATATAAAAGTCGGTATGTGTAGAGGAAAATGTGGGAAAATTTGAATGAGAAGCGTTATTAAGTGAATCATTAATAGTTCGAGAGCTAATTGAATGTTGCAGATTGATGCTCCTCAGCTGGAAACAAAATAACCTGAGTTGACCCAATATAACGCGAGAAAGCATAAAGTGAATCGCTATTCGCTGTGGTACATCAAATGACTACGAATGATCAATGATCTGTTCCTGGTCGATGTCCACCTTGCTATACGTAATGAATACTGGATAAATCGGTGAAAAATGTTAACAAATTACAAAACGTCTACATGCATTTGAAAGATCAAAATATTGCCCAGACAAGAATGTTCTTTGTGAGGAATAACAGATCACACTTGACGACACCTTACACTACACCTTACTCGGTCGACACTTGTTGATAGCGTGAGTGGATTGCTCATGGTAAGAAAAAAACCTACTGCTATGTCGGCATATCAAGCCTATATTGCAGTCTGGTGTGGGGGTATTGTGACCTACACTTTATCACTATATTGATTCGCGGGAGCTGATATTGAAGCTCAAGCATCTACCGTACAAGACAAGAGTATGGGTTACCTTACCATGTAAATCCACTACACTTCAGCACATCACAACAGAACATATCATCTGAGCCATACCCATGCCACATCGACTGAGCCGAATCAGAGCTTAGAGCACCAGAGATAGAGATTAAACTACCTGCAGGTACCCCATGTATGCAAATTGTTTAGCGACGTGATCGTTAATTATAGGATTCGAGCACTCATCTCTCTTCGAATCCTCTATCCATTATTGCTCCAGATGTTTAAAAATTATCACCACCTCAGATCTCACTCTCAGTTATTTTTCCCACTAATATATCGTTGCACGGACACGGATCGAGTTTTAGTTTTCGGTTAAATATCAAGCAGGCAAGTCTAGCTAGCCAATATTAAAAGAGCCTGACCGAAAGTGAAGTGCTTTGATACCGGTGGTGTTAGAGTGAAGAAACCAGTGTTTCGATTATTAGAGGTGATGATGAAGATAGCACAATACAGGACAGATAATACAATTTAAAGTTTAATAGATGTCTTCCTGCAGACCACCTCTTAATATGTGCATGCTGAGGGGCGAAATGGAGTAGAGCGTATGTTTGCTAGAGATCGGTAAGAAACGAAACACGAAAACTGTGAAGTTATTCCGAAAAGACTCGATTGAAATTTGTGCTTGTTGACTGAAATGCTTCCCGCCGTTCAGGCCTTTCTATTCTTAGCCTACATCGATGGCTGTGCTCTTTGTGTCGTGTGATCTATTGGCTAAGGGTTCCACTAAGGCTAGTGAGAAGTCTGGCGCGGAGAATAAAATGTGGTTCGAATCATCGTCGAGGCCATCGTCTGTCCGGACAGATCTTCGCTCTGCTGCCGCCGGGGATACTCGTAGACACTGACGTCACACAACACCACAATTATGTCTAACCTTAGTCAGTAAGCCGACGATAGATCGTAAGTACAAACCCTAATAAATTATCACCTACTCATTGCTGCATGTAAAACTGATGCTTTTGTGTTGTGACGGGATGGTTCGAGTATATCACATCGTTAAGGTTCTTTCCATACGAACCACTTAGAGGAGTTGGTAAGTGAATCGCAGCTCCCATTTCATACCGTATTTTGTCCTCCGTCTCATGCGGCCTCCCCTCCCAAGGGGGTGGTGACAGCCTCTTGGAAGGAGGCTTCCGAGCCTCTTGGAAGGAGGCTTCCGAGCCTCTTGGAAGGAGGCTTCCGAGCCTCTTGGAAGGAGGCTTCCGAGCCTCTTGGAAGGAGGCTTCCGAGCCTCTTGGAAGGAGGCTTCTGAGCCTCTTGGAAGGAGGCTTGAGCCTCTTGGAGGAGGCTTCTGAGCTCTTGGAAGGAGGCTTTCAGCCTCTTGGAAGGAGGCTTTGAGGCCTCTTGGAAGGAGGCTGAGGCCTCTTGGAAGGAGGCTTTCCAGGCCTCTTGGAAGGAGGCTTTGAGGCCTCTTGGAAGGAGGCTTCCGAGCCTCTTGGAAGGAGGCTTCCGAGCCTCTTTGAAGGAGGCTTCCGAGCCTCTTGGAAGGAGGCTTCCGAGCCTCTTGGAAGGAGGCTTTCGAGCCTCTTGGAAGGAGGCTTCCGAGCCTCTTGGAAGGAGGCTTCCGAGCCTCTTGGAAGGAGGCTTCCGAGCCTCTTGGAAGGAGGCTTCCGAGCCTCTTGGAAGGAGGCTTCCGAGCCTCTTGGAAGGAGGCTTCCGAGCCTCTTGGAAGGAGGCTTCCGAGCCTCTTGAAAGGAGGCATCTGAGCCTCTTGAAATGAAGCTACTGAGCATTTCGAGAAAGCCTTCATGACTCTAAAATGGAGGATTCCTAACCTTTATGTTTTAGATTTAGTTCACTCAACGTTTTGTTATTTTGATATTTTGTCCCAGCGTCCTCCACACACTGTGCTGATTGTAATGTGCAGGATTCAATGGCCTTTGATGTACTGATCACCATACATATTTTGTACAATGCAAAGTGTTGGAATAAAAAATCATACAATTATTATAGCTTTGAAAATAAGTTTTAAAGGAAATTGTAATACATCCGCTATTACGCATTTTTGGCCGAAGTACCCCCTGTGGCCATCGAAGGTATCTCCAAAGTCTCCTGTAGCACAGGTTGAGAGCCGCTGTTTAAGTAGATACTGCCGTACCATTTTGATTCAAATCGCGAACGGGAAACAGACTAATATTGCAAACACATATCTTCATACGCTGTTTCCCAAATTCGAGTAATTAATATTTTATTTTGGACTTGTTAAGAAGTATTACTGTCAAGAAAAGCGTTGAATGCAACTTGATAAGAAGACATATTTTAGTGGAATGTCTTCACTTGTCATGAGACTAGTTCATACAATCCCATTTAATTCCACACGACTAAGTCGAGTCAAGTACGAGACACTGAAGACGGCCTTACTGTTGATGTCGAAATACGTATCTGTTAAAGGTGCAATCAAGTCATTTATCTTCATTCAATTCGAATTCTTGCTGTGCAAAGGGTATTAGATCAGCATAGATCAGTAAAGATGCGTCATACATATTTCCCCTATTTCGCATAACTAAGTTCAACCATATGGGGCCCTCCTTATCCTAGCGGTAAGATTCCCGGCTATAAAGCAAGATCATTCTGAGGGTAGCTGGGTTCGATTCCCGGTGCCGGTCTCGGCAATTTCCGGTTTAAAAATTGTCTCGACTTCCCTAGGCATAAAAGTACCATGATGATATACAAATATCGAGACGAGCCAGCCTTGGGCTAGAAACCTCGCGGTTAATATCTGTGGAAGTGCTGAATGAACACTAAGCAGCGCGGCGGCGTGGGGTATGTAATGCCAATAAGAAGAAGAAGCAGTTCCACCATATGTCTCTACATTGTTTAGGAGAGTTTTGACTCGCACTCAATTTAAATGGTGCATGAGTTCTGAGAATTTGAAATTCTTCGTGAATTCACGATGAAATTCATTTATGTGTCTTCTTCTTCTTTAACAGCTCTATTTATTATCAGTTTTAATAATATTTCCACAGATATGGTTTTAAAACCATCTATGTCCACCATTTCATGGGTTTGTATCTTGTAAGGCAAATACAATGGATACATAATGCTTCATCGTTGACCAAGAATTGAACTCATCATCAGGAACTTCTCTGCAATTGCTAGCAAGTCTATTAGGAAACTCAACTTAAGTGACATTGCCATCTAACATATTTTGAATTTTCTGGTGTGAATGTTCGCATGCAAAAAAAGCGTTCATGATTTCGTGTATTTTGCGTCACGGTTAGGGAACATTCTGGAAAACGTGACTGTTGTTCCCGAATCCATGGCTAAAAAAACGGTTTATTTTTGTTGGTTCACGAATTCGGAAACGCATTTTTTCGGGTGCGGTTATCGTTTCCGTCGTGAAGAGATCTCGGTAACGATTGTGCCTTATCTATGAACTAAATCTCACCAATCGTAAAAAAATTTATGCGTGTTATGTATGTTGAAATGAAAGCCGGTGCACAATAGTTTACCCGAAATACATATATTCTCTTTTTCCTACGAGTTTCTAAACATTGGATTTTATTTAAATTTTTATTAAAATTATTTGTAGTGAAAGTTCACACCACACACGCAAAATTTTACATATATTGTTTCTCAAACCAGCGATATAAATACCAGCCAGCAATTCCACAGGATTATGAAGTGCCATCAAAAAGACTAACTTTTTCTATCTGATAACACATGCCATCCACCTTAGGGCCTAATAGAATCAAAAGAAAAGAAGTTATAAAAAACCGGAATTCCTTATCCCATATTGCCACTCCCCCGCAACCAGCAACGCACTCCCCGATGGCAGCATGACATTTTTTTCTTCTGCAAGGGTAGGAGGTGATTCCCCGGAAAATAGTCACGGCGGCGACGATTTCACGCCAAATAAAACGCTCGAAATGATGTGATGTGTAATGGCTTCTGTCACTGTTGTATGGGCCTTGCCGTCGTCGACTCCATCAGCGTAGGTAAGCTGGCGGCACACTCGCACAAAACCCACACCGTTTATAACTCCCGAGCAGCAAATTTGTGGGAATCGGATGCGGTGTGTATGGCCGACCATTGAGGGGAAAAAATGGCACGGGAAATGCCGTGAAATAAAAGGAAATCGTCAGCTTAATGGCTTCATTTGGAAATTTATTCTCAATGGCTTCTGGTGCTACACCCCGGGTGCCCAGCGGTTTTGAACATTTTTCACTCATTTTTCTCATTTGTTTAAATTTTGTGAAATTCCGACGTAATGGGGTTAGGAGTTTTTGTTTTCGCATTCAGAAGGTATAGATAAACCTGGTATTCCATTGTCACCTCATATACGCCCCCCTCCCGACCGCAAAACTTTGTATGGATTATTTGAATAAAAATGTGCTCTCAGACTCTATATTATATGAAAACGTGTATGATCGTATTCATTTTTCAGGGAACTACGTACCATGCGTCCGCTATTCTCGTTTTTATGCAGCAATTGTTGGAGGCAATAAACGATTCTGCAAATGTGTTTGCTTTTAGGGATAATAGAGATCTAACAGGGGTCTCCAGTTATTTAGCCTTACGAGCAAAGCTGTATGATATGGATACATTGCAATCGCAGTTGTTAATTGAAAGTTTTTCTATTAATAATATTTTTTATTTCGTACGGCAATTTAACCGTACGAAAAATCCTTTTTGTTAAATATCTTGGCTGCATATGCAATGCACAGCACGTGTTTCCGAAATGGACAAATTGATACAAAATTTGCGAAAAAGAATCCATTTGTCTTGGAGGGAGGTGGAGAAGTTGGAGGTTTCTGTGTCAAATTATTCTAAAATTCAACGGGAAACATTTCGGAATGTCTGCAAAACCTCTAAAATTACAACGGGATATTAAACTTAAGTTTTTTAGAAATTTACTTCGAATTAGCAATTCGTTGGATTTCAACAGATGATGCTTCAGAATTCACACAATAAATTCTTCTTATTTTCAACGGAAAGTTCTTTGGTTTCAACAGGTTAAAGCTCGAAGTTTTCAAGGAAAGCGTCGGAATTTTCACAGAGTGTTCGTTCTTTGGAGTAACGACAGGAAGTTGTTGGATATTCTATCGGGAAATTTGCGCTAAAACTGCTTTGGACTTCTACAAATTTGAACCAACGTGAAAAACTACTATAGATCAGCGGCATTGCAGATTATAAACAGCCACTCACAAATGCAAAAATGCAAAAATGCGGGGCCCCTCCGCACAATCCGAAAAGGAACTGAAGAAATCGAACCTACCAAAAATTCCATTAGTTGACTTCGAGATCTGGCTTCAGCAGCCGTTGCCAGAGAAATTATGATATTATTTTGTTTTGAATTGATTTTTGTTCTGTGGGATTTATTTGTAATTTTTGTTGCAAAGTTTTATGCTAAAAACTGAATTACTCCGAGCAGGAGCGACGACCTACGGCATAAGAGGTAAAATACCAAAAGAATGATACCAAAAATGGATACTCAAGGCAGCGGTTCTCCACCTGGGGTACATGTACCATCAGGAGGTACTTCGGACAAAAAACGTAATGGCGGACAAATTGCAATTCCAATTTATATTTTAAAACTTTGTCTTTATATGCATGGCGATTAGAAAATCATAGCCAATTGAATCCAGCCATCCATAACCAGCAGTGTATGAAGAATTGCGGGACAGAAGATCAAAAGGACAAAACGTCGAATAGACAAATCAAAAAAAATCTTGGCTCGGAAGCCTTCATTTACGAGGCTCGGAAGTCTCCTCTTTAGAGGCTATGAAACCTCCTTTTAAGAGGCTCGGAAACCTCCTTTCATGAGGCTCGGAAGCATCATTTTCAGAGACTTGGAAGCCTCCTTTCATGAGGCTCGGAAGCCTCTTTTCAAGAGCCTTGGAAGCCTCATTTCAAGAAACTTGGAAGCCTCCTTTTAAGAAGCTTGGAAGCCTCCTTTCCTCCTTCTTTCGGAAGCCTCCTTCAAAAGGCTGGAAAGCCTTCTTTCAAGTGGCATGGAAGCTTCCTTTTAAGAGGCTCGGAAGCCTCCTTCCAAGAGGCTCGGAAACATCCTTTCAAGAGGCTTTGAACCGTCCTTTTAAAAGGCTCTGAAGCCTCTTTTTAAGAAGCTTGAAAGCCTTCTTTCACGAGGCCCTGAAGCCTCCCCTCAAGAGGCTTGGAAACCTCCCCCAACAAAAAATTGAGTAGAATAAGCTAGTTATTTAGCTGAAGAAGACTATTTTTGATAGAATAAGCATTTCAATGTTTGTTTGGCCTTTCAAGAGGCTTGGAAGCCTCCTTACAAAAGGCTCGGAGACATCATTACAAGAGGCTCGCAAGTCTCCTTTCGAAGTGCTTGAAATCCTCCTTTCAAGAAGCTTGGAAGCCTCTTTTTAAGAAGCTTCGAAGCCTCCTTTCAAGGTGCTCGGAAGCCTCCTTTCAAGAGGTTCGGAAGCCTTCATTTAAGAGGCTCGGAAGCCTTCATTTAAAAGGCTCGGAAGCCTCCTTTTAAGAGGCTCGGAAGCCTTCTTTTAAGAGGCTCGGAAGCCTTCTTTTAAGAGGCTCGGAAGCCTTCTTTTAAGAGGCTCGGAAGCCTTTATTCAAGAGGCTCGGAAGCCTCCTTTCAAGAGGCTCGTAAGCCTCCTTACAAAAGGCTCGAAGCATCCTTTCAAGAAGCTCCTTCAAGAGGCTTGGGAGAGCGTGGAAACCTTCTTTCAATAGACTCGGAAGCCTCCTTGCAAGAGGCTTGGAAGCCTCCTTTCAAGAAGCTTGGAGGCCTCTTTTCAAGAGGCTCGGAAGAATCCTTTCAAGATGCTCGGAAACCTCCTTTCAAGAGGATTGGAAGCCTCATTCCCAGAGGTTCGGAAGCCTCCTTTCAAGAGGCTCGGAAACCTCATTTCAAGTAGACCTGTGCCCCGATTGAAAATTTAACGACGGCGGAATGATAGATCATTTTCAGCCAGCGGCGGCGTCATGCCGTTAGTAATCGGCGGCGCTGCGCCACGGATCGGCGTGAGTTTATTTCACGCAAATTCTTCCACATATTCCACCGTAAATTTTACCAGGAAAGCTCCAAAAGCTTTCCAAAAGTCGCTCCAGAATTTGCTCCGGTATTTCCTCCAGGAATTCCTCCGAAAATTTCTGCAGGAATTCACCCGGAAGTTCCTCCACAAAATCTTTCAGAAATTTCTCCACAAATTCCTCCGGAAGTTCCTCCAGGAATTCTTCCGAAGGTTCCTCCAGGAATTCCTCCAGAAGTTTATCCAGAGATTTCTCCCGAAATTCTTTCAGGAATGCCCACGGAAGTAAACCCAGGAATCCCTCATGAATTCCTCCGAAAATTCCTCCACAAAATCCTCCAGAATTTTTTTCAGGAATTCCTCCAGAAGTAATTCCTCTGGAAGTTCCTCCAGGAGTTCCACCGGAAGTTCTTCCAGGAATTCCACCGGAAGTTCCTCCGGGAATTCCACCGGAGGTTCCTCCAGGAATTCCGCCGGAAGCTCCTCCGGGAATTCCACCGGAAGGTCATCCAGGAATTCCACCGGAAGTTCCTCCAAGAATGCCTCCAAAAGTTCCATCAGGAATTCAACCGGAAGTTCCTCAAAAAATTCCTTTGAAGTTTATCCAGGAGTTCCTCCGGAAGTTCATCCAAAAATTCTTTCGGAAGATCCTCCAGGAATAACTCCAGAAAGAATTCTTCGGAATTCCGAGAAGGAATTCTTCCGAATTCATAGAAGGAATTCTTCCGAATTCCGAGAAGGAATTCTTCCGAATTCCGTGAAAGAATTCTTCCGATTTCCGTGAAAGATTTCTTCCGAGTTCCGTGAAGGAATTCTTCCGAATTCCGGGAAGTAATTCTTCCGAATCCCGAGAAAGAATTCTTCCGAATTCCGGGAAGGAATTCCTTCGAATTCCGGGAAAGTATTCTTCCGAATTCCGGGAAGGAATTCTTCCAAATTCCGGAAAGAATTCTTCCGTGAAGGAATTTTTCCGAATACCATGAAGGACTTTTTACGAATTCCGCAGAGGAATTCTTATGAATTCCGTGAAGGAATTCTTCCGAATTCCGTGAAGGAGTTCTTCCGGGAAGGGATTCCTTCGTATTCTGGGAAGGAATTCTTCCGAATTCCGGGAAGGATTTTTTTCCGAATTCCGGGAAGGAATACTTCCGTGAAGGAATTCTTCCGAATACCATGAAGCCATACCATTTTTTTTTTTTTTTTTTTTTTTTTTTTTTTTTAAATTCTTATGAATTCCGTGAAGGAATTCTTCCGAATTCCGTGAAGGAGTTCTTCCGAATTCCGTGAAGGAATTCTTCCGAATTCAGAGAAGGAATTCTTCCGAATTCCATGGAGGAATTCTTCCGAAATCCAGTAAGGTATTCTTCAAAATTCCGTGAAGAATTTGTTTCCAAATTCCTCAGAATTCCATTAAGGAATTCTTCCGAATTCTGTGAAGATGTTCTTCCGAATTATGTGAAGAAATTCTTCTGAATCCTGGGAAAGAATTCTTCCGAATTCCGTGAAGGAATTCTTCGGAATCCAGGGAAATAATTCTTCCGAATCCCGGAAGGAATTCTTTATAGTTCCGGGAAGGAATTCTTCCGAATTCAGGGAAGGAATTCTTCCGAATTCAGAGAAGGAATTCTTCCGAAATCCAGTAAGGTATTCTTCAAAATTCCGTGAAGAAAATTTTCCGAATTCCGAGGATGACTTCTTCCGAATTGCGTGAAGGAATTCTTCCGAACTCCAAGGAGGAATTTTTCCGAATTTCGTGAAGGAATTCTTACGAATGTTGTTACGATGTTACGATGTTAACTAAATAAATGAATGAATGAAATGAATTCTTACGAATTCCGTGAAGAAATTCTTCAAAATTTCGGGAAGGAATTCTTCAAAATTTCGGGAAGGAATCTTTCCAAACGCCGGGAAAGGATGCTCCCGAATTCCGTTCTGTGAAGGAATTCGAATTATTATTTCGAATTTCGGGAAGAAATTATTCCGAATTTCGGGAAGGAATTGTTCCGAATTCTGGGCATTTTAACAAAAATTGTTTTGATCAAATGCATTTGGTGGCACCAAATTGTGCATTTAATAACATGTGTGCAAACAAAGTTCCCCCAGGAATTCCACCGGAAGTTCTTCCAGGAATGTTTCCGGAAATTCCTCCACGAAATCTTCTAGATGTTTCTCCAGGAGCTCCACCGGAAGTTTATCCAAAAATTCCTCCGGAAGTTCATCCATGAGTTCCCAAGAAAGTTCCTCCTAGAATTCCACCGGAAGTCGCTCTAGGAATTCCTGCAGAAGTTCATCCAGAAATTTTCTCCGGAAGTTCCTCCAGAAGTTCCTGCAGGAATTGCACAGGAAGTTGCTCTAGGAATTCCTACGGAAGTTCCTTCAGGAAATCCACCAGAAGCTCCTCAAGGAATTCCTCCAGAAGTTCCTCCATGAAGTCCCTCTAGGAATTCCTCCAGAAGTTCATCCAGAAGCTCCTCCGAAAGCTTCTCCAGAAATTCCTTCGGAAGTTCCTCCAGGTATTTGTTCTAAGTTTCTCCAGTAATTCCTCCGAAAGTTTCTCCAGGCAATCCTCCAGAAGTACCTCCAGGGGTTCCTCCAGTTCTTTAGAAGTTTGTCCAGGAATCAGTGACGTAGCCAGAAAATTAGTCTGGGGGGTTTTCTGACCATTTTTTATTATTTGAGAGGGTAAAAAAAATGTCTTCTAAAGAATTGTCTCTGGGGGGAGTTATGTCCAGAGTTTCAAAAGAAATTCTAGAAGTTGGCGTATTAATTCATAATTTTTTTTAAAAAAGATTGTTGAGTTTCCAAACAAATCTTAAAAGAAATTCTGATAGATTTTCAGACCTTAACATTCTAGTACGTAAAGCCGAAAAAGTTCTAAGAGCAATTCCTGGAATTCCTGAGGATAATTCCCACCTTTTCTTAATAATTCAATGTCAGGTGAATTTTGCTTGAACAAATATTGTCTTGTTTGACCGAGTATACGTTGTTCAACAAAAGATCTTGTGGTTATCTAGACTTCATCGGGAATAATAATAAATGCTGCATAATTATAAAGAAGATAATTGTCATATGAACTTGGCTGAAAATATGTTTTTCCGACAAGAGCTAGATAAATCTAGACTTATCAGCAAAAATTGCCGTTGGCCGAATAAAAATATTCGGCCGCGTGGTCAATTTCCATACGGCAGCGCGCCGACTTAATTTTTAACGGCGGCGGCGACGTGAGAAAATTGTCGGCGGCGTGGCGCGGTGGTCTTCTTTCAAGAGGAAACCACCTTTCCAGAGGCTTGGAAACCTCCTTTCAAGAGGCTTTAAACCTCCTTTCAAAAAGCTCAGAAACCTCCTTTCAAGAAGCTCGGAAGCCTCTTAGGAGAGGCTCGGAAACCTCCTTTCAAGAGGCTCGGAAGCCTCTTTTGAAAAGGTTCGGCAGCCTCATTTAAAAGGCTTGGAAGTCTCCAAAAATCCTCAAAGTATTGTAGGAAGCTTGATGCATAAACGTAATTTGAATTAGAAAATTTCACGAACATTTCAGACAACTTATTAGAGAGCCATATGGTCGGGGTTCAACCAAATCACACCAAGCGCCTACGAAAAATAACCCATTTTCTGGTCAAACTTTCGTTTAGCAGATTTAGTTAGTCGCAAATCGTACCGGATATCCCTCAATCCAATAACTGAGGATATCCTACTGCAAATGTACGCTTAAATTGATGTGAAACTATTTCCGTTGTCCTTGTACGAACAAAATATCACAAGTCAGTCGAAAAGCCGCTTGGTCCGGTTTGGCTGAACCCCGACCATATATCCCATTAGGGGCCATCCACAAAATACGTCACGCTCCTAGGGGGGAGGGGGGTTCCGAGCAGCGTGACGGCTCATACAAAAATTTTAGAGGTTTAATACAAAAAGTGTGACGAAGGGGGGAGGGGTGGTTTAAAATCGCCGATTTTTGCGTGACGTACTTTATGGATCTTCCCTTATTTTTCAGGTCCGTTTTGCATATATCTTGAGAGTCACGCTTATTTTTAATTACAGCGAACAAAAATTGGGGGTATCTCAATAAATGCAGAAAAACGAAGGAATACCTGTCAAGAAAAAGGTTGAAAGCCGCTGTCTTATATGGTTTGATGCACCATTTCTTCATAACTTCATAACGCAACGGCCGACAGACAAAAACGTTCGGTTTCCATCTTTGTTTCTGCATACACTTACGTTAGGCAATGTATCGTGAAAGGCTATTTAACATGAACTACTAACTAGAACTTCCAATCGTTGGATAACTTCCTAAGTTTCGCTGAGTGTGTACCAGTTTTGTGATAAATTTGTTCTCCTGACCAGCAACGATTGTGAACGAATTATGCCTCTACTTTATAGTTCCTCATTATCATTAAATTCGTCAACACCGGCTCAGTTTCAACTTTTCAAATATCGTATACATATGGTATAGTGGCACGATCGGCACACATCACGTGAAAACCGTCCGTCACAGTACTCACAGCTGCTTGCCACGCTACGTACACGGTTTGAAATGAATTTTTCAATTTCACTTAAGCGAACATACCGCCGTCAAACGAGGACGAAATTTGCATAATTTTCATTAGATTCAACATGATGGATATGTCCAGGCGATTCCGAAAACGCAACCATCGGAATGCTCCACACCGCCAAAAGGGGCGGACGAACGCTAATTAAAGTCGAGTCCAATTTATACGATTCATGGCTGATCATCAGCCGTTCAGCCACTCAAATATTGAACCACTTAATCAAATGCCGCCAACAGTAAGGAATGAATTTAGAAAAGGGTCGATAATGAGCCTTACTAAAGAGCGATGCTAATGGAAAATTATTTAACAGCCGAGTCCACCATCATTATCAGTAATTAGAAGACGATGTTATTCTTAAAAGGAATCAATTTATGAAAAAAGTTTTAAAAAAATGGAAAACAATGTCTATATAATAAACCATCATAAAAATGCTCCGGTAATAACATCTGGTCGTGGTTCAGCCAAATCACACCAAGCGCCAACGAAAAATTATCGATTTTTTTTTTGCTCAAATTTTCGTTCAGCAGATTTAATTGATCGCAAATCGCATCGAATATCCATCAACCCCATAACTATGTCATTGTACGAACAAAATAACACAAGTCAGTCGAAAAGCCGCTTGGTGCGGTTTGGCTGAACCCCGACCATCTCATACTAAAATTCCTTTCATGTTGTTCTCCTTTAGAACTATCACACGATTTGCTCATTATTATTTGTGCAAAGCGCTAAGCAGTATACGAATGGCGGCATATGCAAGTAGGATGCGACACTAATTTTAAACAGAGACAACGTAGTAAAGGGCCTTTTCTCAAGAATCAGAGTCCAACAAAGTCAATGCAAGCAACAGCATCGAATGGCCTGTTGCATATCACTCTTCAAGCCCCAGACGTACAGAGGTACGTCTGAGTGGGTTAGCCTACCGCGGTGTACTGCGGGGTGACGCTCAAAGAATGCACATCGAACCCAGGAAAACCAACGAGGAAAATGAAAGCTCTCTCTCCATACCGAAAAACAAAATTGGAGGGATGAGGTGTTCATTTTCTATCCTAACTGAACGGGAGAGCAAATGGATAATGAATGAACAGAATTGCGATTCATGCTCTCTAAAGCGAATTTTCCTCTGCCTCTCGAGTTTTCATTCTCCCGGTGGCATATTCTACAATTTTCCCTTTCTCTTGTAGATAAAAGTTTGTATATATCCGTTATGAGCAACTGAATTGTAAGTTTGATGTTTTCGAATTTACGGACTTCTATATGCGGTATAGGGTAACTGTACCCTTAGTGGAAGTAGCACCAATAGTGAAGGTAGTGGGGATTCAATGTGATTTATCATAATTATACACTTTACGATAGTTTCAGTTGCTGCTTCTTTTCTATTGTTTTGACACTTCGGGACTGATTTGCGATTTGGGCGTAACTTATTTTGTAAACAAACATTGCTTCATGAATTCCGGAGAATGCAAGCGTTTTCATCCTAAACTAATTCCCTTATCTGGTAGAGGAAAGCTTAATCTATCGGATCCATACCGTGGTTTCCTCATGAAATGCTTGTTATAGAAGGAATTCGCCTTCCAATGTTTGTTTACAAAATAAGTTACGCCCAAATCGCAAAGCGGTCCCGACTTGTTCTCCTTTTCATCACAGTTGACCATCAAGTTTCAACTGTTTCACCTAAGCACCGGGTGGACTCTTCTGAGCACAATAATAGTTTATCCAATTCGCGAATTAGTAAATTCATTTTTATACCGGGAACAAAACACACGTTTATAACTGATTAATAATAAACTAACCGGATGATTTGGAATACTCGTTAAAGTGAAGAAGTCTTCATAAAAAAGCAATTCTCTGTAAAATCGAAGGTCGATTTATTTTTGTATTTTCTACCCAGTAAAAATATCAGAACCAACCAATCCCGTTCATGCATTCCCAGCATGGAATGAGTGGAATACTTAATAAAAGGCATTGGTATTTGCTTTGTGGACGAACATTTACATCTTGTCCAGACTAATTTTTATGGAAACTAATAAACACAAACAATTCCAGCCTTTTCCGAAAATCAATCAATCTTCCGGATAATCTCGAAACATTTATGTGTACCATCATCTTTCAGAGAAACAGAAGCTCCACACCATAATTGGAACTATGCACGGTTTCACGACTTCTCCTCGGTGTGGATAGCAGCTTGCTGTTTAATGTTTTTTTACCAGCTGTTTCGTTTTAATTCCAACATGAAATCATTTCAGCCATTCTACCAGCAAAGAATTCAGCAATAGCGGTGGGTCGGGGTGGTACTGTGAAGCGCATGCATAAATCGATGAATAAAAACCAACCCCTACCGCGACTGCCCAGCAAGATCGATGCCGGTTGTGCCAGATGCTTCCAATTGCTCGATGCACATTTGAATTGAGAAATATAGAAGGAGAGCTTTTTTCTGGCTTGCATTCTGTTCGACCAATTTCTCGCTATCAGCACCCGAAGGTTCCTTCCGCCGCGCCGTTTTGGTGGAGGAAGGCTATCATATCGCATGTGCTTCAGTAAGGAAGCTGCCTTCTGTCAGCGCTTCGGGAACGTTTAGTACGGTGCCAACCATATCGGGAGCTTTTGGATGCGATGGATGACGGAGGCTGCTGGGGAATTATGCTTGATGGTAAAGGAATATTTTATTACTCAAGGAAACATCTGACTGACGACGAAGCTGAAGTGCAATGGCAAGGGAAAATGTTCTGCTGAATCGACAGAGTTATAAATTTTGTGCCATGTGATTATATTTGTATAAAAACGCTGGGAAGTAGTCTATAAAATTCAGCCTTTATGATACATAAAGCAGATTGAAGGGTTTTGGACTTGGTGGTAGAACGAGCTAGAGGTTATGTATCCTTTACTTCTATTTTATACTTCAAAGGTCTAGGCTTCAATGCCAGGTCTAATATGTTCTCGATCAGTCTCTGATATTTTTCTGTGTCTGTACCGATTAGCTCTGAGGTATTCTTTAACACTAAAAACCGAGCAAAGTCCACCTAGTGGTGATGGTGCCTTTGTCGTGTATTATTACCAAAAAAATATTACCAGAGCGAACTCAGGAGTTTAGTTAAGTAGCACATTAATTATCTTGACAATATTTATTTTTTTATTTATTAAAATCTTCCAGTTTTCTTTGTTTTTTGATTTGTGCTACATATTAGGACAGTTGAATTTTTGAAAAACCAATTTAGCAATATAATTAAATCCCTACTGTGAATGCTTTTCCAGTTTTTGTATCCAGTATAGAATCTTGACCGGGGACGACAATTCGGTGTTCTAAAAAAGCACTAACACTAAGTTTAACAGAAACTACGTTTATTCACTAATTAAAACGCGAACATAAGTAACCACGGTCGTCGATAAAGAAAAACTGAACAAGCATCCGGGGTTGATGGCAGTATTTATTATATTGAAATGCTGATGCGGCACATTGATGCACCTCGTCGATGATTGGCTGATGGGTCGATCGTCCGATATGCAGAAATGATGACTGCTGTCCTTTATTGCTGATCTGGCTCTAACAGGAGGTCAGTCATAGCGTAATTCACCGGGGGTGAAAAAGTGGCGTGCTCGGCGCTTTGCGTGGTTTCCTCAGAATTTGTTGATTTCTTTTGGTTGATTTTCCAGGATTTTCCTTGATGTCCTTTTATGGATGGCTCTTAAATGAAGGAAGATTAGGTATAACGTGAAGGTTAAAAGGATAAACGTCATGGAGGTTCCTCCTAGTAGGGTAACCAACTTGATTTGGACCCCTACACATTTTGGACCCTCCTGGTGACATTTTCTTGATTCCTGAACTAATCAATGCCGCTGCTAATTCCCCCATTGGCTTCAGAAAAATAATATTGTTCAGCATCTGTCTCACTGGTTTCCCGTGCGAAAATAACGATATTTGGATGAAATTTCGGGGAAATTATTTTGTTCAAGAAGGCAAGCGTTACAATGCGTTACGCTTAAAAGTACACATCACTGAAAATCTCAGAATGCACACAATGAATTTTTGTCGAAATTGTGAATTTAAAACGCAGGAATCTTCTCATTGATGCATGCCAATCGAAAGATAAGACTTTTCTTCGGCTCAATTGACCAAGTTCAATTAGAAATTCGACTTTGAAGAGACTAAATTGGGGGTGTCCAAAATGTGTACATTTGGGGGTCCAAAATATGTTGCACTGTCCAAAACGAAGAATATTTCCGTTTCAGAAAATTTCAAATTTCACCGGTTTATCAATAACTGAAGCCCATTTCGATATATTTCATAAATAAGACTTTTATCTTTAAAATGGTGTCATTTTCGCCCATATCGAACCAGTATTTCAAAAGATAGAAGCATATATTTAGAAGCATTTCCTCTAGGGGACCAAAATAGGACAGTTACCCTAGGCTCCATCTCCAGATGTGGTCGGTTTGGTGCTGAAGAAGTACTTGATCCAATTTGTTTCTATTCAGAAGTGTAACTTTTTCTATCTTTGCAACGTCATGTTGTTTAAATGTTTCGCTGGTAATCCTTATGTTGTGAAGCGCTCCTTGGATGGTTTCGCTTTCGCTAATTTGTTCCTTAGATGTAAAGTTGTCACCTTTGAACAAAAATAGTGCAGTTGGAAAACGATATTACAAAGTTTCCTGTTAGGTGTCTGTTGATTGGTCCACAGTCAGATTGTAGTTCATCATTTTTCGCATTTGTAATGAGTAGTTTGTTGGGGTTTATTAGCTTAAATGTGTTTTTTTTTTCATTGATTTCCATGATGCATTGTGACACTGTTCCCATAATCAGGAGCTAAATAATACTTAATTCTGTTATTGATACCATACTCTGTTATAAATTAGCCCTGCATAAGAGGTAAAATACCAAAGCAATAATATACCAAAAATTAATATGCACAATACTTAAGCCATAACGAACTCAGTTATTAAATTGAATTTCAATACCAAATGCATAACCAACTATTCTTCGTTTGGTATTGAAATACCTAAGCATGGTATGCCTCAAGTATTCTGCATATAAGTTTTTGGTATTGTTTTTTTGGTATTTTACCTCTTATGGAACGTACACACGGTCAAGCAGTTTGACCAACATTGACTCCACCTCTCGTTTATTCAAACATCCATCAAGTTTTACCAACAGCGGCACGAACAATCAATTTATTTGACCAACAATATCACACACGAACGACCGAAGCGCCAACTTGAGCACCAACCATCAAAAAATATATGGGGGTTTGTGCAACTTCACTACAAATGCTCAAACATGTTCGGCGAACCTTGACTCCACCCCCCACAACTCAAACCAAAATCAAAACGTTTTAATTTTTTCCAACCGAGCCGCCAACTATCAAATGGTTGTTCGAACAACTTCACACACGTTCAAACAAAGCAGCAACCGAAGCGTTTTCTTGGGGGCGGAGTCAATGTTCGTCGAACTGCTTGACTGGTGTGTACGTTGCTTTATGCAAGGCTAAATCATACCAATTTCAGTTATCGAGGTCGTCGCTCCTGCTCGGGTAATTGGCCTAGGCGATATTTTAATATTAAACGGTTTTCTTTCATATTTATGGGTATTACAAATTTCGCAAGAATTTACATATTTTCTGATTTTCGCGTAAATATTTAGGAAGAAGTATGCTCTTCTGATTTTTGCTTCCGTTTCTGCGATGCCGCGGTGCGCTCTATTGTGTTCGTTTATTATAATCTGATTCTGTCTATTCTCATTTTGAACGTCGTCAACCATAACTGTTGTAAACACAAAGTGACCATTTTGACTGAAATTGTCTTTGAATGATTCTTGAATTATTCATTCAGACCGCATCGTGCTTTCGTGCTGTGCGGTTCTTTCTCTCTTTGCGGAAGGAAGTTTTTAATACTACCCGAAGCTATTCTAATTTCAACAGTGCTTCTTAGCGCTATTTGTACCCACTGATCCCGTTACGATCTTTGCAAGGACCCGTGCCTTCGTTTTACGTTGGACCCGTTTGCGGAAGTAAAATTCCGACAAGCGCACAGTTAAAATTATAATGTGATATTACAATTATTTTCATGCAAATATCTGGAGCATAGAAATAAATTGAAAATTCAATTAATTCATAAATTTACATGCCTTTATTATATGGTTATGGAACGTTTAAATGACGTTTAATTTTATATGATTGTTTTGCCATGCACTATGCTTGTGATATTACAGGACAGTGTATTTTTATATCGTGAAAACCTGGATTGCCTCCCTTTATTACTCACCAGTCCCTTTTCAACCAATTCACCTGATTTTTGTTTTGGGGCCCTCCTTAGCCGTGCGGTAAGATGCGCGGCTACAAAGCAAGACCATGCTGAGGGTGGCTGGGTTCGATTCCCGGTGCCGGTCTAGACAATTTTCGGATTGGAAATTGCCTCGACTTCTCTGGGCATAAAAGTATCATCGTGTTAGCCTCATGATATACAAATGCAAAAATGGTACCTTGGCTTAGAAACCTCGCAGTTAATAACTGTGGAAGTGCTTAATGATGAACACTAAGCTGCGGGGCGGCAATGTCCCAGTGTGGGGATGTAATGCCAATGAAGAAGAAGAAGAAGTTGTACAATAATAAAAACCATAACATACTGTGTACTTAATCAAGTAATTTGTTTGAAATGCGGCTGAGTAATAAATGTTAGGGATGGGAAAAGAAGTCCTACCCGAATTGAACTGAAATCAGAATATTGCAATATAGATTTTGTCAACCTATTTTATCGAATTCTGATATTCAATGCTACTTTAGATTCCAAAAATAAATTTCCTCAAACCTAACGGCATTTGGCATAGTACACATAAAAATACAAAACCCTAGACATCTATATTAAAGTATGTGGAAGCATATTATTACAATTGGTATTTGCGATATAGTTTTTCAATATTAAAAACAAAGTGTTCAATGCAGAGAAGTTATATTTATTTATTAGTTATTCTTGCATCCATCGTAAGCGGTTTGAACACCTTTCAATAGTGGTAAATCAAGCATCTGTGTCTGGTGGATTGGTAACTTCGAAACCTGATAAGGCAGCAATCACATTTCTGACTGATCGCTGTCTCTGGCCTACGCGGCTAGTTCCATGAACTTCGACGAGACTTTAGTGTACATAAAATTATGAACAAAGTGTATAGTGAAAATATCTTCCATAGCAGTAATTATATCAACTGCGCCTTCAGTCAATCGCGTTTCGTTAGCGTAGATGTAGAATACGGATCATTCATTACCTATGTCTGAAAACATAAAATAAAAATGTGTTAGAACAATGTGCACTGCGGTGGTAATCCTGCAGGGACACCGTTCTGGGAAAAACCTCTTAGAAGGTCACGTCTCCACGCTCAGCAATGAGTATTTATAAAAATAAGAGGAAGGGGAGTCGCTGAATTCTCCACTTCCTTCTAAGAAACAAGGTTTCAAGACCGTCCTGCCAAAGCGCGGAAAAAATAGAAGGAAGCTGGAGACTTCAGATATTCCTTCCAAATCTAACGTTGACATTATTTCTTCTCCTATCGAACTGAGCAATCATTTCGATTTAATTAATAACGAATTTGAGGAAATCGAATCTAACTCTAGCCCAGGTGATTCGGTTCATGCGAAGAAACAACGGATTCCGCCAATTGTGGTATCTGGGGTTGATTTATTGATATTTTTCGGTGAACAATAACTACGCCATTTGTTTTCCTGCGTGACGTTTTGGTCTACTACTATGTCTCGACCATCTTCAGACGCCTTATTTATTGAAAAAATTAAACAAAAAATAAACATTAATTAAATTACAATTATTTAGAACGGCACTTTACATTTAACACAACACACTTTTTTTCCCACCACAACTCACATTTCGATCACCGCAGCAATTTCCACCTCGTTGTCTGCTGGGCGATCACGTACCACTGGCAAGTGGGGTTGCAGTTGTGGTGTTTGTCGTCTATTTGTCTCTCTTCGTCGTCTTTCGTCATTCGTCAAATTTCGTAGCTTAACCACTAATGCATTGTAGTCCGAGTTGAACATTCCACACTCTCGCTGGAGGTTGACTGTGTTGTGTTCTCCCGCCAGTTTGATATGGAATGTCTCCGCCGTCATCCTGCTTTCCTGGTCGTCGATGCGTTCAATTATTTTAGTTTTGTCAAAATTAAAGTTGTGTCCATCAATCAGCGTATGTTGTGTTAATCCCGTACGGTTGTCTTTTCGTTTTACGTCATTCCTATGTTCTCTTATTCGTATGTCGAGTTTCCTTCCTGTTTGTCCGATGTAAACTTTTCCATCTCCTGTTCCACATGGCACGGAATACACCACGTTTTTCTGCTGTCCTGGTGGTATGGGATCTTTCAGTTTGGAAAAAATGTTATTTTTCACCTTATTTTTTGGTTTAACAGCCAGCGTTAATCCACTTTGCCTAAGGATTTTTTGTAGTTTCTCGCTTAGGCATGGGACATACGGTGAGGGAACATATTTGGTCTGTTCTACCTCTCTTATATCCTGCAACCCGTTGTAGTGCTTATGCACTCGTTGCTTTAAGACATTTTGAATGAACCATGTTGAATAATTGTTACATTTCAGAATGCCTTTTACGGTGTTGATGGCTTCTGGTCGGTTGACAGCATCGGTTAGTTTGATTGCTCGATCTACTAGAGCAATGGCTGTGTTCCGTTTATGCGAGAACGGGCTCTCTGAATTGTAGTCCAGATATCGCCGGTTTTCTTGTTTTGGTGACCAAGTTTTCTCCAGTATCCCATTTCCTCTTGAGAGCATCATATCGAGAAATTTTATTTTGTGATTCTCTTCCTTTTCTACTGTAAACATTGCCTGTCGTGGAATTTATTGAAAACTACGAGTATTTGGTCTACGTCTACGTCACGCGCAAGCAATCGTCTACGTACCTTCTGTACACGATCATTTCGATCCCCTTTTCCTTCAACTTACGCATGCTCTCCTGTACCAACCTTTCCATAGCGATGTTGGCTATCACTGGTGATAGTGGCGACCCCATCGGTACGCCGAAAGTTTGGGTGTAGCATGTTCCTTGGTAGTTGAAGAACGTACGGCGTACCGATGGGATCTTTTGATAAGAAAATTATTTTAAGCTTTTTAGTGGAATGTTTTCACCTGTCATAAGAGTTTATACAATCCCATTGAATTCCACCACTTAATTGTATCTTGACAGATACGTATTTCGACCTCAAAAGTAAGGCCGTTTTCAGTGTCTCGTACTCGTGACTCGACTTGAAGAAGATGATCGCAGCTTACACTATTTATACTATGCGTAGGTATAATAATTTATCTAGGTACTTATCTTACTACGGTGCTTATTTCTACTCGCTTGATGCGCTTAATGCTTAGGTATAAACTTGAAGAGCCAGGAGCTACCATTTCCATGATCTTTATTCAACGACCGCGTTTGTACCTGTCGGTAGATTTCCAAGCTCTCAGCAACATCAAGTTTCCACGGAGAAGAGACATTTCTTAAAATTTTAATGTTTGATGTCGTAATAGAATGATTTTCCGGATATACATGTTCAGCTACCTTAGATCTAAACTCATATTTTAATCCCTTATCAGTTCCCCTCTTAGCCTTACTTACTTCTGCAATATGTTCTTTGAACCTTACATCTAACGATCTTTTTGTTTGACCTACATATACTTTATCACACTGTGAACAATTAATTTGATAAACCCCGGCCTTATTTAACATTTCTACCCTATCTTTTCTGGAGCCCAACAGTGTCTTCAGTTGATTGCTTCTGCTGGAGAATACTAAATCGATGCCGATTTTCCTCAGTCGATGGCGTAGCTGGTGGGTGATGTGGATCATAGGGGACCGATACCCTCTTCAGCGGTTCATCGATCGGTGTCAGTGTTGTCAGTTCGTTTTTCTGTAGGGTCCTCTGCTTCTTGTTGATGATTGCTTGTATTGTTCTTTCCTTGTATCCATTGATCCTCGCTGTTTCCAAGATGTGTTGTAGCTCCTTCGTTTTTCCTTCTTCGCTCAGGGGAATCGTCTGCATTCTGTGGATCATGTGATGAAAAGCTGCCATTTTGTGCTGATACGAATGATGTATATGATAATATCAGGAAAATCATTCTATTACGACATCAAACATTAAAATTTTAAGAAATGTCTCTTCTCCGTGGAAACTTGATGTTGCTGAGAGCTTGGAAATCTACCGACAGGTACAAACGCGGTTGTTGAATAAAGATCATGGAAATGGTAGCTCCTGGCTCTTCAAGTTTATACCTAAGCATTAAGCGCATCAAGCGAGTAGAAATAAGCACCGTAGTAAGATAAGTACCTAGATAAATTATTATACCTACGCATAGTATAAATAGTGTAAGCTGCGATTATTTTCTTCAAGTCGAGTCAAGTACGAGACACTGAAGACGGCCTTACTGTTGAGGTCGAAATACGTATCTGTCAGGATACAATTAAGTGGTGGAATTCAATGGGATTGTTTAAACTCGTCTTATGACAGGCGGGATCTTTTGACGATCGCAAACGTCTTCTCCAGTATTTAACTGAGAAGCGCCATAAATTCTTCACATACGACTACAAAACTGAGCGATTGTTCAAAGTCGTCTTGAAAGGTCTCCCCAGTGATGACAAAACACTGGATGAGATTAGAATTGAAATTTCTCAATTACTTGGATTTTCACCCGTCCAAGTAATTAAGATGAAAAAGAAATCCCACTCTGGTACTTCCCAGAACTAAATAATATGAAAAGTTTGGAAAAGGCCTGTATTATGTCCCACGTCCGTGTTACATGGGAACATTTCCGCAGGTCTGGGGGAAATTTCCAAAACCCCACCCAGTGCCGTAAGTGCCAAAAGTGGGGTCATGGAACCATGGAACCATTGTCACATGGATGCTAAATGCATGATTTGTGGTGGAACATCTCACGCCAAGGACGCATGTCCTGTGAGAGAAGATTCCAATAAATTGAAGTGCCCAAATTGTGGGGGCAATCATAAATCCAATTTCTGGGAATGCCCTTCACGCAAAAAAGTTTTGAATTCCCGTGCAAAATTTATGATGGGAAGTCCCAATCGAATCCCAGATTCGCGGGTAGAAATTTTTCAAACGCTCAAAATTCGAAACCAGTTACCGGTCAAGCAATTCATACCCACCACAATTCACGAAACAATTTTGCTGCTCCTCAACGGGTAGCAAGCACTTCAGTAAATTCCAATTTTTTTAATGTACCCAGTACCCACGTAGGTATGCAAACATCGCTGCTGGTAGACAAAATTTCTCTTCTCAAAATGAGGTTTATACCCATGTCCCAACGGAAAAAAACGGTCATGTTGCCGATTCAAGTAGCATGTCTGCTTCCGATTTTGATTTTTTAACTGAACAATTGTATCACATGATTTATGCAATGTTCAAAGCAAATACCATACCTGAAGCTGTTCAGGTTGGTATAAAGTACACACAAAAAATATTATCGCACTCCGTTTTAACGGATCCAAATAATTGTGTGAAAGTTCTAAATTGGAATGCCCGCTCACTAAAGGGTAAGGAAGATGAATTATTCAACTTCCTTTCAGTTCATAATGTGCATATTGCCATTATAACTGAAACGTATTTAAAACCAGGACTCTACATTAACACTAAGATTCATTCGTTCAGAAAATCGTTGTAACTAAATTTTCAAATGGCTATATCTCAGTGGTTTTTCAACCGATTTTCTCAGTTTTTTCACCAACCTCTTAGCCATCTCTTCTAGTTTCTGGACAATGCAAAATATTGTATCTAGGGGTGTTCAATTTTTCACTAGAGCTGTGGGAGTAAAGCAACGGATTTAGAAAAATGCGATTTTGGAGATATACTTATATTTCACTACCAAAAATGATATCTATTCATATAGTGATGATGGAAATGATAAAATAACAAATAAAGACATCACCTGAAACATAAGAACACATGTTGAGCATCCCTACTATGCATTCGATGATAATTCGGTACCATTAGGAACCACTTCATACTACACGATGTATGAAGCTTCAGAAAATGTTTTCAAACATGTTGTCTACTGTGAACTTGTTAAAATAAATGTAAACTATATACGAAACATGTGTGATAATAAATTATGATGTTCTAGGATCTCCGAACTGTACTGGAATTTGAATCAAACGGTCTACCGAATCAACCAAGGCTTCCATGATGCCCCAGCCGCAGTATCAACCCAATTATGTCCTCCGAGTATTTGTCTTTCACTTGCGTCTCAAATCCAAACATATGAGATGTTGCAAGATCTCCAAATTGTCCTGGAGTTTGAATCAAATGGTCTACCGAATCAACCACGGCTTCCATGATGTCCTCCGCCGTAGTATGAACCCTATTATGTCCTCCGAGTATTTGTCTTTCACTTCCATCTCAAATCCAGGCATATGAGATGTTGTAAGATCTCCAAATTGCCCTGGAGTTTGAGTAAAATGGTCTATCGAATCAACGAAGGCATCCATGATGTCCCCAGCCACGGTATCAACCCAATTATGCCCTCCGAGTATTTATCTTTTACTTACGTTCCAAATCCAGGCATTTGAGTTGTTGTAAGATCTCCAAATTGTCCTGGAGTTTTAGTAAAATGGTGTATTGAATCAACCAAGGCATCCATGATGTCCCCAGCCGCGGTATCAACCCAATTATGTCCTCCGAGTATTTACATTTCACTTGCGTCTCAAATCCAAATATATGAGATGTTGTAAGATCTCCAAATTGTCTTGGAGTTTGAGTAAAATGGTCTATCGAATCAACTAAGGCTTCTATGATGTCTTCTGCCGTAGTATAAACCCTACTATGTCCTCCGAGTATTTGTCTTTCACTTGCATCTCAAATCCAGGTATTTAAGATGTTGTAAGATCTCCAAATTGCCCTGGAGTTTGAGCAAAATGGTCTATCGAATCAACCAAGGCTTCCATGATGTCCTCAGTCGCAGTATTAACCCTATTATGTCCTCCGAGTAATTGTCTTTCACCTGCGTCTCAAATCCAGGCATAGGGGATGTTGAAAGATCTCCAAATGGTCCTGGAGTATGAGTAAAATGGTCTATCGAATCAACGAAAGCTTTCATGATGCCCCTAGCCACGGTATCAACCCAATTATGTCCTCCGAGTATTTATCTTTCACTTGTGTCTTAAATCCAGGCATTTGAGATATTGTAAGATTTCCAAATTGCCTTGGAGTTTGAGCAAAATGGTCTATCGAATCAACTAAGGCTTCCATGATGTCCTCTGCCGCGGTATCACCCCAATTATGTACTTCGGGTATTTGTCTTTTACTTGCGTCTTAAATCTAGGCATATGAGATGTTGTAAAATCTCCAAATTGTCTTGAAGTTTGAATCAAATGGTCTAACGGATCAACCAAGGCTTCCATGAAGTCCCAAGCCGCGGCATCAACCCAATTATGTCCTCTGAATATTTGTCTTTCACTTTCGTCACAGTTTCAGGCAATTGAAATGTTGTGAAATCTCCAAATTGTCCTTGAGTTTGAATCAAATGGTCTACCGAATCAACCAAAGCTTCCATGAAGCCCTCAGCCGCGGCATCAACTCAATAATGTCCTCTGAATATTTGTCTTTCACTTGCGTCGCAGTTTTGGGCTATTGAAATGTTGTAAGATCTCCAAATTGTCCATGAGTTTGAATCAAATGGTTTATCGAATCGTCCAAAGCTTTCATGCTGTCCCCTGCCGCGCTACCAACCCAATTATGTCCTCCGAGTATTTGTCTTTTACTTGCATTACAATTCTAGGCATATGAGTTGATTACTTTACTTATATGGGCGTAGCCAAGGGGGGGCAGGGGGGGCCCGTCGCCCCCCCTAAATTGTGGAAATATTGAACGGGTACTGAAATGAATTCCCTCAAACATGTGCACTTTACGATCCAATCATATACAGAAATAGGTGTTTGAAATTCAAAAAATTCCCAAAACTTATTAAGGCATCCAGGATCCATAATATATGAAAGTTCAAAACAACTCAAAACATTTCGAGCTCAAAAATTCTCCTTGAAATCCTTCTAGAAGCTCCCCTGGGAACTTCTAAATTCCTCCGGAAAGTTATCCACAAATTCCTCTGAAAATCGTTCGAGAATCCTTCTCATGCAATTGTAATTCCTCCATATCTAGAAACCCCCCACTAAACTTTTTTAGGAAATTCACGAGGAAATTCCTTGAAGATATCTTTTCTTCTCTCCAAGATTTACTTCTAGATATTTCTTCGGCTATTCTCTCTTCAGGAAGAATCCGGCATTTCCTCCAGGCATGCATTCGAGAGTTCCATCAAGAATACATGTTACATTTCGCACCTCATTGCATAATACTCACTCCTAGCTATAAATCAACCAATTTAGATGTGTAAGGAATAACAACAAAACCTCTTGTTCAGCGAGTGTGGAGGTTCTGTTGACAAGGAGGCAATCGGCTTCAGACAAATCACCGAAATTGTGAGTTATACAATATTTCTAATTATGTAAATAACTATCAATAAATATATTATTTCAGCTTTTTAATTTTAGCTAATTAGCTAATGAATTACAAATATGTATTTTATTTGCTGTAAGCTTCGGTTCGAAGCCACCAGCCAATAGCTCCCGCAACAATACATACGGAATTTCTTCCTAAAATTCTACCAGAAGTTTCTTCAAAAATTTATGACGGAAATCCTCCGATTTAGCTCCATAACTTCACTTGTAAATCTATAAGAAATTCCTTCGGAAATTCTTCTAGGAACTTCTCCGGGCATTCCTCTCGAAACTCTTCCTTTAATTCCTACGGGATTACTTCCAGGAAATTTTCCGGGAATACCTCCAAACATTCAATAGCGAAATCTGGAATTCTTTTGGCAATTACTTCAGAATATCCTTCAATAAATCCTCTAGAAATATCTTCATGAATTTCTCCTGGAATTCGTCCAAGTATTTTCCCAGAAATTCTTACAGGTATTTTTTCGGGAGTTTCTTCAGGTACTTCTCCAGGAATTCCTCCAGGAACTTCTCCGGGAGATTTTCCGCGGAAGTGTACTAGAATACCATCCGGACTTCACTCGGAATTTACTCGGATATCTGGGAATTTCTGCATTAATTCCTCCTGGTATTTTTCTGGGAGTTCCTTCAGATATTTTTTCGGAAATTCCTTTAGGAACTTCTCTAAGAATTATTTCAGCACTTCCATGTGGGAATTCCTCCGGAAGTGCTTGTGGGAGTTCCACAGGGATTTTTTCCAGGATTTTTCCAAGAAATTCTCCGGTAATACCTCCAGGAACTTTACAGGGAATTCCTGGACGATATTTGGCAAGAATTTCACGGGAAATGGGATTTTGGAAGTTCCTTCAGAAATATTTTTTCTCTTCCTCTAGGGTATTCCACCGGATGTTCCTCTGAAGTTCCACCAGTAGTTCCTTCGGGAATTCAATCAGGCTTTCTTCCAGGAATTCATTTAGCATTTCTTTAGGCATTTATCTACAAATTCCTCCAGAAGTTCCTCGGAGAATTTTTCTGGGAGTTCTTACGGGAATTCCTCCGGGAGGTTCTTTTAAAAATTCCTCCAGGAGTTCCTCCTGGAATTCTTACGGAAGATCCTCTGGGAGTTCATCCTAGAATTCTTACGAGAGTTCCTCCAGGATTTCCTACGGAAATTCTTCCTGTAGTTCTTCAATAAATTCCTCCACCTCCACCGGCAGTTCCTCCTAGAATTCCTCTGATAATTTCTCCGGAAATTCCTATAGAAAATCCCCCGGGAGTTCCTCCGGAAATTACTCTGGGAGTTCCTCCGGGAGTTCCTTTTCAGAGAAACACCCGGAGAAACTGCAGGTGAAACTCCCGGAGGGATTCTCGTAGAATCTGCTGGTGGATCTCCCGGAGGAACTGCCGGAGGAGCTCCCGTAAGATCTCCCGTAAGAACTCCCGGAGGAATTTCAGGAGGAACTCCTAGAAGAATTCCTAGAGGACCTCCCGGATGAGCTCCCAGAGAAACTTTCGGAAGAACTTCGGGAGGAATTTCCAGCTTAATTTCTGAAGAAAGCCTAAATGATTTCCTGAAAAAAGCCTGAATAATTTCCTGGAATAGCTTCTGGTGGAACTCCCGGAGGAATTTCCGGAGAAACTTCCGGATGAATTGCTGGTGGAATTCTCGGAGGAACTCTCGTAGGAATTTTCTGGAAGAATTTCTGAAGAAACTACCGGGAGAAGAAGATTCTCGGAAACAAGAGATTTCATCTTATAGACAAATCTCGTCTAGCTGAAACCTTTGTTGGGGAAATTCTCGGAGGAGCTTCTGGTGGAAAATCTATATAAATTCCTGAAGAAGCCTAAATAAATTCCAATTCTGCCGAAATTCCCGGAAGAATTTTCAGAGGAACTGCCATTAGAACTACCGGAATAATTCTCGAAGGAAATCCTAGAGAAATTCTTGGTGGAAATGCCGGTGGAACTCCTGGAAGAATTCCAGGAGGAATTTTCGGAGAAACTCCTGGAGGATCTCCCAGTGGAAATCCTGAAGTTTTTTTTTTGTGTCTTTATTAAGGAGACTTTCAGCCCGAGGCTGGCTCGTCTCCGGAATAAATCTTGAAGTTTCCACCGGAATTCTTTCAGGATTTCATTGCGAATTAATCTAGGAACTCCTCCGAAAATTCCATTGTTGATTCCATTCCTGGAGAAATTCTTTGAAATTTTCACAAGAAATTATTCGAAACAATTCACGTAAAATTTTATGGAATTTACACAAGAAATTCGAAGATTTTTCGTGGAATTCTTAGGAATGTTTACTGGCAATTCTGCGGAACTTTCACGGAATATTCTTATTCTAAAAAAAAAAAATATGGGAAACAGCACGAAATTATTTGACTTATTGCAGGGAATTCTGCAGAACTTATAAAGATGTTCGTGAAGATTTTCTTGGAGTAAATAATGGTGGAATTTTCGGATCAATTCCAGGCAAAATTTATGGTGGAATTCCTGAAGACACTGCCGAAAAAGTTGCTGGAGGCATTCCTAAAGAATCCCTGATAGAATTTCGGATAGAATGCCAGGAGCAATTGTCGAAGGAAATCCTGGAGAAAGCTTGCATATTGATTTTTCTGCCTATTTTATAATAAATATTATTTCAGAGAGGATTTGATTTGAAATTCAGGTATATGGTTCTAGTTTTCTTAAACTTATGGAAGAATGCAGGATTTTTATAATAATTGTTATAGCCGATTTAATATTCTTTCTGAATACTAAGTTCATTAATATTTTTCTAACTTTATTTAAAAAATCTGATGAGCAATAAATCACGGATTTTTAAATCCATTATTGTTTTAATCATTATTGTTTCGATTTGGTTTCATGTGTTAATATTCATGTGTTTTTATAAAACTACGATTTAGGGTAAAATCAGCAGTGATTCAAATCGTTCGGGGCTGTCAGTTTGAATATGAATCTGAAACATTCATTTTCCCAGCAGCTGTTCTAGATTCATTTTTTATACCAGTCAAATGTCAAAAAATGAAACTGGTATAACGCTCCGTTCTATTTTCTGCAGATTTGAACCACGATTGAATCACGAGATTCAAATATTTTCCAATTGTTTTGGTGTAGGAATGCGTCATTTTATCTACGGATCAATCCACTTTGCAATTACGGCGCCTTTCTTGGCGCCAACATGATGATTTTATTTAATGGAAAATTTGAAAAACATGAATAGAACAGTGCTGGGGCAACCAGCGAGTTTGTTCTATTTGGCTCCAGATTCAAACTAGAATAGTGGTCGAATATTTGGAATGAAACTGAATCACTCCTGATTTCACTCATAGAAGACCAAAAAAGTTGCCCCCCCCCCCTTCTCGAAATCCTGGCTACGCCCATGTTTACTTATGATGTTTATTGTTTATTATTATTATAATAATCATTCGACAGTGTATGTTTGTCTTAATGAAACTTTACTCTAAAAACCTCAATTTTAAGAACATCACTTTGTCAGTCGAAGTCTAATTTCGGGCGCGTCTCGTTAAATCCGATCATCATTGATCAAATTGGTACAATCAGGTCCTAGTAATGGTGTCCTCGAGGTAAACGGAAGAAGACACTAGAATGGAACGTATAGGCAAGCATATTGATGGTTTATTTCGGTTTTTTCTCTTTGAATCGAGAAAATGAGGGAATTGAAAACATTTCAGAGAGGCATCGTAAAGCGTGTTGTTTTGGGAGGAGTACGTTAAGTACTACGTAGGGCCAGTCACGGCAGCAGAAATCTCACACTCCGGTAAACTGTCATCCCTAGCTGCATGCATTGGGTAATGACTTGTCATAAGACAATTTTTAATTGTAACTTACCAGATATGTGAGGCCTTCTTTAGTGTCTCGTACTTGACTCGACTAAATGTGTGCATGAGCTCGGAAGACATGATAAGATACATATCTTCGCTGGAGACATAGTTCCAGGCGAGATTGATTTGGTTGACAGACAACTTGATCCACATCCAGGGCGATTTGGGGGACTAATAACATCGCATTTTTATGTACCAAACATGTGCATGGGCTCGGAAGATTGGATAAAAACATCTGCTGGAGACATATTTCAAGGTAGGGTTGATTTGCAAGTCGTGGTTCATATGGAAAGTAATTTAAAAACAATTATCTATGTCCACTAAATTGCGTTGATATCGTGGCTGAAGACATCATGGAAGCCTTGGTTGATTCGGTAGACCATTTGATTCAAACTCCAGGACAATTTGGAGATTTTACAACATCTCATATGCCTGGATTTGAGACGCAAGTGAAAGACAAATACTCGGAGGACATAATTGGGTTGATACCGCGGCTGGGGACATCATTTTTTTTATTTATTTATTTATTTATTTATTTATTTACAGTCTTCGACATATTTACATCGTACAGACTAAAACTTAAATGCTAATTCGTGACTTGAAAACATCTCTACTAATATGGAAGTCATACAAATGATAAACATTATTAAAAGAAATACAACAAGCATCAAGCGGATTGTTCTGTCTATATTGCGTTCGGTGTGCTGAGCGTCTGAAGAAGTCACTGCGGCGTGTCGTCCTTCCGGGAACGTTGAAACGAAGCCTTTCCAGAAGTGCGAGACAGTCGATGTTGCCTTCAAGCATGTCATAAATGAAGAGCCTTTGGAGCAAGGTTCACCTCTCTCTCAAAGTAGGAAGATTTATAAGTGCACAACGGTGTTCATAGGGTGGTAGCTGTTGTCGATCCCGCCATGGAAGTCTTCGGAGAGCGAATCTGATGAATGCTTTCTGTACTCGCTCGATACGGTTAATTTGCACGGTGTGATACGGAACCCATACAATTACTGCATATTCCAAAATACTGCGAACCAAGGCAACGTACAACGTCTTAAGGCAGTAAATATCGGTAAAATCACGAGTGTTGCGTTTGATCATACCCAGTGTAGCATACGCTTTTGCGGTCACCGATGAAATATGCTCAGCGAAGCGTAGTTTGCTATCTAAAATAATGCCCAGGTCTTTGACTTGAGAGACACGTACCAAATCCTGGGATTGCATCAGGTAGTTAAAGGCAATTGGAGAGCGAAGGCGAGTGAAGGTTATTACGTTGCATTTCTGTACGTTAACTTCCATTCCATTTCTACCACACCAATCCAAAATTGTATTAATATCCGCTTGCAATGCGCAGCAATCCACCAGTGATGATATGACTCGATAGATTTTAAGTCGTCTGCATACATGATTTTAGACGACTTCAGTTCGTTGCATAGATCGTTGATGAAGAGTACAAAAAGCACTGGTCCGAGATGGCTCCCTTGAGGAACGCCAGAAGTAATGTGAAATGGATCCGACATAACTGTTCCGAGTTTTACGGACGCTCTTCGATTGTGGAGATACGATGCAATCCAATTAGTGAGCCAATCAGGGAAGCCTATCCGCTTAAGTTTTTCTACCGCTAACTGATGAGGAACTCTATCGAAAGCCTTCGAGAAGTCAACATATACCGCATCGACTTGCTTTCGTTTCTCAATATTATCAATTAGCCAAGATACATGACTCATCAAATTAGATGTCGTTGAGCGTTTCTTTACAAAGCCATGTTGGTCAACGTCGATTATGTGCTGTACCGCCGGGTACAAGAAATCCAGCACCATGCTCTCGAAAACTTTCGGAAGACAGCTGAGGATGGAAATGCCTCGGTAATTTTGAACATCGTGAACATTTCCAGATTTATGGATAGGTGTGATTAACGCCTCTTTCCATCTGGAAGGGAAAGAACTTTCCACAAGCGAGCGATTGAACAGCAGCGACGCAGGTAGAGCAAGCGTCTGTGCACAATTTTTGATGAACGATGGTGTCAGCTTGTCCGATCCAGGTCCCTTAGATCCATCAACTTCTTGTAGTTTTTTCCATACGTCGCGTACTTCAAAAACATTCAACGGAATGTTGAGATCGAATTCCCGCAGACCGTTTAAGTACTCTTCAGACAAAGGCGGTGAGTTATTACTTAACACACTTTGAAAGAATGACGAGAAAAGGTTTGCCGATTCGTTCAGTGTTGTTGACGAAACTTGGAGATAGTTTACTGTTTGAGGAATCCCACGAATAGTCGTTCGATTTCGCAAATAAGACCAAAACTGCTTCGGATCGTCCTTGAAGTCGCTCTCAAGCCGGGAAATATATGACCGAAAGCGTGATGCGTTAAGAGAATTAAATTGGCATTCTAAGTCACGCACCACTGCCTTTCGGTCGATGCTTTTCGATTGAAAATATTTTCTTCGAGCCTTACGCAATCGATTTCGCATGTTTCTCAGCTCTCCGTTCCACCAAGGCTGTTTACTCCCAGGTTGACGTGCTTGTCTTTTCAGAGTCACGTGTTGTCGAAAAATCTCATCCAATTCGCAATAGAACCGTTCTACCGCTTCGTCCAAAGTGCCCACATTTAAAATATTAGTCCAATTGACTTGTGAGATCGCAGCATTTAACTCGTCGTAGTTGCAATGATTAAAGTCGTAAGATGCATAGCAATTTTCAATGTCTGGCAGAGTATGTGAAGCCTCGATAACAATCACAAAAGGCGGATGATGACGATCCATATTCATCAGAGGCAGAGGTGGATCAATTATCTCACAAACATTTGCATTATTTACAAAGCATAAATCTAGTAGCCTTTCATTTTCATTCGTTAGGTAGTTAATTTGGTGCAGGCCGGAGGCGATAACGTTTTCAACTAATGACAGTTCTTGCTCGGAAGAGGCATTCAATGGTATGAAACTTCCGATGTCATCATCAAAACTCCAACGAAGAAGAGGCAAGTTATAATCACCTACAACTATTACCATGTCTCCAGTTCCCATTTGACTGTGCAATCCATTGATGCACAAAGCATGTCGTTCATATAAATCCGGCTCTGTATTCGGCGAGAGGTAGACCGCACACACAAAAATATTCACGTTCCCATAAGTTGCCCGAACAAACATCTGTTCTAGTCGGGTTGCACCGTCGGTCGTTACAACTTTGCTAGGTATGTTCTTTCTGGTGCTGGCTAGTAGAAACATTTCGATCGCAACGGTATATCGTATACTTATCAGTCAACTCTGAATCCAACACATTGCTGTTGAGCCAGGTTTCTGTTAGAACCACAAAATCGTAATCCGAGGCAGAGAGAGCTGCAAACAGAATGCTGGTTTTCGTGCGCAATCCTCTAACATTTTGATAGTACACCGTAACTGATCGATTGTGTGTATCATTAGAATTAGAAATGTTGCGATCGAGAAAGTGGTTCGTAGTTAATCCATTATTTGAAAAGTCAGGGGTGTGAGAACATGGAGAAGGTAAGCTGGGCGTGTGGAGTGAAACGCTTTCAGATGCATCATTGTTGCTATTATTGAAATTGAAAGTTCTGCCGGGGATGAAAATCGAATTCCCGGAAAACTATTCCCTTTTGCCATGTAGTGGGTAACAGCGACAAATGCTTAAACTGCAAACCAACTCCAACTTTGAACGACACAAAAGAGAGCTCTTCAAGATTCTTACCTTTGGGAACTAACTTTCGGACGTCAACAGTTTCAGTTGTATCCAGATTACGTTGCACTAATCCTCGTACGTCGTCCTCTGTAGCACTGGGATTGAAACCGGACAGATACAGCCAGAATAGGTTTTCCTTCCCCTTCTTTTCTGCTAGAGGTATCATCACATTTGGATCGAGATCTTTAGCTCCTACATTTTCATTGACTACAGATTGAACTGCGTCTTCTTCAATACGGGGGCGTTTATGGTTGTTGGATGAGGAGGTACTTCCTTCACGCATAGTTTGTTCTTGCAGTAGGTACAGTTGGAATTTGCCGCAGAATCGAGTTTATCTTCGCTGTGTTCTGTTGCATTTCCTCTCTTAGCTCGATAAAGGCCTTGCTATGTTCTGTGCTGATAACCTCCATTGCAGTATTGGTGGATCATATCGCTTGACAGAAATTAGCATTTGTCATCATTTTAGTGCAAGCACAACACATCCAATAGAGTTGAGAGGAATTTGCAACTGCATCACGGGTATCTGCAGTTTGATTCACGCACTTTAGATGGAAAGAAGACTTACAGAATCCATTGCAAGCGATTTCGTCATTCTTTTCCGATTCCCCGGCGCATGAGCAACAAACTGACGTAGCCATTGTTTCTGTTGTAGAACTGTGATAAGCGGTGATAAAACTTTTACGATTTGATGAACTTAATGAGTTGAAAACGGTTGTACTCCAGATGTTTCAGATCGTAGAAAGGTTCAATAATACGATGATCACAGCGGTTGTAATAAATCAAGTATATGAAACACGAAAAAACAGTAATTAATAACAGTGATTTAGAACAAAATAGTAAACAACTTTACCTCACACATACATTTGGATGCCTTCGTTGATTCGATAGACCATTTTACTCAAACTCCAGGGCAAATTGGAGATCTTACAACATCTCATATGCCTGGATTTGAGACGCAAGTGAAAGATAAATACTCGGAGGACATAATTGGGTTGATACCGCGGCTGGGGACATCATGGATGCCTTCGTTGATTCGATAGACCATTTTACTCAAACTCCAGGGCAAATTGGAGATCTTACAACATCTCATATGCCTGGATTTGAGACGCAAGTGAAAGATAAATACTCGGAGGACATAATTGGGTTGATACCGCGGCTGGGGACATCATGGATGCCTTCGTTGATTCGATAGACCATTTTACTCAAACTCCAGGGCAATTTGGAGATCTTACAACATCTCATATGCCTGGATTTGAGACGCAAGTGAAAGATAAATACTCGGAGGACATAATTGGGTTGATACTGCGGCTGGGGCATCATGGAAGCCTTGGTTGATTCGGTAGACCGTTTGATTCAAAAGATCCTAGAACATCATAATTTATTATCACACATGTTTCGTATATAGTTTACATTTATTTTAACAAGTTCACAGTAGACAACATGTTTGAAAACATTTTCTGAAGCTTCATACATCGTGTAGTATGAAGTGGTTCCTAATGGTACCGAATTATCATCGAATGCATAGTAGGGATGCTCAACATGTGTTCTTATGTTCCAGGTGATGTCTTTTATTTGTTATTTTATCATTTCCATCATCACTATATGAATAGATATCATTTTTGGTAGTGAAATATAAGTATATCTCCAAAATCGCATTTTTCTAAATCCGTTGCTTTACTCCCACAGCTCTAGTGAAAAATTGAACACCCCTAGATACAATATTTTGCAATGTCCAGAAACTAGAAGAGATGGCTAAGAGGTTGGTGAAAAAACTGAGTAAATCGGTTGAAAAACCACTGAGATATAGCCATTTGAAAATTTAGTTACAACGATTTTCTGCACGAATGTATCCGCGTAAGTTTTTTTAGCGAATCAATCCTAGTGTTAAAAGAGATCCAAATTATTTTATCTACAGAAATGATCGTCTTGACAGCGCCTGTGGTGGGGTCGCCATTGTCATTAATAGACGTATCAAACATAAATTATTTTCTTTCGTTCGAAACCAAAGTCTTTGAAACCTTGGGAGTTTCTGTTGAAACAAATTTTGGACCATTTTCCTTCATTGCAGCCTACTTACCTTTTCAATGCAATGGGCAGCAAAAGAATTTGTTGAAAGCTGATCTTCAAATTCTGACTCACAACAAATCAAAATTCTTCGTAATTGGTGACTTCAATGCCAAACACCGTTCATGGAATAATGCTCAAAGCAATTCCTTGATATTCCTCTCGATACCAAAAGTGATATTGATAATGCTCTCGTATCTTCTTTTTTAGATTTGCAAAATGAAATTAAAAATAAGTATATTAGTGTGCTCACATTGAGCTGGGCGAAGTCTTCATTACTAATGTAATCTTAGAAACAAGCGGCTGGAAAAAAGGTTACGTTCTTATAGAAAATTATAATCTACTGAGTTATCATAAAATGAGCCCAAACATGCGGATTAGACTGTAAGGCAATATATGGATATTTTCTTTCAACTTTTAAGACTTATTTCATCGTGTAACACAAATTTCGAGAAAAAAACGAACAGTGGGTAATGTCTGTGAAATAACCGCTAAGTGGACGTAGGACTTGACTTGACCATGCCTCTAAGATACATAATATGTCCAAATTTCTCACATCGACTATTTTGGATAAATAATCGGCGTTGCATACCATTCCTTGGCCAAATCTTCTAATCAAACCGACACAGAAATCAAATCTACCTCGAACAAGAATCTTCAAAAACAATTCAGGAAGTATCTGTCCGGTCACGGAATATTAGCCTCGACAGTGGCAACCTTCCCACTGAAGGACTGCCTGAAATAAGCCACAAGTTGGCCCAGCAGGGGATGTAGGGCCTCCTAATCCGTGCGATAGCGACTGAAGGAGAACATTATTTTTAACTCTTAGAGCCTTGAAAAAGGCTATTTGCTTCGGCTAAGTCCAAAAAGTAAGAAAACGATCTTTTTAAATAACCGCGAATTTCTAGTGGTGGTATAAAAAAGACTGAATGCTCTGCGAGCGAATGCACTTTTCTTTTATACCTTATTTTGAATCTTCTCTGCTTCCCAATAGACGAATCCAAGTAAAATTAAGAAGAAGACACACGACGGTGTTAACTTTGACAGATCCTACAGCACAGCATAGGAAGATCGTTTTAAAATGCTTATAATAAATTCTAGAGAAATTGTAATTAAAATCTGATTAATGTAGGGTACGGAAAAAGTTCTGAATTACATATTCGGAAGCTTATCTCAATTTTTTGAATATTTTCCAAAAATGTATCTATCATACAGTTCGGAACTTTTTCCGTATCATACTTCAATCAGATTTTAATTACATTTTGTCTAGAATTTATTATAAGCATTTTAAAATGATCTTCCTATGCTGTGCTCTAGGATCTGTCAAAGTTAACACCGTCGTGTGTCTTCTTCTTATTTTTACTTGGATTCGTCTATTGGTGGGCCAATCAGCTAGTGTCTTGTATCCCGCTTCTTTGTCAGCCAAAGCGTCATCATCATCAACGCGTTCGAGAAGGGCTTCTTCTTTTTTACGCTTGTTGCTCGCTGCTGGCGTCTATTTCCTAACGGGACTTTTCGCTTGATGCAGGCCAATAAGCCGGACAAGCGAGCTTAGAATTGCAGTTCAGGTGAGAAGTACGTGTTCTTTTCTGAGACAACATTGTTAGTAGTAGATGGAAGGAAACACCCGGACATGGGATTTCGGGTGATAAGATTCAGAATTGGTAACATGGGACGATCATTCAGTCACGTTCGCTTTGTGTGCGGTCAGTATCAAACAATGTTTATCTAGATATTTCTTGATCAATGCCAAAAAATCCAACATTTGATGAAAAACCGATTGATAGTTTATTAATGTTTGAGCTGTGATCGGTGTTTTTTTAATCCAAATATCCAAATATTATGTGAGAGATTTGGACATCTTATGTTTTTTTTAGGCATGGTCAAGCGAAGCCCTTCGTCCACTTCGCGGTTAAATCAGAAAAATTATCCACTGTTAGTTTTGACGCTATTTATGAAAATCACGCATAAAATTTTATCACTAGATTATTGGATTTGGCACCCAAGTACAATTTCTATCCCGAAGGGTATTGAAAGCTGTGATATTGATCTCTGTTATTGGCTCTCTGAAGAACCGTTTGTTTTTTGGACATACATGCTGCATCATGTGGCTTTTCTTCAGCCTGTCTCGGCTCATCACCGATGCCGGCCGGTCTCGACTCGACTCTGCTGCTGCTGCCGGTATGTGCTCAGCATTGCTGCTTTGTCGGGTCTGTAGGGTGGACTGCTGCTGTACTGGCTAGGTTTCGGCTGATGATGGTGGCTTCGATGGTGTCGAGCCGAAAAAGCGGTCGGTGCAGACTTCATTCCCTGCTAGAAGGTGTGAGTGCTGTTCAATCGATAATGCGGTTGCTTCGCTTGTCCCGGTCAGAATGAAAGGAAAAAATCGCGTTGCGCTATTTTATGGCTTCTCGGCAGACCCAGCGGCTGCTCATTCGCTGGTGTCTGCACCAATCAGAATGTGGTAATGGATTGATGCAAGAATTATGCGGTACCCATATTTATAGGTTCCCTTGATCTCAATGTTTTTCATTGAAAACAGTTTCATGCCTATTGAAACAAGTTTTTCGGGTCTTATCAAGCATGGACATGAAAGGCATACTTGAAATCTGTCGATTGAGGGGCTTACCGCAGAAATTCGTCCATTGAGACGAACGCTATTACCGTTTAAAATCTTTCAACACAGCGTAACGCGGTCGATTTGAATATTTTGGAATGACACCCGGTATAGTAAAGAGAGACGTAAGTCCTACGTCAAAAAAAGTAAAGATTGAATTTGATTTAATATAGGCAGAGTTAGTGTACAAAAAAAACTAAAGATTGCTAATGCAATGAATTATACTCTGATTAGTTGGATGATGAATTTAGAATTTTCAAATTGGGATTGGAGAATCGAATAAAGTTATTGACTAGATATATTCTAGGTACTGACTTTAAAGTTTTGTTTAAAGATTAAACAAGATATTGATTTTGGATTGATATGAAAATTAAATTTAAATCTCATCTTTGGATTAAATTTGGGAATCAAATTACTTAATGTCGGTTATCGTGTCGTCGCGTCGGTTATCGTGTCCAAAAAAGCCAACAATTAGTAAATAAATGTTCAAGTGAATAAATTGTTTTAAGTCTTTTTTAAAAACTCGAACCGCCTGTCGGATACAAGATTCTTTATTAACGAGATTTTCGACTGGCTCATATCAGATTCCTCAGAAATGTTTTAACGTTTTTTTTTGTCCATAGATCGGACCAACGATCCATACGTGTTCAATTGTTAATTTTTTTTCATGTTTGAAAGTTCCCTGATTGTGTCAGAAATTCTATGATAATTCCAGCATTTTTCCAGGTTTTCCAGGTAGTAGTCACCCTGTGGAAATTCTGGAAAATTCAGAAGAACTTTCCATGGCAATTAAAAAAAATCTCGCGCCAATTATAATAAATTTCCTATGAAAACTCCTAACAATTTCCATTGAAATCGATTTTTTTTCTCATTTGAGGCATTTCACGGGGGCATGTCAGTCGATCCTGAGCGACCATTTCGAAAATATTTGAAACTCTGCACAGTTTTTCAATTTCATCTAAATCGTCATTTTTCGATATCAAATCTTCATATTGAGTCACGACTAACTTTTCAAAAGGGTGTATGTGAAAATGGTTCAAAAATATTTAAAAAGCTGCACAGCAAAAACGGAATGTTCGATTGTTATGATTTTTTCAGCAAAGTTAGACAACTAAATGGTGATTCTTAAGAAAATGTGCACAGTAAAAAAAAATTTTTTGCCTTTAAAAATATCATTTTGTCACAAAACTCAAATATCTCAAAACCCTATCTTTTTTCGAACGTATTTTTTTAGGGAAAACGGTCCATTATATTAGCTATCTACCATAAAAATTTGGTGATGGTAAACTAATAAACAAAAAAGTTATGACATTTCAAACATTTCACAATTTTCACATTTAGTAAAAAAATTTTTTTTTTCTGTGTAAGTTATTTCGAGAATTGCAGTTTGATGCAGATTTTATTGTTAAGGGACGTGATTTAAACAAGTTGTTTTCATGATATTTTGATTTAATTATTCATAGCATCTATAAGAAACTTAGACACGATCCAGTGTTGTTATCAAAAGTATTGATAGTGTCATAATTTTCATTGCACGTGACTGGCGAAAAATTCTTTTAATAGTGTTGAAACCTGTTGATAATAACGTTGATAGAAACATATCAGAAATGTTATTTTTAAGACAAAAGCTGCAAAATCAAAGATTTATATACACGTGTACGTCTATAGTTTACCTGCAAAAAATATACCTCTTAGAGAATAGACTTTATGATCGGGAGGAAACGGGTATCTTCAACAACAACAAATGCATGATAGGTACATACCATGACAATGCTCACGAAAAAGCAAAAATATTACTACTACTAAGGTTGTTAAAGATCTTATAGTAATTTTTTTCTTCAGTCAAGCAAATGACACCAAACTAGTCAGTAAAAACTTAAAAGTGATTTTGTTTATTGAAATATTACGAACAACATGAGTAGCCGCTTTCTCAACTGTTGCAGGCCGTTGATGGCAAAACGTGTTCAAAAGAGTTACGAAATCTCACCGAAAGCACCATAGATAAACTGAAAGCGACTGGTTATGCTCCAATGTCCACATTGAATACAAATTTACGCATTTGCACGTCCTGCCGTCTAAACGTTGACAAAAGAGCAATCTGTATATCATCGGTTGAGCAGAGCGCAGGAAGTTCGAAAACGACAGCAACTGAGGAATTTCCAGATGTATCGACAACAACTGAGGAATTACCAGAAGTATTAAGTGCTGAGAGCCTTGCCACCGTACCATCAGCGAAATCTGTTTCAACAAATCAATCGGAAGATGAGTGTATCCAAAAGGTCAACATCGAACGCTTTAACGAGGGCATAGCTGGGATAAAAGTGACTCTGATTAAATGGAGAAGATGGACTACGTTTATTACCCGGAGAAAAAATACCGTGAAATAAACGAAGCTGTACGAAGAAACCTCTTCAAATTAGGACCTGATGATGTGGAAAATACAGACTACGATGAGGTTATTATAAATATGAAGGAAAGGTTCTCGAATGCAGCCACGACAAGGAAAGAAAAATTATTGATTTTGTCGATGCTGCCAAGTTCGTGGTCTATTCAGGATGCCATTGATGAGTTCAAAACCAATAGAAATACAGTAAAAGAGGCAAAACAATTGAAGAATAACTGTCTTTCAACCAAAAATACTAGGTCTAGTACTGCATTAACAGATGAGACAAAAGAAATAGTAGTTCAATATTTTGAAGATGATGAAGTAAGTCGAGCTATGCCTGGTCAAAAGATTATGTATCAGTAAAAAGATGGAAAGCGTCAAGCAATCCAAAACGATTAATGATGACGACTTTGAAAGAAGCGTACACACGCTTCAAGGAAATTCACGATAATATTAAAATAGGTTTTTCCTCATTTGCAAGCCTTCGGCCAAGGCAATGTAAGCTTCTTTCCAATTCAGGAACACATAATGTGTGTGTGTGCACAACCCATGAAAATATTAATCTTATTTTACATAGTTTGAAAAGAATCAATTTAACAAAGGATATTAAAATGTTAACTGGTAGTCTTTTGTGTGAAAATACAACATCAAATTGCTATCTACGATCTTGTTCGAATTGTCCAGATTCTTCATCATTGTAAAATACTTTATTCGCTGAGTTTGAAGAAAATATATTGATCAGTTATCATTTGAGCAATGGGTGACCACGGATAGGTGTGACATAGAAACTATTGTAAAAACTGTAGATGAGTTTGTGTCATTTTTTTGCTTGTAATTAGGAAGTTTAATTCCTCCCCATTTCATTTAAAAAGAACAAACCAGGTTTTTTAAAAAATACGAAAAATACATTACAAAATTGTGAATTTTAAGTCATTTTTGATTTTTCTGAAAATTACAGCTTTGTATTGCAAGATGAAGTGCAGTCCCATCACTGGAACGTACAACAAGCTACAATTCATCCATTCGTTATTTATTTTAATGGAAGTACGCAAATTGAACACTTAAGTTTTATTATAATTTCCGAAGATTTAAGACACGATTCAGTATCCGTAAACTTGTTCATTGAAAAAATGAACAAGTTTTTACGCGTTGATAAGCTTAAAGAAGTCAAAAAGATATATTTCATGTCTGATGGAGCAGCGTCGCAGTACAAAAATCGTAAGAATTTTTCGAGCCTATGTCAATTTAAATCATAACTTTTTTGTTTATTAGTTTACCATCACCAAATTTTTATGGTAGATAGCTAATATAATGGACCGTTTTCCCTAAAAAAATTACGTTCGAAAAAAGATAGGGTTTTGAGATATTTGAGTTTTTGTGACAAAAATGATATTTTTAAAGGCAAAAAAAATATTTTTTTACTGTGCACATTTTCTTAAGAATCACCATTTAGTTGTCTAACTTTGCTGAAAAAATCATAACAATCGAACATTCCGTTTTTGCTGTGCAGCTTTTTAAATATTTTTGAACCATTTTCACATACACCCTTTTGAAAAGTTAGTCGTGACTCAATATGAAGATTTGATATCGAAAAATGACGATTTAGATGAAATTGAAAAACTGTGCAAAGTTTCAACTCAATAGAAAATCATGAATTAAAAATTTTCTTAAATTTTGATGCTGTTGCTTGGAATCGCTCATTTTGAAAAATTTCCCGCGGAAAATTTCTGGTGAAAACTCCAGCGAGTTTCCCGTAAAAACTCCTTAGAGTCTCCCGTAGATGTTCCGAAAAATGTTCAGTGTAAATTTTACAAAATATTTTGTTGAGTATTCTGGAGTACAAAATTTAGAACAATTTCTCATGAAAATTCTGAAAAGTTTCTCATGCAAATTTTGAATTATTTTCCCCTGAAATTCCAAACAATTTGGGAATTACAAAGAGCTGCAAAGTAGTTCCTGTGAAAAATTCGAAAATAATTCCCAATGAATATTTAGGAAAAAAAAATCTGGAAGAGATGCTCCCGTTGATTTCAAGACAAAAATATCAAAAAAAAAAAAAAAATGAAAAAATATTCGAGAGCCTTATAAAAAAACACCACGCCGATTTACGCCGCCGGTTATAATGGCTTTCGGCTATCTTTTTATTGTATATCCAACATAACTATTCCTTGAAGCGTCGGTGGGCGTGTGGTGTCATGACACGCCTCCTAATCACGACGCCCAAGGAAATTATTAATGCATGACGTAGTTTAGTTGGAAACCCCAAAGGAATTTTGGAAAGCTACGTCCACTTCGCGGTTTTATGTTAAATAAAATGTAATTTGTATTTTCTTGATTGAAAATTCAATTCAAATTCTACGTGGAAATTGTTTGGAGGATGCTTCTAAGTAAATCCAAAGAAGCTTCTCGTGGAAGTGTGAATAAATCGCTCGCAAAAACTCAATCTTGTTCACAATCAGATGTGATCAGATATGATAAATGTCGATTAGTAACAGTAATTTCAATTTTATTATCAATTCAAAATAATCTTAATTCAGTATGGTATTTTGAATATGCAGTTGGCAATATAACGAAACAGCAAAATCCCTACTTATGAATAATGAATATGTAGTAACCAATTGTCCTACTATAAGATTAACAGTCAGATGTTCCCGAACTGGATCCGAGTGGTCGAAATCGTGGATGAACAAATGGAACCATCGGCGATGGAGACCTTCGTTGAACTCTCCGTAAACGAAATAAGTCGCATTCTAATGAGCTGATGAAAGATTTCATACTTCAGTACTTGGGCAACGATCTCTTCTGATCTTGAATGTTGATACTTCACTTACCTCCTCCTTTCTTGTCTCGGCGTTCTGGAATCTCTGAAAGGTAAAACAAAATCGTCATGATAAGTCATCATTCATTTTCACTTTTGTTTCTTAAAGCTTCCGTCATTTAGTACCAATTCAGCTGTTAACCCTTTATAAGGCAGACGAATCTAAACAATAAATTAACAAAAACAACAATAGGACACAATGTTGACATGGTATTAAACTCAAATGTATGTTTGTTATACATTAAACAGTTCAGAAACATTGAAAAATTGGTGGCAATATAGTTGCCACTGCCCGCCAAGCGGGAAAACAGGCAACAACAAAAATATAAAAAGATTTTTAAAAATTTGGTTTTACGTAGAACCAGTCAAATCAAGGTACGTTACATTTTTTGGTGAAGAGTCCTAGTCAGAAAACGCATTATAAGTGAAAAAAAAAATTTTTCGCTTTTTTTCTCCCAAGGGGGGACCCTTGGGAAAAAAACACAATTTCGTCAAAAATCCAAAAACCAAATATACAGAAAGGCAAAGCTTTTTTCACGCTAATCACGTAGTAATCTAACACAGGAGATTCAAAATAATTGATACCAACGGGAAAAATTATATCTTTGTCGTTTTTAACGAATTACAACTGAAAATCCTTCTTCCACTTGAAACTTACGATCTGTTCGTGAAAAACTGTTCTCAAATTGATATATCATTTTTTTTTTACTCAAATTCATCTGGGTGTTGCTAGGAAGCAAATAAAGTCACTACATGTGAAATAATAAGTAGAGCTCTTGTTAATAAATAGAAAAACATATTATTTGTTGGTGGCAATATAGTTGCCACTGCCTTATAAAGGGTTAAAGCTCATGCATATCTTTTATAATCAACGAAGATCGCAATTTAGAATATTCCCATCGTAGTACATTTATAACGCTGAACAAAAATCCCCTTAGTAGAAACTCAGACAGTCTGTGGTAAAGGAAGGTTTTCAACCAGAAACTACTCTTCCATCTCTCATACAAACCTTCGTCGCTCAATTTTAATCCTATCCGAGCCCATGTACAATCCCGGCGTCGGCGAGTGAGGCCGATCCGTCGTGGAAAAGTCCACCCGAAGACGTCGCCCGTCAAACTTCAGACCATCGCAGTGCGATCTTGCGCTGAGTGCGTCCCGCCGGTTCCGGAAGTAGACGAACCCAAAGCCGCGCGATTCACGCGTCACCGGATCGCACACTACCCGGATACACTCGATGGGGCCGTATTCGCAGAAGATCCGTCGGAGGTCATTTTCGGTGGTTCGATAGTTCATTCCGAACACTCCCAAGCAGAACCATTTGGAGAATTTGTCGGCGTTTCTTCTAGGTGCGGAGGGCGAAGGTGATCGGGGTGGCCGACGAATGGGAACCACTTCCGATCTACGAATACGTTGTCTGGGTGGCGCTAGAATTGGCGAATGGTTGCGATGGCGTGGTGCTTCGGATGGCCTTTTGAGTCCAACGCGAATCCGGGATCGGTCTGGGCTGATGCGATCGCGCGGCTAATCGAGAATGCAATACGCTTAGCAAAATGGGAAACACTTCAAAGTTGTATGAATGATTTAAATGCTTACCATGAGTATTCCGTAACAAATGGAAATTTCAGAAGAATGGAAAATAACTTTTGAATCAATCGGATAAGTTTCAGTAATTTGTATTAGAAACTTATGAGCAACAACTGAACATTTTTCGTAATTTTAATTTTCATCACACGCTGTCAATTGTCAACAGTGTTGCCAGATGGTAATACGATAGACATGTGTTTGAGATATAGATGGCGCGAATACAAAAATTTTCCGTATTACCACAGAGAACAGACGTTGAAGCTGCACTCGCCATGTTGTGATAACTTTTTACTCAGTTCAATCAAAGGTAATAAGGTACCAGTCAAAACGATTAATGCAAGAGATGGCGTTTTTTCAATGGTAGTAAAATCGAAATTTCATCACTATTAGACTACTTATCAGTGCAAACTAAGTGCAGGAAATAATCTTTTTACCTCATAGTTCATTCCTTATCACTACTTTCTTCTTAAACACCACCATTTTCCATTAATTTGCAAAATACTTGATTTTCCCATACATTTTATCGATTTCCAACTACCATTCTTCCATGAGCACATGGTGAAAATTGTGAAAATCTCAGAACATAGAGTAGCAGGCTTAACAACACAGATAGAAACGCCGGTATCGCCACTCAGTGACGAGCACCGTAAACATGGTGCACGGAAGGTTGTTGTTCTACACTTTTTACGGCTGCTGCACCCTGGAAGTAAATGTCATCGAAGTAAACAGTCGGTTTTATTGTTTATTAAGATACTCGTTGGACCGTTCGATTCATCAGTAGTTTCCATGACGACGTTATGAAGATTGATTGAAATGTATTGGAGGTAGTCCCATCCCATCCCAGGAGTCCCATCGAAGGGAAAGTGGTTACCTCCAATACATTTTTCAAATCAATATCTTCCACATAACGTACATATTCACATATGAGTTTTCATAACATTGTAAATTAACGTCCAAGTCGGGTGGTTTAATCCTCGGAAATAGGCAAATTACCCTTGATTGAACTGAACCTGAGTTGCGTGCTTTGCCTACGCAATGCGGTCGGGTCTGAGCTTGACGACCGACTGGCAAATAGCTTACACAACCTCACTTGATCAGTACCGTTGCTGATGAAGAATGTGTATAGCCGCCAGACATTCTAAATACTCACGCTCCTCTAATGTGGACGTACAATACACATGTGGAAGTATTGGCTTGACAAATGGATTGCGAGTGATTTGACTATGCGTCCAATTTGGGAGTCTAGAGCTCATTCAGTAGCCGCTAGGTTGCGAAGGCCGACGGAGGTCCTTCGTAGCTTATAGTTGGTTAAAGCACCAGCGTACTGAGAGTCGTGGGTTCGAGTCCCATTGAAGGGAAAGTGGTTACCTACCCTATTAATACAATTTTCAAATCAATATCTTCCACATAATGTACATATTCACATATGAGTTTTCAGAACGTTGTAAATTAACGTCCAAGTCGGGTGGTTTAATCCCCGGAAATAGGCAATTACCTTTGATTGAACTGAACTTGAGTTGCGTGCTCTTGCCTACGCAATGCGGTCGGGTCTGAGCTTGACGACCGACTGGCAAATAGCTTACACAACCTCACTTGATCAGTACCGTTGCTGATGAAGAATGTGTATAGCCGCCAGACATTCTAAATACTCACGCTCCTCTAATGTGGACGTGTATAATACACATGTGGAAGTATTGGCTTGATAAATGGATTGCGAGTGATTTGACTATGCGTCCAATTTGGGAATCTCGAGCTCGTTCAGTAGCCGCTAGGTTGCGAAGGCCGACGGAGGTCCTTCGTAGCTTAGTTGGTTAAAGCACCAGTCTAGCGTACTGTAGGGTCATGGGTTCGAGTCCCATCGAAAGGAAAGTGGTTACCTCCAATACATTTTTCAAATCAATATCTTCCACATAACGTACATATTCACATATGAGTTTTCATAACATTGTAAATTAACGTCCAAGTCGGGTGGTTTAATCCCCGGAAATAGGCAATTACCTTTGATTGAACTGAACTTGAGTTGCGTGCTCTTGCCTACGCAATGCGGTCGGGTCTGAGCTTGACGACCGACTGGCAAATAGCTTACACAACCTCACTTGATCAGTACCGTTGCTGATGAAGAATGTGTATAGCCGCCAGACATTCTAAATACTCACGCTCCTCTAATGTGGACGTGTACAATACACATGTGGAAGTATTGGCTTGATAAATGGATTGCGAGTGATTTGACTATGCGTCCAATTTGGGAATCTCGAGCTCGTTCAGTAGCCGCTAGGTTGCGAAGGCCGACGGAGGTCCTTCGTAGCTTAGTTGGTTAAAGCACCAGTCTAGCGTACTGTAGGGTCATGGGTTCGAGTCCCATCGAAGGGAAAGTGGTTACCTCCAATACATTTTTCAAATCAATATCTTCCACATAACGTACATATTCACATATGAGTTTTCACAACTTTTTACTGTTCATTTTGAAATAACTTTGGAATGTCGCCGTTATCCCGTGCATAATCAGCGCTAGCGTCATCAAAAAATGCCACTGTGCGCTAGTGTCGTTATGCACGCATAAGAGCATACATACCAGCGCCATCGTGTTGTCAAAATGAGATTGTGAGTTGCAATGTCGACGTCGATGGCGTTGAGGTTCGGTGTGTTTGTTTACACATGTTTTGCAAGAAATTTTGTTCGAGCCTCCATGTCTGTTCTCTGGTGGTATTACCACAGAGAACAGACGTTCATCTTATGTCGCAAAGTTGTGTAAAACCACAGAGAACAGACGTTCATCTTCATTCGCGTGCTTGTGTAAAAGTTTGTACTGGTCATTTTGAAGTATGTCGTTATGCCACCGTTGCGCGGTGCTAGCACAGACAAACAGACGTAACACTAGATAAATTTCCATCGAACATGACTCCAACGATCAATTCGAATTTGATTGATTGCGCAATTCACAACTAGAGGCGCTAGTGTCGTAATCCTTCGGGTTTGACATTTCACTCTAGCGCCTTCTGGTGACGATGTCATACGAAACATCGTTTCGTGTAACATGATCGCAAGATGGTGGTAGAGGAGTTGAGCGATGGATTTTTCAGAAAAATATTCAATCTGTTACGTCTGTTTGTCTGTGGTGCTAGTGTGCTGATGAATATGGTTCAAATTTGCCGTGTTTTACTTTTTAGCGCTAGTGTTCATTTCGAATCGCTCCTAGGCTCGCTCCTAGGTGGCAGCACTACATTTTTTATGTATAGTGTACACGCTTAGATAAAACTACCTAAAAGTACGTTTTTATTTTACCTAGAATTAGGTAATGGATGTTTACTAAAAAATTCGGTAAAAATTAGCGATAACTATCGTTAGTTTTTACCGACTTTTAAGTATTTGAGGTTTCCAGACAATGACGTTATTTTTTACCTAGAATTAGATATTTCTTGTCTTATTAAAAAAAAGCAGCTGCTGTTGAACAACTCCCAAAGTTGCTGCTTTCGTCGCTTCCTGTTCCTGCCGTCGAACTCGCTGATCCAATGAAAAATGACGGTAAGTTAGTCGACTATTGAAGGCATTAAATTTCGATTAAAACGCAGGATTTTTTTTAATGGCAGGAATTCGAAAAATGGACAAATGGCATCATATTCCTCTTGGAATATTTATTGAGGCGGCAGATCAACGATATTTCGGCATTTACATTCATATATGCTGCGAGGGGCATGGCCATTCCAGTAGCAGTGAGCACGAATTTTCCAAACTCCTGGAAATTAATAAAACTTTCCTGGACGAAAAACTCCTAGTATACCGATCAGCATTCGAAGCCAGTTATCTTCAATAAGGTTTGTTTTAAAGCGAGAGATTTTGATTGATTTTGTCATTTATTTATCTTGCATTTTTACAGATAATATTGGTCCAACAACTTAACGGCAGGAAACTTGGTTCGCGGCAACTCCTTCCATCTTCGGTTAGGCACCACGCTCGCCAAGTCGATTTACATCTATTCTATTTATAAATACTTTCCCTGAGATTATGCATACCGTCAGATAGCTCCGCAATGATGTGCAATCAATTATAATGCATCCTTAGCTCCCATATTCATCCTGTTTGAAAATAAAATAATTGATTGGAAAAATTGTTTTTCATATAAACAAAACACTGAATAAAAACCTAATTATAGGTAATTTTTAACGTTTTTTTCAAAACCAAAACAAGCAACAAAAACCTATTTTTCGGTAAAAAGTAACGTCCGGAGATCGGTAATTTTTAACGATAATTTTTGTTAACCAGCATTACCTAGATTTAGGTAATGCATGATTACCGACAATTTAGGTATGTGCACTTTAGCTCGATTATCGGTATTTTTTACCGACTTTTAGATTATCATAACTAAGCGTGTATGCCAACGCCATCACTTATACCACAGACAAATAGACATAACACTCGACAAATTTCCATCGTTTACTGATTTACTGGTCAATTCAAATAATCATTGGTTGGCCAATCTATCACTCGTGGCGTGCACATCGGATTTGCTCAAGTTTGACGTTTGCACACTACCGCCATCTCGATAGTGGTTTGCCCAACTAACTAAAATTAACAGATGTCGTTAGCACAGATAAACAGACGTCTCACTTAGAACAAAATGCAATTAAAATAATCGTCACGGAAACATTGACGCCCAATGCTAAATTCACTGTATGTGGTCAAGCGGCAACCAGATGGCGGTAGTGCGCAAACGTCAAACACAAGCAAAATCGATCGAAGCGCCATCGGTGGCCGATTGACCACCTACAAAAAATTAAATCAGCCGTTAAAAAGGTGAACGATGGAACATGTGTTGAGTGAGACGTCTGTTTCTCTGTGTCGTTAGTGTTTGAACGACGATGAATTTGATGAGTGAATGTTTAATGTGATATGTCTGTTTGTCTGTGCTTATACTGTGGTAATTTTTCGGATCGAACACGCGGATCGAACTCAACGACAGCGATTACTTTAAAAATACGTCTTTATTGTCTGAACGTTGAGACAAGAATGAGCGATGGCAATCGAGGCTATTTTACAGTTACTTTTCTCACTTCCGCCTCAGCGCACCCTTAACGGAAATCGTTGGACGCACACCCAATGCGTTTCTATCTGACAGATGATTATGGCCCTGTGGGCTTGGCATAATACATTCGAATCATATACACTAAAAACTCAAACTACTACAGCTCGTCCATCCTGACCTAACTGTTGCCCTCAACAGATCGTGTACGTCCATTCTTATTTATCTTTACGAAATGCCATCGTTTTCTCTTACATCTAATGTTTACATTTGTAATTTATTGTTCACATTTTGAATCATCTATTCATCATCTAGATACTCTTCATCTACATAACCTTCGGAACCTGTTCCTTCTAGGTACTCAACGTCTTCGAGGTCTTCAGAATCTGCGAAATTAGGGATCTCTTCACCTAAGTTTTTCTGATACAAACGCATGTTACTGGGATCGAAAATACCCTCGAATTTACGATTCGACACTTGGTAACCATCAATGTCCGCTATTACATATCGATTGCGATCCAATACCTTTTTGACAACGGTTTGGTTTGCTACATTCGCCTACTTGTTCAACCGTCCGAATTGAAACAAGATCACCTTCGCGGTACTGAGTGTTCACCTTACTCCTCATATCGTACTGGTTTTTGTTGTATTCTTGCAACTTACGTATGTTGCGCGACGCTGCATCTCTTAATGCAGGCAAATCCCGGTCAAAATTCTCATTCAATACATCAACGTAAGCCTTAAGATCTTCGGGAACATTTCGCTTTTGAACTATACCGAACAACAGTCGTGAGGGTACGTCACCTATCGATCGATTAAACGAATTATTAAGCAAGAACTCTGCTTCGACCAACACCGTGTCCCAATCTTGTGAACGCTCTTCTACCAACTTACTTAGCAACGGAATCAATGTTCTATTGTACCGCTCTATTTGGCCGTTCGCTTGTGGGCACGCGGTTGCCACTAGCTGATGCCGAATGCCATGATCATTTACAAAAGACGCGAACTGTTTGGATGTAAAGGCAGTTCCTCGATCGGTTACTATGACCGTGGGCACCGAATACGCGATTTGATAGGACTTGAGATGTTTCATCGCTTCGCGAGAGTTCGTTGTGTTTGTCGCGTAAAGCTTCAAAACTTCGTAAAGCATCTACAACTGCGAGAATGTGTTCGTTCTTTCCCTTAGTCAACGTTAACGGCCCGAGATGATCTGCGTGAATAGTATGAAACGGCAGGCTAATCTTTTCAACAATAAGAAGTGGTCCATCCAACTTCTTCAACTTCGGATTAAACGCGATGCATGTGATACACTTCGAAATATGGTCTTTTAGTTTTGATTGCATTTGCGGGAACCAATACGATCGCTTTATCAGTTCGCTAACTTTGTCGATGCCGAAATGCCCTAAGCTGTTGTGGTATTTGAACATTACGGATTGTTCCATATTAGCTGGAATGTACAGCAACAAGCGGTTTTTGTACTTTCGAAACAATAGATTATCCCTAATCTCGTAAGCCTTGCTTTCACGATTTTCCAAATCCGCTTTGATTCTTATGACGTTTGTGTCCCGAATTTGGTTAATGTAAAGCGCATTATCAAAAATAGAATCGGGTTCCTGCTCAATAGCATAGCAGTACATCCGTGATAATGCATCCACGTGTTGCATTTTTGTACCCGCACAATGTTCAATATCAAAATCGAATTGGTCTAAAAATAAAGCCCAACGCGCGATCTTCGGGTTGACGTCTTTTTTCGCTAATGTCGCTTTCAAAGAATTGCAGTCTGTTAGAATCTTAAACGAAATTCCGAAAAGATAAACGCGAAAACGTTTAACGCTGTACACGATTGCAAGAGTTTCGAGCTCAAACGAATGTAATACCGACTCAGCTGCACTCGTTTTACGCGAAAAGAACATTACCGGGTGGAATTTATTGTCGACCGACTGCCGCTGCATCAGGATTCCACCAAAACCGCTAGCCGACGCGTACGTATGCAGCTGTGTTTCCAACGATGGGGAATAGATGCTTAATACCGGTTTTGACACTAATGCCTCTTTCAACTTCTCAAAAGCTTCGTAATGTTGCGACTCGAACTTGAAAATCTTAACATGGCTGTTCATCAACTCATACAATGGAGCTGCGATTTGATTGTAACGGTAAATAAATTTCGGAAATAACTCATTAAACCGAGAAACCTTTGCAACGCTTTCTCACTCGTCGGTACCGGAAACCTTTCGACATTCTCGATATGTTGATTACAAGGTCTAATTTGGTTAAGAGTAACTTCGTAACCAAGGAAAACAACGTTTAACTTTAGGAAAAAACACTTCTTTATGTTCAGTTGAATGTGATTATCAGATAACACGCGAAAAAGCCTCTTTAACAAATCCAAATGTTCTTCAATGGTTTTTGAGCTTGCCATAATATCGTCTATGAAAACAACAATCTCATCATTTTTAAGAAAAGGTTCTAAAACCTTCGATACGTATCGCGAAAATACCGCGGGCGAGTTGGCATAACCAAATGGTAGTTTGTTGAACTCGTATTGACCGCTTTCTGTTATGAACGACGTGTATTTCTTCGAGGCTTCCGCGATATCGACATGATAGAAGCCATTCTTCATATCGAGAGAAGTAAAATACTTCCGCCCCTGAAGCTTACTAACCTGATCTTCGATTATCGGAAGTGGATAATGATTGCGTTCGACAAGCCTGTTCAACGGCTTATAGTTGACACAGAGACGATACTCACCATTTTTTACGTGTTAACACAACTCGACTCGTATAAGGTGACTCACTCTCACGTATGATACCCTTAGCCAATAAATCATTAACAATTTTATTTTGTTCCTCCGCTCATAATCGCTTAAGCGTTGAGGGGTTGAATTGAAATATCGGTTTTCCTTCAGTTTTATCTCAACGCAATACTTTACTAACGGTTCGATCGGTTTTTCGCGAAACAAGTACTCAGTTTCGAAAAGTTTACATACGGCACCGCTTAACGATCTGGTTTCATCTGAATCACCAACATCAAGGATACGAGTTTCATCCACGAACAAAGTTTCAACATCGCCATCAAAAACATCTTGCATCGCTTGAACATCGAAACTTGTACTATCATTTCGATCGCGCTTAAAGATCAAACCACGGATATCGTTTTCTTCGAAAAACTTTCGACCCAGAATCATGCCCATTTTCATCGTACTGTTAGCGACTACTGTTAAATTTGCTACATAGTCTTCCGATCTAATTTTCGCTTTGGTCGAATATGACCCTGCTATCTCGATTTGCGAATTATTCGCACCTACCAGATCTTCATTACTATCAGTACTGAATATTTGTACATTCGGAAAACAACATTTCTTTACAAGACTCACCGGACATCCGGAATCGGCAAGTGCCTCGATGGTTTGCACCTCATCACCCACGACAAGCTCCACCGGTACTAACGATTGGCCGCTTACCTCCAGAAATTTCCCAGGAACGCTTCGATCATCGTCGCCACCGTAACAATCGGGTACGCTCTGTTGCTGCTACTAGCCGCTGGCTTCGGATCGGCTGATTCGCCGCTCGATCTAGCACTCACGTCGTTGCGTCGCTTGAAGCAGGTTTCCTCACCATGACCCACCTTGTTACACAGCGGACAACGGGAACGGCGTTGTGGCTGTGGACAATTCATGGATATGTGGCCGGATCCATGACAGTTGAAGCATTCGTCCTTGATGTTCCGCTTTGCTTGTCCATCGCCATCGGTGTTCGGACGATTCTCGTCGTTTTTCTTACCGCCTCCAATTGCACTAGCTTTTGGAACACTTGGTTTCGAAGAGTAGCTCCGTCGCTTGCACATATCTTGATTCGACTCACAATAACGGATGTGCTCGAGAAGTTCGTAGATTGTTGCGTACTTTCGTATTGCGATACTGCCGTACAGCGGATCAAACGACAAACCACTGATGATATATTTAATAATTGCAGAGCTGCTCAATTTTCCTTTTGACCAATGGCATTCATCCTGAACACGTAATTATCGTACGATTCCTTTCCTTCCTTCATTATCTTTGCCAACCGGCGATGTACATCAGCTTCGTCTTCATGATCCGGAAAGGCAATTTCAATCCTTGCTTTGAAATCGTCCCACGCAGGAATCGATGGTCGCTCGCCGAGATACCACTGGTATGCGGCACACGGAAGACGGCGGGGTGCGTAGAATAATGTCGGTTTTGAGGACCAGGAATACAGTACACGATAGTGGTCGACTATTTGAGTCCAATCCGGGATGCCACCTCCTTCCGTAAACAACGAGATTAGCTGCTTGGGTTCCTCCGGGTGGAAATACCGTTCACCACCGTGAGCAGCACGTTGCGCTCCACGTTGTCTTGCCTCATCATCATCTCCTCCTCTTCTTCTTCTCGAGTATCGTTGTTCTCTTCCTCCTCGTTGGGTCCTTGAGACTTTCGGTCTCCCTTGCGTCGTGGCATTTTCGCTTGCTCGGCAGTGGTACCAAAATCGCTGTCTCCGGACGAGGCTAGAGTTACGCCACCCGTTTTCACTGTTCCGGATGGATTTAGAGCTACGCTTCTGATTAACGTTGTTCCGGACGGAATTAGTGCTACGCCTCCCGTATTCGCTGGGCAACACTAGCACACACGCGGTTTTCGATAAGATTCGCAACAACGCTCGAATCCATATACTTTCGAAAACTCAATTTTCTGCACTCTTCAGGTCAGTCGTAACGCGCGAAACTATTCGGACTAGGCCTGATCCCACTTCTGAAAAGTTGTGGTAATTTTTCGGATCGAACACGCGGATCGAACTCAACGACAGCGATTACTTTAAAAATACGTCTTTATTGTCTGAACGTTGAGACAAGAATGAGCGATGGCAATCGAGGCTATTTTACAGTTACTTTTCTCACTTCCGCCTCAGCGCACCCTTAACGGAAATCGTTGGACGCACACCCAATGCGTTTCTATCTGACAGATGATTATGGCCCTGTGGGCTTGGCATAATACATTCGAATCATATACACTAAAAACTCAAACTACTACAATACTAAAGACACACTGGTGGTACAAGTACCACGGTTGTATACCCTAGTACATATTGTACCATGGCTTTCCACGTTGTACCAGCATGGTACAAGGTGACACACTAGTCACAGAGAACAGACATGGAGGCTCGAACAAAATTTCTTGCAAAACATGTGTAAACAAACAAACCGAACCTCAACGCCATCGACGTCGACATTGCAACTCACAAGCTCATTTTGACAACACGATGGCGCTGGTATGCTCTTGCATGCATAACGACACTAGCGCACAGTGGCATTTTTTGATGACGCCAGCGCTGATTCTGCACGGGATAACGGCGACATTCCAAAGTAATTTCGAAATGAACAGTAAAAACTTATCACAACATAGTGAGTGCAGCTTCAACGTCTGTTCTCTGTGGCTAAACTTCAAATTGATGTCAGCATCAATCCAGCATTTTACGTGTGGTAATGGTCGCCACAATTTTACTGATGTTCTGGTAGGGTTCAATCGATCTGACATTTGGCTTGTGTCGTTTGACATTGCAGTGATCATCACAAGGGGTGTCTCACCGCTAACGATGGCAGCGAATTTCAATCGAAATAAAGTCGATTTTTATTATATGGGCAAATTGATGAATATTGCAACACACCTTCAACAGCACTGAACTGTAATTTTTGTCTTAGCAAGCGCGGATTTTGGGCGTTACCAATGGCATTATTTGTTCGTTTATTTTGGCATCAACAAATAAGTTGGAAAATGGTTGCTGAAGATATTTTTAATTTATATTAATTACCAATAAACTGTTTTCTTATTTCAGACTTTGGTTGTTGAAGATAGTTACAGCACAGACAAACAGACGTAACACTTGAGAAATAAGCATCGACCAAGACTTCAACGATCAATTTGAATTGGATTGATTGAGCGTTTCACAACTAGAGGCACTAGCGTCATAATCCTTCGAGTTTGACATTTCACTTCAGCGCCTTCTGGTGACAATGTCATACGAAACATTGTTTCGTGTAACATGCTCGCAAGATGGTGGCAGAGGAGTTGAGCGATAGATTTTTTAGAAAAATGTTCAAGCTGTTACGTCTGTTTGTCTGTGGTTACAGGACGATCCAGAAGACGACACCACAGACAAACAGACGTAACACTAGAGAAATTACCATCGACCATGACTTAAACGATCAATTTGAATATGATTGATTGTGCGTTTCACAACTAGAGGCGCTAGCGTCGTATTCCTTCGAGTTTGACATTTCACTCCAGCGCCTTCTGGTGACAATGTTATACGAAACATTGTATCGTGTGACATGCTCGCAAGATGGTGGTAGAGAAGTTGGGCGATGGATTTTTCAAAAAAATGTTCAAGCTGTTACGTCTGTTTGTCTGTGACGACACTATCTTGAGCTGAATAAAAGATATTTTAGTTACTATATAAAGATTGTCGCTGTCGTCACTGTCCGGAACATCTTTTGCTGGCGAGGATAGGGGAGCTAAATGTCAAAGAAGGAAAATCCATACGATTTGACAGGTATGTACCACACATGTTTCGGACAGCAGAACAAAGGGAACAGAAGCGACAATCTTTATCTAGTAACTAAAATATCTTTTAGCTGAATAGATGTATGTAAAAGGAAAACATACTGAGGCTATAGGCGAATTCGAGAAGGATCCAGTGGTAGAGTGCGCTGCGAGAGTTTGGGAGAAAAGTCGTCAGAAGCGATTATTTACATTCGAAATCAAATTTTCTCCATCAAATTTACTTCATTTTTTGTTATGTTGTCACCGACGAACCGACGTGTCACTGGCGCTCTCTGATTGTCTCACACTTTTTAACGGTCATTCGCTTTTGCGGGCGATCGCTTCTGTCAAATGAGCTAAGACACAACTCCGCTGCAATGTTAATACACGTAGGTTGGTGGCTGAGCTACGAAAACTTCGCGAGCCATTATGGGGGTGGCGGTAGTGTTCGATGATTTTTCATCATGGCGTCGTGGGCAGCAAATTTGAATTATTTTCCATGGGGTGACACCATTGACGAATACATAGACCTCAATGTCCGGTACAAACTGTTGTAATTTCGGGCACCATGTCTTCTTCTTTATTTTACGAAAAATACCCCTCGGGAGTGACGAATTACATTTAATTTCGCGACAGTTGACTTACCCCTCTTGATGGTCTGACATTTTGTTGCTGTCAAAAATCGGCAATGCGAGGTGTCAAACTCTTTGTTTACTTTAGTAATTGAATTATGGTCTTACGTCTTGCGACTAATTAAAGTTTGTAGAATATTTATTTAGTAAAATAGTGAATAAGTTATATCACGATTTATGAGGCCCGTCCGATTGAAGGGCAGTACGGGTCGTGCGAAGGATAGGTAACCAAAAATCGCTTCTAAATGGGATTTCCAAGCGAGTTTTCGTCAAGGCCACGACCGGCTCGATACATCTACCATCTGCGGCTGCTGCGGGTGGAGCATACAACCTACAGTGGATGTCCAGCATGTTACAGTAGCTGCTGTAGTAAATAGAATCTTTGGCTTTGCATCGGACAGTTTGGCGTTGCAGCAGCACCCCGTTATTCATCCAGGTGAAAGCTCACATAAACTGTTGAGCCGCGAATGAATTGCTCACTTTTAAACAAACGGCGCAGTCTGGACCGATTCTTCGACGTAAAAAAACAAGAGCAGTTAGCCTGCCTCGCCTTATGGGAATGGGACTGAAGTGCTAAACTCCCGGAAATAAACCGAAAAAAGCGACTGACATATCTTGGTTTAGTAGGCTATGGTATGGCCGGAATCTACGTTGACGATGCGTATTCTAGCGAAATTTATTGGAAACATTATTTCAAAACCGTTTGGCAAAGACATCTCTCGGAATCGTAGGTACGCAGGTACGGTAATGCTGTTGATTAATATTATTTATATGAAATTTATACTTCAGAAACTAGGACATGACCGGTAGCGCAAACTCTGTTGAGAACCGGGCGAGCATGCGAAAAATAAACAGTGACATCTGGATCGCAAGAGTAAGCCATCAGGTGAGTAGTTTTCCGAAATAGTTTATTGCGGTTCCAGTTGAAAATCGTTATGAGCTCACGCGACAATTAAAATTTCTCTCATTTACGGATGTCGCAATTGCCTCCCGAATAGTACGTATATAAACGCACGGCTATGGAATAGATTCGAACTACATACTGGGAAATGGGAGAAAACTCGATTCGTTGGTTCAGCTCACTTCGATTTTCAATAGTATTTATTATGTCTTCCGGTTCCTGATATATTTACGGTTTTATTACAAACTGATTATTCTGAACTTGTAATGATTTGTAAAGCATTTATTTTTCATAAATACGTTGGGTTTAGTTATTCGAGTTTGACGTGGTTTAATTTTGTTTAAATTTGATTGTTTTTATTGATCTCGATTCAGTTGAGTTCAAAGAGTGAATTGGTAAATTATTTTCAATTCAAGTAATTATAGACTTTCCGGTCAATTCAAATGAACTATCTTACCCTGGTTACCCGCAATTTGAAAATTCCCATCTTGCGGCTTAGTGCTCATTACAACTCCTGCAGTTATAACTGCGGGATTTTAAACCAAGTTACCTTTTATGTTTTCGCATTATGACTAACACTAGCATTGCGACTGAATATTCTTATGGGAAGTCGAAACCGAAGTGGGAGGAAAAGAAAGGTCGACGGACAGACATGTTCAGTTCGTCGAGCTGAGTCGATTGGTATAAAACACTATGGGTCTACGAGCCTTCTAAAAAAAAGTTCGTTCTCGGAGTGAAATGATAGCCTTTCGGTACAACTTTGTTGTACAAGAAAGACAAAAACGCAGCTTAATGTCTTCTAGGTATTTCAAAGGGAAACATTTTGGGATCCCGAAGAGCATCATTTTAGAATCAAAAGGGAATTCCTTTTGGCATACTTAACCTTTTCAGAACGCCCGCCCATTTTTGTAACACGAGCACGCGTGCGTTGTATTTTGTACTACACTTTTTGCATTTATTATGGTTATCATCTCTCAAAGCTAAGAAAATAGACGCTTACAATCTTCAATAAACTTGTTCAGAACATCCAGACCTTTAACCTAAAATGCAGAATAGTTGGGAATTAATCCGTTTGGCAGCGCTAGCATATGCGTGATGATTTAATGTGGTGTATATTTTAAGACCTATTATATAACACATAGGCAGCTTTGCCCTAGAATGTGGTCCTTCCATGATTTCCAAACGCTAGCGATCCTCGCGGTGGAAGGCAAGCTTCACTGAACAACGCGTATTTATAAGACAGAGCAGCATCGCATGCTTTGCTGTCTCTTTCTTTCGCCTTGGATATATGGGAGTGCCGCCCGTCAATTGTTGATATGTACACAAAGAGCTTACTTTGAAAATAGCAGTTTGTTCTATGATGCCTATCTGTTTTGTGCCGGAGTGGCCTGTGCAGTGCATAAAAGTCTTCTCCATTCAGCTCGGTCCGCAAGTCGTCCTCCACTTGATCGATCCACCTTGCTCGGTGTGCACTTCACCTTCTTGTTCCCGTCGGATCGTTGTCGAGAGCCATTTTTACCCGACTGCTGTCCGACATTCTGGCTACGTGCCCGGCCCACTACAGTCTTCCGATTTTCGCGGTGTGAACGATGGATGGTTCTCCCAACTACTGATGCAACTCGTGGTTCATTCGCCTCCTCCACGTACCGTCCGCCATCTGCACCCCACCATAGATGGTACGCAGCACTTTCCTTTCGAAAACTCCTAGTGCGCGTTGGTCCTCCACGAGCATCGTCCAGGTCTCGTGTCCTTGGAGAACTAGCGGTATAATATGCGTTTTATAGATAGTCAGTTTGGTAAGGCGGCGAACTCTATTTGATCGGTTACGATTTCCTGCTATGATGCGTCTCCGAATTTCTCTGCTGGTATCGTTATCGGAGGTCACCTGTGAGCACATGTACACGAATTCTTCAACCACCTCGATTTCGTCACCACCGATACAATCCGTTTAGCCTCCCTTTTTCAATCTTATGTAGGCTTCCTCCATCTTCTCAAAGTTACGTGTCGTCGGCGAAACCAAATAGCTGGACAGACTTCGTGAAAATCGTACCACTCGTGTCGATCCTTGACCTTCGTATTACCCCCTCTAAAGCGAATAGCAGACACGAAAGACTATCACCTTGCCGTAATCTTTTGCACGTTTCAAATGGACTCAAGAATGCCCCGCACATCACCCGATCCATCGTCGTCTTGACCAACCGTATCAGTTTATCTTGAAATTCGTTTCATGCATTAGCTGCCATAGCTGGTCCCGATCGATTGTATCATATGCGGCGTTGAAGTCGATAAATAGATTATGTGTGGGCACGTTGTTTTTGCGGCATTTTTGCCTATAGGATTTATAAAGTTATTACTTTACTTATGGGTGCTGTACACCTCCAGTGTTGCAAAGGGCCGACTTGAATTTCCATCCTGAGCGATTTCCAGCTATCGGTTTAACCCGTTTCGGTCTGACCTACAAATCAAAATTTAAATAACCCGTGTGGGCTCATTTTTCGTCCGATTGCCATGAAATTTTCAGGAAGAAGCGTCATCATGTCTGGGGGGTCCTGGGTCTGGTGCAGTCAAAAACGGGTCATTTTTTTAAAACCATTGATAAATGAACAAAAGAGCCCAGAATGTTGATGCAAACGTGGTCAATCATCATTGACCAGCACCAGAAGTAAGTTTTGATACAATTGGATCACCAGGACATGGTTCCGGATGTTCCGGGAACCTGGTTCCCTGGGGTAGTGGACACTTTTCAAGTGGTGTAAAAACCAGTCTTGCGACATATCAAACTTCATGATTTTGGAAGACAATCTCAATAGATGAGTTTTTGAAAGGTTTTGGATACATTGGTCACGGTCGGAAGTGTTCCTGGAAACCTGGTTCCCTCAGGGAAGCGGACAAATTTCGATTAGCACCGAAACCCATCTTTCAACATATCAAACTCCATGATTTTGAAAGACAAGTTCAATAGATAAGTTTTTGAGAGGTTTTGGACACATTGACCACATCCGGAAGTGTTCCCGGGAACGTGGTTCCTTCAAAGAAGTGGACAAATTTCGATTAGCACCGAAACCAATCTTGCGACATATCAAACTCCATGATTTTGAAAGACAAGCTCAATAGATGAGTTTTTCAGAGGTTTTGAACACATTGGCCACGTCCGGAATTGTTCCCGGGAACCTGGTTCCCTAAAAAAAGTGGACAAATCTCGCCTAGCATCAAAACCCATCTTGCGACATATCAAACTCCATGATTTTGAAAGACAAGTTTCATAGATGAGTTCTTGAGAAACTTGAGATAGACTAATAGATGAGTTTTGAGAGGTTTTGGACACAATGGCCACATCCGGAAGTTTTCCCGGGAACCTGGTTCTCTCAAGGAAGTGGACAAATTTAGATTAGCACCAAAACCCATCTTGCGGCACATCAAACTTCATAATTTTGGAAGACAATCTCAATATATTAGTTTTTTAATGGCTTTGAATACATTGGCCACGTCCGGAAGTGTTCCCGGCCTGGTTCCCTCAGAAGCGGACAAATTTTGATTAGCACCGTAACCCATCTTGCGACATATCAAACTCCATGATTTTGAACGACAAGCTTCTTCTTCTTCTTCGTTGGCATTACATCCCCCACTGGGACATTGCCGCCTCACAGCTTAGTGTTCATTAAGCACTTCCACAGTTATTAATCGCGAGGTTTCTAAGCCAGGTTACCATTTTTGCATTCGTATATCTTGAGGCTAGCACGATGATACTTTTATGCCCAGGGAAGTCGAGACAATTTCCAAGCCGAAAATTATCTAGACCGGCACCGGGAATCGAACCTAGCCACCCTCAGCATGGTCTTGCTTTGTAGCCGCGCATCTTACCGCACGACTAAGAAGGGCCCCAACGACAAGCTCAATGCATCAATTTTTTTAGAGATTTTTAACACATTGGCCACGTCCGGTTCCCGTTAGTGTAATGTATCCGGAAAGTGATAGTTTTTGTTCGTGTATTGCGTTCCAACAGTGATTCGGATAAAGTGATTTTTTTACGCATTAAATCGCTAGATTACAAGTGGAGTTCGCGCGGACCGATTTTGTTGTGCTGTGCGGAAACCAATCTGTCGTGTTGTCGTGCGGGATAGTTTGTGCGGTTGAAATAAAAACGTTGTTGGATGTAGAACGTTCGCGTGATTATCGAAACATCATATTCTGTTGTGCGGGCGAATACATTAAAAAGAAAGTGAAACCATCAGTGCAGGTGAGCGTAAGGATGGTAAAGAAAATATGGTAAGCTTTATTGTTAAACTTTGATTCAAAAATAATGCTTTCTATCACTAAATACACGCCAGAATCAAATAGATTAAATTTTGATTCAGGAAGTGTGAATACACTTCAGATATCATTATGATATGTGGGTGTAATCATGCGGGGCTTATTGTACATGAATATAGCTTCGGAATGCATGCGTTCTTGAAATGGGCTATAGGAGTTGCAATAGAGCTATCACCTTCTAGCTCCCGGATCTAAGATTCTTGCAATTATATAAATAAAATGGTTGCACGAATATTCTATCCATAATGCCACTGCCAGACAGTGGGAGTTAGATTGTAAACACGCACACACGCACACACACACATTGGCCACGTCCGGTTCCCGGGAACCTGGTTCCCTCAGGAGACCGGACAAATTGCGATTAGCACCGAAACCCATATTGCGACATGTCAAACTCCATGATTTTGAATCACAAGCTCAATAGATGAGGTTTTGAGTGGTTCGGACACATTGACCACGTTCGAAAACGTTCCTGAGAACCTGAATCCAAATCCGGAAGTCAAGGAGACCTGATTCGCTAAGTGAGATAGGCAAATAACAATTAGCGCCGAAACCCAATTTTCGACGTTTTTTAGAATTAATTTTAGAATTAGATTAATTTGAAACTTTGACCATATCGGCCATATGGAGTGTTCCCTGCAGCCTGGTTCTCTCAAGGAAATGGAGGATTTTCAGTTAACCACGTAACCTACTTTGCGATACATTAGAATTCATTATTTAGAAAGACAAATCCAGCAGATGAGCTATTGAAAGTTTTTAGACGCATTTCCACGTTCGAAAACGTTCCTCAGTATCCTATTCTTCTTCTATGGCTCTACATTTCAACTGGAACTTGGCATGGCTTTTGAACTTAGTGTTCTATTAGTGGCCCTCCTTAGCCGTGCGGTAAGACGCGCGGCTACAAAGCAAGACCATGCTGAGGGTGGCTGGGTTCGATTCCCGGTGCCGGTCTAGCAGAGATGCATCCTGAACAGAACATGAGCCAAGAGCGTGCCTTGGTGTTCTTAGTTTTGAACTCTGAACACTGTTCAGTGTGCACTGGGTTGGTACGCAAGCAAAACGATCATGGTAACTAAGATTCCTTAGATTTGGAACTATGCAAAAACATACGAACATGCTTGATTTCTATTCGTTAGATGCCCACGTGTTCCATTACCAGCCGAAAAATGTGTAGCATGCCGTCGTTTGAATTTGTTTTCCTAGGATACGAGTTGCTAAGTTGGGTCAGTGCTCTTTAACAGTGTGCTGTGTTCAAAACGTTTTGAACACGAACACGCGTTCTCGTGTTCCGATGCATCTCTGCGGTCTAGGCAATTTTCGGATTGGAAATTGTCTCGACTTCCCTGGGCATAAAAGTATCATCGTGTTCGCCTCATGATATACGAATGCAAAAATGGTAACCTGGCTTAGAAACCTCGCAGTTAATAACTGTGGAAGTGCTTAATGAACACTAAGCTGCGAGGCGGCTCTGTCCCAGTGTGGGGATGTAATGCCAATAAGAAAAAGAAGAAGTTCTATTAGCATTTCCACAGTTATTAGTTTAAAGCTTTTCTATGCCCGCAATTACATGATTATGTAAGTTGTGTGGCAAGTACAATTGATAAACTATGCCCAAGAAGTCGATAATGTTTCCCATCCGTAAACATCCTTGGCCGGACCAAGAATCGAACTCGCCATCTCCGAATTGACAATCCTACGTCTTTTCTCGCAAGGCTAACTGGAGACCCGGATCCATCAGTATAGTGGACAAATTTATATTTGCCTCGAATTCCATTTTACGAAATAATAAATTACATAATTACGAAAGACAAGTTCAGCAAAGAGTCCGGTCAATATGTCTGAATGCTCTCAAAACTTCATCTTGTTTGGACTTTCAAAATCAAAGTTTGATTCATAGCAAGAGCTAATAAAAATGTGTGCCCTTTCCCATGAACACTTCCGGATGTGGCCAACGTGTCCAAAAATTATTAAAAATTTATCTATAGAGCTTGTTTTTCAAAATCATGAACCAAGAAAATTATTTAGCTTTTTTAGTGGAATGTTTTCACTGTCATAAGACGAGTATACAGTAAAACCTCCTTGAGTCGATATTGAAGGGACCGTCGACTCATGGAAATATCGAGATGTGGAATAGAAAATCCTTCAAGTAGCTGTTTGAAGGGACCAAAGTAACCCCGACAATATTTTTTTTATTATTGAATAATAATAAATCAAGGAAGCAATTGAGTCGATATCGAGTCATAGAACATCGACTCATGGAGGCTTGCCTGTAGTACAATTCCATTTAAGGACATAGTTGGAAGAGTACCACGATGGCCGCCAATATGGCACCAAACCTTCCACGGGCCAACCCCACACCTCCCGCACTCCTCTCCCATCAACATTCGAATGCATCGAACAGCATCGAACAAAAGTTTAATATTCAAATTACTAACCTGCTCACAGCATATTTATTCACTTCCCGTGATAATGAACATGTTTATCCAAAGAGTCTTATGCATTTTGGCTCGAATAATATCATAAATCAGCAGTTTCGTGCCAATTTATTAGCCGTTCGCGATTTGGTGGGCTTATCATTGCACTTCACTTCTTCTCAAAGGGCACTGAAAAAATCAAGTTTTCACTCACTTCTCCGCACATGAGGAGCCCGAAATGTTGATGGAATGCAAATTAAACATCACTTTTCGAAATCAGTCACTTGTTTAAACCGAAAACTTAATATAAACTGCTATTTTTGCCCGAAAAAACGATTAAAAACTGATCGCGGAGCGAATGTAAACAACGGCACCGGCAGCAGCAAACTAATAATTAGGGTGGCTCAAAAAATAATTTTGCTCCGCCACGCTCAGTCGATTGTGATTTATAATTTGGGTGTCATCCGATGGTTTGGGCTGGCTTGAATAGAGGCTTACCGTGCACAAGTCGTTTCAGGTGTGTATGACAGTTTATATGGCGAGGTTGAATTTAACCTTATTCTGATTGTGGTGCTTCGTCATTGGGCCCTGACGAGGGGGGAGACCATATGACTGGATGAAATATTCAAGAGCTTCAACTCCATAGACAATCCATATTGAATGGTCGTTCCAATAGTTGCGAGTCGATTTTAATCGAGGTTGCGAAACTTTAGCATGATAATTAGGCTTCTTAGAAGGCATCAGGGAAACGTGCAATTCAACAGAATACCCTGAATTTGTCTGTGATATCTATCGCACCAGGGGCAGATGCTTCATAAAAAATGTGTGACATGGGGGTGAGTGGGGTATAAAATGCTATTTTTGCGTTACGTAATCAATGGATCTTTCCTGCGGTGCGGTTTTCTTTCAGTGAAGTCTCTGGAATGTTGCTTTCAGCTATGTGGGTTCTCTTTTCGCCAGCGTATGGAGGGGAGGCACTGTAGCCAGTGTAATAAAATGTTTAGTTTCCATACTAGTTTTCATACAATCTTGAACCGGCATGCGCTCAACCACTTTTTGTTCAAATCGGTTTTTGGAGGACACTCGGAGCATGGGACGGAATGGAGTGAGCGTGGTGGTGCTGGGTCGTTTTTTGAACCACCCTACTAATATTCTTTGTTTTTTTTAATACGACACCAATACTACTACAGTATATGACAGTTTTTATTGTACAAATACTTTCAAAGCTTTGTTTTGGTACTCAACCCACCTTCACCTTAATTCCACTACGACGTGGTGGAATTAAATGGAATTGTACTAAACTCATCTTATGATAGTTGTTACCGCAACCACTGTGCGAGAGATCTCTTCGACCATGACATTGGTGAAGCACTCGAATATAGCTACGCACACGGAACAACGATAAACCATCGATAAGCGACACCCTGTGAACGTACTTTATCTGTATACAATTCTATCCAACACTTATGCAATGAGGTAGTTTAATTCCGTCATTGGGATAAGTTTATAGAGTCAGAAGTCTATCCCTATTGTGAGCAGTAATCACACCGCTATCGTTTAGTGTTTATGATCTAAAAGTTGATCTCGAGAGCCTTTAGTAAAAGCTACATCATTCCACGTATGTTTCATTGTATACAGCAACTAGTATCATTTTTGCTTGGAAATGCATGATGGTAACACATGAATTACGATGGTTATAGGGATGCTCATAATGAGATTGTAGTAAGATCTAATTGTAGGAAATTTATTATACTTTATACAGGAAAGTGTGTGAACGATCGAGTTGTTGGTGAATTATATGAATTCAGCAAGATGAATACAGAAATGTAAGAATCATTTAAAATTTACAAATAAGAATCTAATTAAAATATATTTACAGCTTAGAAGCTGCTCAGTAATGCAACTGAAAGACTGTATTTAATGAAGTTGTCCGTAACAATAGTGAAAATCATGGAGTTTTATATGTCGCAAGATAAGTTTCGTAGCTAATCAAAATGTTATCGCTCCCCTCAGAGCACCAGGATCCAAGGAACACTTCCGGACGTGGCCAATGTGTCTTAAACATCTCAAAAACTCATCTTTTGAGCTTGTCTTTCAAAATCGTGGAGTTTGATAAGTCGCAAGATGGGTCCCGCAGTTAACCAGGTTCCCGGGAACACTTCCGGCCGTGGCCAATGTGTCCGAAACGCCTGAAATGCTCATCTTGTGAGCTTATCTTTCAAAATCATGAAGTTTGGCATGTCGCAAGATGGGTTTCAGAGCTAATCCAAATTGTGTACTTTCCTGAGGGAACCAGGCTCCGCACGTGGCCGCATGTGTCCAACGGTATCAGGCCATTTGGCCGAAGGTCATTAGGCCGAATGGTCATTAGGCCGAATGGCCATTAGGCCGAATCATCAAAAAGAAGCATAAAGTGAAAAATGAGAAGTTCTTTCTTCACCTTACCCCTTCTTCCTTCCCCCTTCTTGTATCTACCTTCTTCTTTCTTCTTTTCTCTTCCTTAATTCTTCCTTCTTTCTTCATCTTCTTCCTTCTTCCTTCTTCCATCTTCCTTCTTCTTTCTTCCTTCTTCCTTCTTCCTTCTTCCTTCTCCCTTATTCCTTATTCCTTCTTTGTTTCATCCTTCTTCCTTCTTTCTTCTTCCTTCTTCCTCCTTCTTTCTTCATTCTCCCTTCTTCCTTCTTTTCTTCTTCCTTCTTTTCTTCTTCCTTCTTCCTTCTTCTTTCTTCCTTCTTCCTTCTTCCTTTTTTTCTTCTTCCTTCTTTTCTTCTTCCTTCTTCCTTCTTCTTTCTTTTTTCTTCCTTCTTCCTTCTTCCTTCTTCCTTATTCCTTCTTCCTTCTTCCTTCTTCCTTCTTCCTTCTTCCTTCTGCCTTCTGCCTTCTTCCTTCTTTCGTCTTTCTTCTTCCTTCTTCCTTCTTCCTTCTTCCTTTTTCCTTTTTCCTTTTCTTCATCTTCCTTCTTCCTTATTCTTTCTTCCTTCTTCCTTCTTCTTCCTTCGTCTTTCTTCCTTCTTCCTTCTTCCATCAATCTTTTTCCTTCTTCCTTCTTTCTTCTTCCTTCTTCCTTCTTCCTTTTTCCTTTTTTTCATCTTCCTTCTTCCTTATTCTTTCTTCCTTCTTCCTTCTTCTTTCTTCTTCCTTCGTCTTTCTTCCTTCTTCCTTCTTCCTTCTTCTTTCTTCCTTCGTCCTTCGTTCTTCTTTTCTTCTTTCTTTTTCTTTCTACCTTTTTCCTTCTTCATTCTTCCTTCTTTCTTCTTCCTTCTTCTTTCTTTCTTCTTCCTTTTTCCTTCTTCTGTTTTCTTCGATCTTTCTCCCGTCTTCCTTCTTCCTTCTTCATTATTCCTTCTCCCTTCTCCCTTCTTCCTTATTCCTTCCTCTTTCTTCCTTCTTCTTCCTTCCTTCTTTCTTCTTCCTTCTTTTCTTCTTCCTTCTTCTCTCTTCCTTCTTTACTTCTTTCTTCTTCCTTCTTACTTCTTCCTCCTTTTTCCCTTTTTCTTCTCCCTTCTTACTTCTCCCTTCTTTTTCTTTTCTTCTTCTACCGTTCTACTTCTTCCTCACTTCTCGCTCCCCAGTGCTCATTCGGCCTAATGATTGTTCGGCCTAATGACCATTCGGCCTTCGGCCTAATGACCCAGCATCGTGTCCAACATCTCTCAAAATTTCATTTGTTGAGATTATCTTCCAAAATTATGAAGTTTGATATGTCGCCTGATAGGTTTCAGGGCTAATCGAAATTTGATCGCTTCCCTGAGGGAACCAGGTTTCCGGGAACACTTCCGGACGTGGCCAATGTATTCAAAACCTTTCAAAAACTAATATATTGAGATTGTCTTCCAAAATTATGAAGTTTGATATGTCGCAAGATGGGTTTGGTGCTAGGCGAGATTTGTCCATTTTGTGCATACAGTGCATACAGTCAGGCCACCCTTTTTGGGCACCTTCACTAAGATACCTTGCCTCCAGTCGACCGGTTGCGGTGTCCCAGATATTACGAAATAAAGCGGATGGCATGGAGTCAGCTTTGAGCACCTCGACTGATATGTGATCGGCCCTTGGAGCTTGGTTCTATTTCATTCTTTAGATGGCTCGGTCAATAACTGACCATTTGCGTCTTTCACAGGCATCGTTGCATTCATCTACGGCTTAAGCGTCGTGAGATATCGTAGAGGAGAAGGTTGTTGCGGCTATCTCTCCTTCGTCAACCAGAGAGTCCACCCCGCTCGCTTGTCCCGTCGACATGACCGTTTCAGTTCCTTCTCCAAACCCGAGTATCGTTGACGGGCTAATACTTTGGCTTCTTTGGTTTTTGTTCGCTCTATCGCGGCTTTGGCTTCTCTTCGCTCCTCTATCTTCCTCCAGATCTCATCGGTTATCCATTGTTTTCTCTGGGTGCGCAGTTCGCCCATATCTGCCAGGTAAAGCCATTCTTGATAGCGGTCCATTAGCTTAGTTTAGTTTTTAGCTTTAGCTTTGACTGACTACACATATCTATGGTTGCTACTCTGTGATTGACCAGAATCAGTGAAATTGCACAAAGAATTAACTGAATGATTGACTGCGATTGTTCAAGCATTAATTCTTGATAGCGGTCCATTAGACTTCAATACTGCCACCTCCGGAATATCTGGAGCACGTGTCTCCAGTTTTTCAATAAAGAACCGTTTCACTTAGAGGCCTAGATAGTATCCAGGCTCTAGTTTCACCGTAGCATCTTCCAGTCGAGGGGTCTCCAGTAGCCTTGCGAGCAAAGGCGTAGGATTGCCAATCCGCGGATGGCGAGTTTGATTCTCGGTCCGGTCTTGTGTTTTCGGGTTGGAAACTTTCTCGAAACCCGGGGCATAGTGTATCCATTGTACTTGCCACACAAGATACATACTCTTGCAATGGCGGGCATAGAAAAGCTTACAATTAATAACTGAGGAAATGCTAATAGAATACTAAGTTGAAAAGCTAGGCCAAGTTCCAGATGGACTGTAGAGCCATGGAGAAGAAGAAGAAGATCTTCCAATCGAAGTGTTGAACCGTCGTCCAACTCTCTCCTCCTGACAACGAATCCCTCAGGTACCTGGAGATTGTCGAAGGAATTTTATGAAGTTATTTTGTGAAGGAATTCCCGTAGAAATTTTGAGTGGCAATCCTAAAGGCAGAGATGCATCTGAATACGACAACACGTGTTCGTGTTCAAAACGTTCTGAACACTGTACACTGTTCAAGAGCACTGACCTAACTTAGCAACTTGACACCTTAATTTATTGGATTTTTTTCGGCTGCTAATCTTCAGTTTCTATTCATTTCACACTTGCCGCTCGCTTGTGGCAACGAATCCGCTCCAAAATGCAATGCTTTGAAAAAGTAACCTTATGAAAAATGTATCGCTTTTTTTCAGACTGTTAACGAACAAATTATTTAAATATGATACTTTTTAAAATTAAATGGTAAGTTTGAACTAACTGATTTTCTAAATGCGATTCTATTCTAGCAGGGTCTATACGATCGTACACGGCCAATACATCAACCACCACCAGCTAAATGGATTCGGCATTCTCCAACCTACGAGTCAGAAAAGGTCCATCGCCTAAGCCCAGAGAATCGTTTGTGTATAATAGCGCTAGCTGGAGCTTCCAGCGCTAGACGTAACCGATCGCCTTGTAGAAAGATGTAAGCTATAGCTTGGAGCTTCGACACGTGTCAAAATTCAAGATTAAGTGGAACTACATAGACCAAACAATATCCATCCATCCGGCTTGAAGGAATCTATTATTGAATGCAGTAGGGAATGATTAGGAAAAATAGTCTACTAGATTTGAGCAACAAGAAAAATATGCGCATAACAAAGAACAGAAGAAACGAAGGCTCCTCCGCAAGCTCGATATTCTATTGACCACTGGTTCCTGTCTTTGAGAGTACGTGTGCGTGAAAAATATTACCAATGTGAAGGTAATCTGCGATATCCTGATTTACAGGTAACATTTGGACTACATTCAATTATTCTAAGTTAACCTACATTTATTTCCTTCAACAGGATTGAATCGAATGGGAAGAATGATGGCAGAATCACTCAGAACTCTACTAACTATTCCTTACCTAGTTCTTAAACCACCAATAGTGATTTATGAAAACAACACAACCATATGCAGAAGTCTTAACCCCCGGAGGCACAGAAGGAAAAATCTAAAACGATGCCGAAACCACTGTCTCATATCACGATGTTAGAAACGAACATTCATCGAAACTCTAAAGGGGAAAGGCATCACGGATCGTCCTTGGAGCTCATCAAGCACTTTATATCGGTTTACTACAAATATATCGCCAGTGCACTTTGACTTCAATCATAGACCAATCATTCAATCATAGGCAATCAATCATAGACGAAACAATCAATCATAGACCAATAAATTATTAATAAACCAATCAATCAATCCCGTGATGAACTTATTTTTAAGATACAAAATCTCGTTAATAAAGTATTAAAAAAAATCAATCAATCATGGATCAATCAACTATAGGCCAACCAATATCAATCATAGGGCGATCAATTAATCATAGGCCAATCAATCAATCAGGTCAAGCAATCAATCATAGATCAATCAATCAGTCATAAACCAATCAATTAATCATATGCCAATCAATAAGTCATAGACCAATCAATTAATCATAGGCCAATCAATCAATCATAGACCAATAAACCAATCATAGGCCAATCAATATCAATCATAGATCAAGCAGGTGGCCCTCCTTAGCCGTGCGGTAAGATGCGCGGCTACCAAGCAGTACCATGCTGAGGGTGGCTGGGTTCGATTCCCGTCGCCGGTCTAAGTAATTTTCGATTTGGAAATTGTCTCGACTTCCCTGGGCATAAAACTATCATCGTGTTGGCCTCATGATATACAAATGCAGAAATGGTAACTTGGCTTAGAAACCTCGCAGTTAATAACTGTGGAAGTGAATGAACACTAAGCTACGAAACGGCAATGCCCCAGTGAGGGAATTAATGCCAATGAAGAAGAAGAAGAAGATTAAGCAATGAATCATTTTTTTAGTTCTTCAATTAATCAATTAATCATAAACCAATCAATAAATCATAAACCAATCAATCAATCATAGACCAATCAATTAATCATAGGCCAATCAATCAATCATGGACCATACAATCAATCATGGACCATACAATCAATCATAGACCAACCAATAATGGGCCAACCAATCAATCATAGGTCAATCAATCAGTCATAGGCCAATAAATCAGTCATGAATCAATCAATCATAGACAAATCAATCAATCATAAACCGATCAATCAATCAATCAATGATAGACCAGTCAATCGATCATAGGCCAATATATTATAGACCTATCAATCAATCATAGACCAATCAATTAAACATAGGTCAATCAATCATAAGCCAATCAATTGATCATAGACCAATAGATTCGTCGATTGATATTTATATTACACTATGTATCTCCGGCTCCTCTATCAAAAGTGCGTTTTGAAGTGAGTTGACACCGTATTATGTATAAAATATTTATTGATTTGAAATAAAATAAAGTGATTTTAAGATAAATCTAAATTAATCTTCTTCTTCTTATTGGCATTACATACCCACACTGGGACAGAGCCGCCTCACAGCTTAGTGTTTATTAAGCACTTCCACAGTTATTAACTCGGAGGTTTCTAAGCCATGTTACCATTTTTGCATACGTATATCATGGGGCTAGCACGATGATACTTTTATCCCCAGGGAAGTCGAGACAATCTAAATTAAATTGAAGTTAAATAGTTAAAATGAAACGAACTTTTCACTTTCGGACTACACACATGGACTACATTCAAACACAAATGCAAACTACTAAAACTAAACCAACTTCAATGAAACTTCATAAAATTTTCGTATTGTTAAGTAATAAATTTAAGAGTAGAGTGTATTAATTATTTTTTAAATAAATATCTCAGTGTATCATCTCATTTGGCTCTCTAGTTTTCCATGCGAGCACAAGTATAGCATTAGCTATCCAAAGATGAGTTCGATTTCCCGTTCGGCCTAGGATGTTTTCGGGTGGAAACATAAAAAAGCTGTTAATAATAATTCTGGAAATGTTTAGAAAACACGTTGTATTTGAAAAACAGGGCAAGTTCAACATGATGATAATATAACTCTTCAATGGCTCGGGAACATGACCTGCTTTTCTATTTAGGGTTCTTCAAAGTACGAAATGTGATGTAAAAGAACGTTTGGCACTAGTTATTCATGACTGTTTATTATTACGTAAGTTATTTTTTATTAAACTATTCAACTTCATGCACATTTTGTTTGATTTCAAAGTTCACACAATTGGCCATGACTATGGGCACAAACCTGTTTTGTTTTCAGCAAGATGACGTTCATAACTTGCACATGAATACGGTGGAATGGCCGTGACCGTGTCGCATTTGGTTGCCGCCAACCGAAAAATTACTGATATTTCAAGCCTATACCTTTTACGTCTGGAAGTCACTCTCAGATTTTTGATTATTCTGGTTTATTTATCTAATTTCCTGTGGTGATATATGACATTATTCATAATGCTTCTCTACAACCTGCAAAAAATTAGAATGTTTTGTTAGTGTATTTGGTCAAGTTGCGATAGTAACCCGGGCATACCTGATGTGTCTGATAATCTTAACCGGTGGCAATATAGCCGACCGCGCTGGATCTGACATGTAATAATAGGGGAATTAATTTCGGCCAAACAGTGATTTGTGAATTAGCATGTTTAAAACCGGTATAATCTTCAGGATATTATCAACCGGGGGTGATTGTTCCATTTTACGACAAACACATGTGATAATCAGTAATGACGAGATTCCAAGCTTGACAACCTCCTGTTTTCAGCCGTTGAGCAAACCGACTGAACGTAGCATGAGCCGGACCAAGCCGCATGTAATACGATTGGAAAAATTTCGATCATAATGAGAGCAAATGTCGTGCTGCCTGACATGAAGTTACTGTTTTTCAATTCTATCATCGTTTGATAATCGTTGCGTTGGTGTGAGATAAGTACTTTCAATATTTCCAATATTTTTTCTTAAATGTTCTTACAAGCACTCACTTCCGTTATGTACTTCGGCTATGGTAAAGCTTCCGATTGATATGGAAATCCCGGTGTAATTAATACTTTCACGGCAGCAGCAGGCAGAAGAAATTTCCTTTATATTCGGATGGGACCGACTCAGATGGAAGGAAACAACGTAGAAAAACACTTAATCACAAAATCCGCGGAAACGAATAGAAATTTTTGCACGCCGTCACTGGATGCCGATAATTTCGCCACGATCCCTGACAAATTCTCAAACGAAACTTGGAACTCCGTTTACGTTGGAAATAAAACTCTCACGCAAAATAATGTAAACAAATGAACTGTCAAATTTTTCGTAAATTTAATTGGGGGGCTTCCCAATGGTCAAATGACTGTAATAATTGTAATCGGTCACTCCCCAGGGGTACTAAGTGGTGCTCCGAAAAATGGCCACCACTCCGTCTATGTATTCGTCAATGGTGACACGTCGGTTCGTCGGTGATGTTGTCACATGTTTTCCACTGGAAATGGCTTCTTACAATCTTTAAGCAGCTGTTGAAAACGAATCCCACCCAAATAAGTCGCGAATTAAAAATCCGGGTATTCATAACCAAAATAATGCGGTGGAGGCACTGCAAGAGATGTGCTATTTAATCGAAAAAATCATATGCAAGCACCAGGCAAGCACCCACCGGATGGAAGCTCATCTCAAAGAAAACAAAATATTCTTCCAGTTTTCGACTATTTCAGCTTTCATAAATGGTTGGATTAACCAGAAAACGCGTAAATCGTACTCCCTCCGTATGCTGCCAATGCACTTTTTTGGCCAACGACACTTTTTTCGTGGCTCTTGTGACGACCACCAGATGTCGAAATGGTCGATGAGCTTTACTCAAATTCGCCTATAGGCGAATTCGAGAAGGATCCAGTGGTAGAGTGCGCTGCGAGAGTTTGGAAGAAAAGTCGTCAGAAGCGATTATTTACATTCAAAATCAAATTTTCTCCATAAAATTTACATCACTTTTTGGTATATGGTCACATGTTTTCCACTGGCAATGGCTTCTCACAGTCCTTAAGCAGCTGTTGAAGACGAATCCCACCCAAATAAGCCGCGAATTAAAAATCCGGGAATTCATAACCAAGATAGTGCGGTGGAGGCACTGCAAGAGATGTGCTGTTTAATCGGAAAAATCATATGCAAGCACCCACCGGATGGAAGCTCATCCCAAAGAAAACAAAGTTTTCTTCCAATTTGCGACTGTTTCAGCTTTCATAAATGGTTGGATTAACTAGAAAACGCGAAAATCGTACTCCCTCCGTATGCTGCTAATGCACTTTTTGGCCAACGACACTTTTTTTCGTGGTTCTTGTAACGACCACCAGATGTCGAAATGATAGATGTTCTTTACTCAAATTCGCCTATTTATTATTCCTTACTTTAAAAAAAGAAAATGTAAATGTTCCTGATACATTTCGGAAACTAATCTGATTGCGCTACTGAATGGTTCGCCGTGGCTTCTGCTCTGAAGTACATGCAGAAAAAAACTGTATGGGTGAAGATCAGATAATTGACTGCAACGTATGAGGGAATGGGCCAAATTGTTCAAAAGTATACGGCGTTTGTTGGCTTTTTGACACATCTAGAATCACATTTCTCAGCACCTCTGACCTCTCGACAGTTGGTCAGTGGTGGAAATCTGCGAACCTTACTCACAAAACAAGAAGTAGGCAATGCAAAAGACTCGCGAACATTTGTTTTGCCTTTTTCTTGCCTACCTACTACTCCCAGAGAAAACAAAAAAACGAACCCCGAAAAATGTTCGTGAAGCTTCGCGAGTCATTCGGGTTAATTCGCTAAAAGTCATAAAACAACCTTGGAACCTATTTTTCACTGATGTTCGAGCAAGAACACAATAAGGGACCGACTGTTTACTTCGATGACATTTACTTCCAGGGTGCAGCAGCCGTAAAAAGTGTAGACAACAACCTTCCGTGCACCATGTTTACGGTGCTCGTCACTGAGTGGCGATACCGGCGTTTCTATCTGTGTTGTTAAGCCTGCTACTCTATGTTCTGAGATTTTCACAATTTTCACCATGTGCTCATGGAAGAATGGTAGTTGGAAATCGATAAAATGTATGGGAAAATCAAGTATTTTGCAAATTAATGGAAAATGGTGGTGTTTAAGAAGAAAGTAGTGATAAGGAATGAACTATGAGGTAAAAAGATTATTTCCTGCACTTAGTTTGCACTGATAAGTAGTCTAATAGTGATGAAATTTCGATTTTACTACCATTGAAAAAACGCCATCTCTTGCATTAATCGTTTTGACTGGTACCTTATTGTTTATTGTTATTGTGTTTATGTCAAGTCAAATCTATCCATTGTGTTCGAAGAAATCACAAAAACTCGCGACCGTGTTTTTACTCCCGAACAAAATATAGCTCAGCTTTTTGTTTTTGCTCTGCCCGTACTCGCGAACAAAGCAAGCGCCAGAAAAATGCTGGCAGTAGGTTCGCGCGAGTGTGGCCTTTTTGGGTGGCCCAATTACACTCTTTTCTTACTCGTGAAGCGAGTATTTCCACCACTGCAGTTGGTACACGGTGCCATTGAGGAATTCGCAAATAGAAAATTACAACCCATGCTGATGATGCGCCCGGTAGAATCCATGCTAGAAAACACGGGTGTTCTATGCATTTCATCGGTACCACAAATTCGAGCGACGGTCACTGTCACTTTTCGATTTGACAGATGGTATAATCGATGGGTTGCTAAAATCATCTTTGGGACCTTTGAATAATTTCGATTTACATCGAAATAAAGTCGCTTTGGTTGCTTGGTTAATTTTCAGCAAATAAATTCCATTTATTCTATGTGAGACACCCCTTGGATCATCATCATCTTATGATGATGGAAACTAATCGTTTTTGTGTCAACGACACAAGCCAAACATCAAACTGTTTCCACCCCACCAAAAACTGATCTTGATTGTGGCGGCCATTAACGTTCGTAAAATTCTGGATAACAGCTGCCTTGCGCTACACATTAGTGCTCATCTGACGTCGATTGACAAGCGTTTGGCAACTAGAATGCGTTGCAGTTATCGAACGGCATTTGTTAACTGAAAAGTAAACATGTTGCAGTTATCGCACGGCTACTGTACTTTTAAATTTGTATTCTGTGAGGATTGTCCTTAAGCCCCCTACGCAATATAGCGGAACGGCAGGATTGATAGTTAGCCCATATATGTTCTGTCAAATGTTCCGTTGCCGTTCCGCTGAATTGTGTTTGGGGCTTTATTGTCCTTTCCCGACTATGGCGCTTTTTTTAAATACTCGCTCAGTTAATGAATGAAGCACAAGCGTATTTAACATCTTCATGATCTATTCATCAAGGTTTCATCCTCTGCCGTCTGCTTACAAACAATAAGATTTAATCTTCTTTGCTTTATACTTGTTCGCTGACACGTAGCTGGTGCTGTCGGTCTGGATGATGGGGCCCTGCATTGATGAGATCATATCGTTCTTTTCTTTTATGCATTCGGAACGCGACCGCGAGTACTGCGACCCCATAAATTCAACAAAAATGTTAATTAAAATAAAAATAAATATCCAGGTCACATTGAATCAAATCACAAATTCAACTCTTCATTCTATAGTTTATTAATTAGTTCTAAAATTCTTAATCTACAAATTTTCTTTACTTCACCGATACCGATGTCAAGCTCTATTTCTGGATTGTTGTTGATTCGTTCGGTCACACCAGTGAGAATCGCCTCGAATTTGGATGCTTCGCGAACACAGATCACGAACGGAAAGCCAAACTTCATCTTATACCTGAAAAGCAAACCGTTTTTACACATCATATGAGCGAAAACAATAAATTATCAAAGCTGGCTTACTCCTCATTCAGCGTTGTCATCCGTGCCTTATCTCCAGGTGTCAACTTATCCAGCCCGGCACTTGCTTGCTCCAAGCTTGACTCTTCTGTCAACTGATGGGTGTCCAATAGTTTTCCAGCTAGATCTGGATGCAACCGCAATATACGCAGCTTATTTTCAGTGCTCAACCTCTGCAGATAGTTTTCGAAAATTGAGATCATCGAATCGAAGCTCTTGAAAGGCAACATTGCGGAACAGAATATTGCCGCCTCGGGCCAACATTCAACAACATTATCAAATATTTTGTGAAAATCTGCCGGGGAAAGCTCGTTTAATTGCTCTAGAGACAGTTTCGAACGCCTAGTTAGAAGATAGTATCAAAAATAGTTATCTTGAATTATAAAAAGAATTGTTCATTTCACACAACTCACATCATAATGGGAAATTGCAATTATTAACAACGAATAACTTGTGTGTAGTTATTTACACAACTGGATCTGTAATCATTGAGCCAATCTCTTCTAGGCAAAGTTAAAAAATCTGTTATCACAAGTACCACAACGATTATTATCTTTCAGAACGATGTTCACCCACTTCCTTCCTAAACGTCTTACTGTGATTGACTGATACCCGCTGGCGGCGATCATAACAAGTGTACTCTCAAGTTACCGGTGATACTTCTTCATTTTGTTCTTTTCAACTCTCTGTTCCAGTTGGACTCCAGTTTCGCTGCTTAGAATTAGGTGACTACTTTTACCCACTCATCCATTTATTATTTTGAAGATTGGAAAACATTAGTTCAGTAAATCCGAGAGAGTAAATCAATTATAAAGATTCAGACAATAACTGATTTTCTTTTATTCTTACATTTGTTTTATTACATGCCTAAACAGGTAGAACGATGAAAGGCTCCAAATATTATCAGATGCATGCGCGTTTAAAGCTCAGTTTCCTATCAATGTACATTCAGCTCACTGTTGCGCTATACTACTACTACTACTACTACTACTACTGAAATTCCATAATTCTATACGACAAGTATGATTACTTATGATGCATTTCTCTTCTGAATGAAATAATAATTTTAAATTTGTAGATTGTTTTTATATTCCTTAATCGGAGGACGTTGGAGGATTAGTGCATCGGCCAAAAGAAGTAAGCATAAGTGAAAACGTGCGATTGCGAGCATTCTCGTTTTGTGTCTGTATGTTTTAGTATGTGGTATCAGTTTTCTTCACAAGTTGATTCACTTCTCTTTTTATAAGTGCCACACTGGATGCTGCTTACCGGTCGGTTGTGTGTAGATCAAGGTCGAAAATGTGCTTTGTCGGTCAATATGTCATCAATGTTGAAACAGTAGAGGACGTATGGTGTGAAAGAGATTATTCATTTTGACTTGTAATAGGAATCAATGCAATGAATTGATTTGTTCAGAGGTTTGAGTTTTGATTAAAATTTAAAAGTTAAGCAATTTATTTTCCTTTTATGATATACAGCAAGGTTTTTATAACAGGGTTTTCAATTAGCCTTGTGCGTGAAAGCGTAGGGGCCCTCCTTAGCCGTGCGGTAAGCCGCGCGGCTACAAAGCAAGACCATGCTGAGGGTGGCTGGGTTCGATTCCCGGTGCCGGTCTAGACAATTTTCGGATTGGAAATTATCTCGACTTCCCTGGGCATAAAAGTATCATCGTGCTAGCCTCATGATATACGAATGCAAAAATGGTAACCTGGCTAAGGAACCTCGCAGTTAAAAACTGTGGAAGTGCTTAATGAACACTAAGCTGCGAGGCGGCTCTGTCCCAGTGTGGGGATGTAATGCCAAGTAGAAGAAGAAGAAGAAGAGCGTGAAAGCGTAGGATCGCCAATTTGGTGGTGAAGAGTTTGATTCTCGGGCCGGCTAAGGATGCTTTCGGGTGGGGTTATTCTCGACTCCCTGAGCATAGTGTATCCATTTTCTATGCTACATAATTATCCAGTATTTTGCGCTTGGTAATGGCGGCCAAGTGAGTGCATTTCAAGAGGTAGAAAATATTGACTTATATTATTCAAGTAGGCTTCGATTTAATGAAAAATTGGGCATTCATCACCTCAGCCTTGAACCAATAATTTTGTTTCTGAAAAGTCAAAAATACTTTCTTCCTGGATTTTATTTATTGTTTTCTTCAATTCTGCCCCATAATGCTTAATATGCTTTTTAGAAGAACACAAAAACCATATGCACTATTTATTGTTAGGTATGATTTCGAATCGAAAATCGTAGGCAATCCAACGAATCACGTTGGAATGCTTATGTGTTGCTAAGAAAGAAGTTGGACAGAAGTTGAACTTGAAGCTTTTTGACTTATATGACTCGGGAAACCAAAAAATCTGAAAGAGCTTGACGGGTATAACATTTTTAACGATTTCCTTTCAACGAACTTGTATGGGCATGCGGAACGCAGACATTTAATCGAAGCTCTGATTTAAGTTTGCGGAAAACAGTTGGACAAAAATATATAACGACAAGCTATGTTGGTAGAAGGGAAGTACTTTTTAATCCCAAAACTAGCTTCGTTCTTCATGTGCGTTAAAAGAAAACCAAACCCGTTAAATTCTAATAAATGTTCAGCAAGCACTTCCAGGTAGGAGTTCTGAACTATTCGTTAAGTGCATCTACTACATATAAGTCAGCGCCAAAGTTGTAATGTCTCGCGAACTCGGCTCTGAATACATGCATAAATATTTCCTAACAAATTACCACACATACAAAACCTAGTACAACGAATATCTATCTTTAAGAGGAAGCACCTAAAAAGCTTGAAACTTGAGGTAGGAAGATCACAGAGAACAGACATAGATGCTCGAACAAAATTTTGTTAGAAACGTGTGTAAAGATTTAAATCGTACCTCAGCGCCGCCAACGCAGGCTGCCCGACATAAAAATTCAATCTCACTAAGTGATGGCGTTAGCATATACAACATAAACAATGTAGTGCTGCCACCTAGGAGCGAGCCTAGGAGCAATTCGGAATGAACACTAGCGCTAAAAAGTAAAACACGGCAAATTTTAACCATATTTATCGGCACACTAGCACCGCGCAACGGGGGCATAACGACATACTTCAAAATGACCAGTACAAACTTTTACACAAGCTCGCGAATGAAGATGAACGTCTGTTCTCTGTGGAAAGATTATGCCACCTACCACAGAGAACAGACATGGAGGCTCGAACAAAATTTCTTGCAAAACATGTGTAAACAAATACACCGAACCTCAACGCCATCGACGTCGACATTGCAACTCATAATCTCATTTTGACAACACGATGGCGCTGGTATGCTCTAGCATAATAGAGGTAATAAACTATAGAGGACGATTGTCGCTGCGGTTCCCTTTGTCAAAACGTACTGATTTTTCCTTCGTTGACGTTTAGTGCCCTATCTTCGCCAGCAAAAGATGTTTCGCCAGTGACGACAGCGACAATCTTCCTCTATAGTTTATTACCTCTATTTCTTGCATACATAACGACACTAGCGCACAGTGGCATTTTTTCATGACGCTAGCGCTGAATATGCACGGGATAACGGCGACATTCCAAAGTTATTTCAAAATGAACAGTGAAAAGTTATCACAACATGGCGAGTGCAGCTTCAACGTCTGTTCTCTGTGCACCTACTATCTACTGATACAATTATGTTTATATTCAGGTTCCATTAATGTGAAAATATTTGTTACAAAGAATACAAAACTCAAACTTAGTTTATTTTATTTTTCCCCAAATAATAACAATACTTCTCAATACAAGATCTAGAACGAACATAACCACAATCATCAATGTTTGGCTCAGGCACAATTGAAAATTTTGGCTTCAGTTTGACAACCAAATCGATTCTATTCGCACCGAGATTCGCACCACCCAGGTTTGCACTGATTACAGTCGGGATTCGCTGGTTGGAATTTTAATACTTATGGGTCACTTTTTAGTTGGGCCTTCGCTGGTTGGGCCATGGCCAAGGCCAACGTCAAAGCTGGAAAGCTTCTCCCAGAAGCTAGAAAGCTTCTCCCAGAAGCTGGAAAGCTTCTCCCAGAAGCTGGAAAGCTTCTCCCAGAAGCTGGAAAGCTTCTCCACAGAGAACAGACATCCCAAGTAACGTTTTAAGTTTTATTCCGCTCTAAGAATGGTTTTCAAGATCAATTTATAAGATCTAACAATAAAACCAAGTAATACACGGCAACCTTCTGATGACCACCCGCATAGAAAAAAACCATTTCGTCTAATGTACTGATTATAAACTCATTTTATTACACACCGTTAACATTTACGTTGTTGTTCATTTACATTAATACCATAATTGCTTTTCAGGATTATGATTATTCAGAGTATAAACTACATCATTTGCACAACAATACATATGGTTAAAGCAGGAACTTATTAGTTATTAGTTCCTGGTTAAAGTTCGTTGATGAATAATTGTATATAATCCGTCTATCAAAAGATGTTGACACTTTCCGTTCCGTGCACCGTGTAAAAAAAAACACAAGTGCAGTACAAAAATTAGTTCAAGTGCTGCAATTAAGATTTCATCCAAGTGGAAAGAATAATGGTAAGTTTAACTGATTTGCATTTGTTATTCTCTTGCTGATTATTTGTTGCTTGTTTTATTTTAAGGCTGGCTTGCAGGGCTTGTCACCAGCCCCCTAAATTTCCGGAAGACCAAAATTTCCGGTGAACTATGGTGCACAATTTTGCTTGGCACTCGGACGATTATCAGCCTTCCCTACAATGGGGAACGCTGTTGTGAGCCGCTTCTAACATGGAGAACAGACGTTCGATTAGATTTGGACCCCAGGAAAGAATCAACCCCCCCCCTTCCCTGTCAGCGTACGACCCTAGTTCCCACCGGAGTTGGTTACCCGATCTTCTCTAAGGTGGCTCGTACCCTGGCCAGCACCACGGGAATGTAGGGATAGGACAAGGGATAGGACGATGGGAGTTGCTGGGTGAGATGCTGAGGGCCACGAGATTGGGTCTATATTATTCCTTCAGGTGCGCGAAGTACCAATGTGCAATTAAAATTCCATCCAAATGGAATGAATAATGGTAAGTTTAACTGATTTGCATTTGTTATTCTCTTGCTGATTATTCGTTGCTTGTTTTATTTTAAGGCTGACTAGCAGGGCTTGTCACCAACCCCCTGAATTTCCGGAAGACCTAAATTTGCGGTGGACTATGGTGCACAATTTTGCTTGAAGATCCTCGCCGGCACTCGGACGATGATCAGCCTCCCCTAAAATAGAAAACAGACGCTGTTGTGAGCCGCTTCTAACATGGAGAACAGACGCTCGATTAGACTTGGACCCCAGGAAAGGATCAAACCTCCCTCCCTTCCCTGTCAGCGTACGACCCTAGTTCCCACCGGAGTTGGTTACCCGATCTTCCCTGTAGCACAGAGAACAGACATGGATGCTCGAACAAATTTTCGGTAAAAACGTGTGTAAAGATTTAAATCGCACCTCAGAGCCGCCAACGCAGGATGCCCGACATAAAAACTCAATCTCACTAAGTGATGGCGTTGGCATACACTACATAAACAATGTAGTGCTGCCACCTAGGAGCGAGCCTAGGAGCAATTCGAAATAAACACTAGCGCTAAAAAGTAAAACACGGCAAATTTTAACCATATTTATCAGCACACTAGCACCGCGCAACGGGGGCATAACGACATACTTCAAAATGACCAGTAAAAACTTTACACAAGCACGCGAATGAAGATGAACGTCTGTTCTCTGTGCCTATAGTGACTCGTACCACGGCCAGTTGCTGGGTAAGAGGCTGAGGGCCACGAGATACCCGCATAATCATGAACCATAAACGTAACATTTCTCAGATCATTCATGATTATAAATAACATTATCCCTACTGTTTTGATTGTTGTACTTACGTAAGATAAACTGACATCATCATAAATGGTCATCGCGTTACGGTATGCTGTTATTGGAAAAACGACCATAGGGGTAATAGGCGGTTAAGTATAATTACTATTTAAAAAAGCCCATTTTTCAGTACATTATTTTCGCTACATGGTATACGATGTGGTTCATGTACAATCCTTGTTTCAGAAGAAAACAATATGGTTTGTAATATTTGAACGATATTATGATACGAATACAAAATTTATGCACCGTACGTCTTATCTTTCACTGATTAGACGACAATTTGGTAATTTTTTGTCACTGTTGTAAGAAAAAAACACCATATATATAAATTTCATTACTATTTATTTTATATAAATAAAAAATCAATTAAATTGTATCAATAGAGGCCGACGTGTGGGGTGTGCAGTAAGCCAAGTTCGTGGATGCCCTCCGCATCCGTGAAGGGAGCTGCAAAAAAATGCGAAAACATCTCATTATAAATATGCCGAGGACTTTTTTGATAGGATTTTAACTTATGTGTTAATGGTCACATTGATGAATTCAAGACAAAATTTTCAAAACGACTTATCTGCTTTTGTAAACAAAGATTAAAACGACGATTTGACGAGTCTGGTAGCTCTCCCACGCAAACCAACACCATCAACAGGTAGCGGAAACCTTCACCTACCTATTGATGGTGTTAGTTTGCGTGGGAGAGCTATCAGATTCGTCAAATCGTCGTTTGAATCTTTGTTTACAAAAGCAGATAAGTCGTTTTGAAAATTTTGTCTTGAATTGTGGTATTCAATTGTATTTTAAATAGTATCCAGTATTTTGCGCTCGATAATGGCGGCCGAGTGAGTGCCTTTTTGACATTCAAGAGGTAGAAAATATTTACATTTTTCAATCAATGTAGGCCATGATTCGATGAAAAAACATTGGCACTCATCTGGTTTCTACTTACAAACAAACAAATGTCATAAATTTTCTCTTTCAAGCCTTTGTTGATTTTCTCAAGATTTTTAGTATTTTTTTCATTTTATTTCCTATGAATGTGAAAGCCATAAGAAATCATAGATTCTAAGATGATATGATCAATGATTTTTTAAAGAACGGAAATCTTTATGAGGCGATACCCTAATAGTATGTCTCACTAAAATCCTGTAAAACCAACTAGCCAGTTCCATTGCATTGCTATCACTGTTTTGCGTGCTCAACGTGTAAATCGACGCCTTTTGTATTCCCCATGCACCACAAATGCACAAAAATATTTCGTCACCACCTGTACCGCCAAACTTGTCTTCCATATTGTATGCATATTCATTGGCATTGTCACCACACTAAGGTTCAGTGTGTCTCACACAGTATGAGAAGTCTGCTAGAGGTGGCGGCATGTTGCTAGTGAGGTGTCTTTCGTCAGCCGAAGCTGTTAACTGTCCATCCGCAGCAGACACTTCCGCCGCCCTGGAAAAGGACATAGGAAGAGGAAGAGCACACGTGGCATCGGCTGTGATTAGGTTGTGCATGGAGAGTGAGTACAAAACACGTCGATGTATATTTTCTGCACGAAAAGCGGTGGGCAAACTGCTCAACAATCACTTCTTGAAGTATTGCTTGATTGCGGACTAAAGGAAAGACTAGTGCAAAGGGAGTTGGTTTTAGTTAATCCAAGGTAGTGAACTCAGCCTATCTCTATCTGATTATATAGCTTCACCTAGACTCCCTTTTTGCTTACAACAATGATCATATTCATCAAAGTTGATATCTTGTGGACATTCCTAAAAAATAAAATAAAATTATTACAAAAAAATGTATGTATTATCTACCAAAATTCTTGAATAACATAATGCTGCATAATGGAGAATGTTTGGCATTTGTTTGTTTATAGATACCGGATGAGTGCCAATGTTTTTCATTGAAACATGGCCTACATTGATTAAAAAGTGTAAATATTTTCTACCTCTTGAATGTCAAAAAGGCACTCACTCGGCCGCCATTATCGAGCGCAAAATACTGGATAGTGTACTTATAAATATACTTACTTATGAGCAGACATCAAACACAAATTTTGGAAATCGTAATACCGTCATGAAATTTTGTTCTTCGGAAATCCACTTCCACGAGAACTGAGAGAAGATATATAAGGACATAATTTTAGTAGCATATATTTTAAATTACTTATTTCTAAAACTTACCGTTGTGTTATTTGTCCAATAATGCTTGTTAACTTCGAAAAACGTAAAAAACAGTCTGGTTCGACCGAACCAGCACTCAACTCACTGAATAAAAACAAGACAGCCACACGGAAATAAATTGTCTGCGTTCTATAAAAGAAAAACACATACTATTCGCAGAACATTAATGCTTACCGTATTTTTATCATTGAAGGATATGATTCTTAATGTGAGTGTGGAATTGCCACGGAAAACAAATAGTTTTAGATGATACGTAATTATATCAAAGCTATATGGGAAGTTATTAGGGTATCAGTTATAAACCATTTACAGTTTTCTATCATTTTTCATGCAAGAATGAAAGATAAGAAATTGTAAAGACATAATAAATTTTGAAATTATTGCAACTGGTACCGTGATTAAAAAATTGTGTATAATTTTGATTAACGAATATTGTATAGTCACATTTTAAAACGACTATGAGGTGAATAATAACAGTATCGCTTATTTCATATGAATGATAACAAGAATACGACAGATCGTTTTCAATTATGCGGGTAGAGAGATAGAGGGCCGCGAAATAGACCCATTTTATTCCTTCAGGTGCGCGAAGTACCAATGTACGCTTTACCATCCATTTGTCGTGATTTCAATCTAATTTTTTAATATCTTATAAGTTTGATAAAATAAATATTCTGTAAGTTGATATCTCGGTTGATATAAATGATTATTAAAATGAAAGAAATTGAAAATAAATTCTGAAGCAATAATATAACGCAAGGGGTACCGTTGTACAAATTCTCCTGATATGCTCCGATTATAACTATGAAATAAGACTTATTGTTCGAATCTCGTAAAGCGGATGATATCTCAACATTATGTTGTATAATATGAGGAAAATTTTGTTCGAGAAAATGACCGATTTTTTATAGTAACATAACTTAACCGCCCTTTCCACATATTGTAAATTGGTGAAATACCATTTATCATACTGTTGAAACAATCTGGGGTAGTGTAGACGTATTGTTTTTTTTTAATTGCGTTTATTTGAAGGCTCAAGCGCCAGTAGGCATAACGGAGCCGCTTTTCTTTTGAAATATTTTTACAATTTCATAAACTTCATTTTAATTCTAGTGGTTAGTTGTTGGGGAGCCGAAAAACTCGCGGCTTGGTCGAGGTTAAGGAGTACATGATAGAAAAAAAAATAGGAAAGGATAGGGCCTAGGGCGTGCTATTGTGGAGTTTTCGCTCATGATTAACGTAGCATGGACATTGGACGAACTGAAAAGATACAATAAAACGTATTTTTCCGAGCGGAGGGGGGGGGGGGGTTTGCAAGGTTGACGTTTTCAAATAGCTGACAAGGGGATTAGACGAAGACATTGATACGTTTCAAAAACTTGTATATGAGAATCATGTAGGCCAGGTCAAGGTTACCCAGTACGTCTCTAATGTTTTCCTTGTCTGGTTTCCCTTGGGCCCGGAGGGAGATAGACGTATTGTTGCGATAGATTATTCGTACTGTTGTACAAGTACTGTTTGGAATGGTTTTGAATTATATAGGAGACAGTCATGTAACAGTCCAGAATTATGCGGGCACTATAAGAGTAAGATATTGCCAAGTGGCCCTCTCCAGATAACCACTATAAACCTATTATAAGAGCATTTAGAAACCCTTTTAAACCACCCGCAAAAAAGGGAATTTGGCTGTGGCAGCTGTCAAAATGTTGCATTAAAAAAAGAGAAACAAATCTTTGCAGAAAAATAATAACAAAATGGATTGTTGATGAAAATTATGATGATGACAACAAAATAATATTTTATTTCAGGTTGTTTTTTCGATTCAGTACCATTGAAAAGAAGTGCGCTTCCGATTTTATGGTCAAATGTTGTGAGAAAAATAAGGTTGAACACCACGCGCCGGTCATATAAATAACGTAGTTCAGGGAAATAAATCAAAAATATTGATTACCACAACATCTAGGATGTCCAGTGGACATTGTCCACCAAATCGATTAGTATTTTTGCCCAAACTATAAAACAATAAAATTTTTTATCGGAAAATGTATGATAAGCGGTGAAAATTTCGTTAAATCGTGCATTTCAGTGATATATTTCACTGACTGTGAAATGCTTTTCCGTTTTCAATATGGCCATCATTTGATCAGAAAAGTTTTGCTTTTATAAAACACCGTCATAAACTCTTCGCAATACAAAAATTCATTTGACCACATTATGACGTCTATTACCAAAAATTGTAGCTTTATTCGAGCGTTGAAAATTGGATTTATTACGCTCTTCATCACTACCATAGATCTGTTCATATGGTCAATAGGCATTTGACGTTTGAAGCATTTTTCAGCAGATTTATGGGAGGTTTATTGATAGCAATAAGAGCGCCAATAAAACTGAGCAGTCAGCTTCGTGATTGCTGTCATAAGTCCGCAATAAGAATTAGATAAATCCAAGAAGCATGGAAATTGTTACTTGGGATGAATACTCGAACAAAATTTCGTTAAAAACGTGTGTAAAGATTTAAATCGCACCTCAGCGCCGCCAACGCAGGCTGCCCGATAAACAATGTAGTGCTGCCACCTGGGAGCGAGCCTAGGAGCAATTCGGAATGAACACTAGCGCTAAAAAGTAAAACACGGCAAATTTGAACCTTATTCATCAGCACAAAAGATATTTTAGTTACTAGATAAAGATTGTCGCTGTCGTCGCTGTCCGGAACATCTTTTGCTGGCGATGATAGGGGATCTAAATGTCAATGAAGGAAAAATACATACAATTTGACAGTTTGATACCACACATGTTTCGGACAGCAGAACAAAGGGAACCGAAGCGACAATCTTTATCTAGTAACTAAAATATCTTTTATCAGCACACTAGCACCACAGACAAACAGACGTAACACAAGATAAAATACCATCGACCATGATTTCAACGATCAATTTGAGTTTGATTGATTACGCAATTCACAACTAGAGGCGCTAGTGTCGTAATCCTTCGGTTTTGACATTTCACTCCAGCGCCTTCTGGTGACGATGTCATACGAAACATCGTTTCGTGTAACATGCTCGCAAGATAATGGTATAGATAAGTTGAGCGATGGATTTTTCAGAAAAATGCTCAAGCTGTTACGTCTGTTTGTCTGTGCTAGCACCGCGCAACGGAGGCATAATCACATACTTCAAAATGACCAGTACAAACTTTTACACAACTACGCGAATGAAGATGAACGTCTGTTCTCTGTGGCTTCTCCCAGAAGTGAGTGAAATTTTCCTAACTTTTGTTTAGTTTCTTTTTAAAATTAAGTATATTTTACTAAAATCACAGAAAACAGACATGGATGCTCGAACAAAATTTCGTTAAAAACGTGTGTAAAGATTTTAATTGCACCTTAGCGCCGCCAACGCAGGCTGCCCGACATAAAAACTCAATTCCACTAAGTGATGGCGTTGGCATACACTTCATAAACAATGTAGTGCTGCCACCTAGGAGCGAGCCTAGGAGCAATTCGGAATGAACACTAGCGCTAAAAAGTAAAACACGGCAAATTTTAACCATATTTATCAGCACACTAGCACCGCGCAACGGGGGCATAACGACATACTTTAAAATGACCAGTACAAACTTTTACACAAGCACGCGAATGAAGATGAACGTCTGTTCTCTGTGCTTAAATTCTTAATTTTGGTTTCCCACCGAGGTTTCCACACTAAACCCCCAATTTGAATGAAAAGTACCTAATATTAGGTACTTTTTTCTAGCCGTGTAGGATAAGAGAGATGCAATCGACTCATACTAAATATAGCTCATTTTGAACAAATTTCAATCACAGAGAACAGATATGGATGCTCGAACAAAATTTCGTTAAAAACGTGTGTAAAGATTTAAATCGCACCTCAGCGCCGCCAACGCAGGCTGCCCGACATAAAAACTCAATTCCACTAAGTGATGGCGTTGGCATACACTTCATAAACAATGCAGTGCTGCCACCTAGGAGCGAGCCTGGGAGCAATTCGGAATGAACACTAGCGCTAAAAAGTAAAACACGGCAAATTTTAACCATATTTATCAGCACACTAGCACCGCGCAACGGGGGCATAACGACATACTTTAAAATGACCAGTACAAACTTTTACACAAGCACGCGAATGAAGATGAACGTCTGTTCTCTGTGTTTCAATTTTCTGGCGTCATTTTAAATATATCGACGGATTCAATGTAAGTGGAGTGTATAAAATAATTTATCATTCGACACGTTAATTCATACAAGGCAGTAAATTTACGAAATCTTTTTAATGAATTTTATAAAGAAAAACACAATGATAATTCGATGTGAAAAAATCGTAACGTGTACATTGAACACCGAGAGGAAATTTTCGAGTTTCAAGCAAAATATCTTGAAAATTGGATTCGATCGAGTCCGCAGCTCCCAGCTTCCAATCATTTATTTTATTTGTAAATTGGATGAGTATGGGAGCTAGGGATGAAATATGAATGAATGTGCAGATGTACATCTTTGGGGAGCTATCTTTCGGTACATAGTCTCAGGAAAGATGTATTTGTTGCACTACTTTTTTGGCTGTTAGGAAGATTTCCGTACTTCGGAAATTATACGCGCTCTATACGACCATGGACAAAGGAGGTTCACAACCATATAAATAGCAAAACTCTCTGTGGTCCTCTACAAATATTCCCAAGGAAGACCTACAGATCCTACACTGAGCAAAAAATCTATATATAGTTTATGTGTGAGCGATATAGATTTTTGCAATAGCTTAATTCTAATGCACTTTATGTGTGGGCCTTATGAAAAATGTATAAGTGATGACACATATAATTTATTCATGATTTCTGATGTGATTAATTATACTAGCTGATAAATTCAAATGGAATTGTTTAATAGATATTATGAAATATTTTACATACAAATGATTCAGTTTATGAGATGTTTTCAAATCATAGAAAAAAGATTTTAAAGAAAACACAAACAAACTTTTTATTCTACCTTAATTTATTACATCGTATTACAAAACTGATGAGGACATATGCAGTATTGAACATTTGTGGTTGTGGTCTATCAGCACTGATAACAGTATGCAACTTTAACTGCTGTTCCACAGAAAGAGTGCGAGAGTATACAAAGTACACAAAAATGCGAAAACTTACGTCGACCACAGCTAATAGTAACCGCACACTGGTCAATTTTCAGCGATGATCTGTACCGCTTCCTGCGACTCTGTCTAGTTGTTCACATTGTATTTTCATTCATGATGGATTTGGTCCTGCTGGTGAAGCCCTACTAGTGGGTCAATATTCTGATGTGCATGTTATACATCGTGGCGGAGCGAGCGCCCATGATTTATGGACATATATGTACACCCAGACAGATCACTACGCGTTGAATGCTCGCGAGATGAAGATCCTTTTCTTCCTGCTGATTGCAGTAACGATCCGGACGAGGAAAAACGGAAGTATCACTATATGAATAACGTCCAGTTGTATGCACATAAAGTTGACAAATCTCGGATTGTGGGGAAAATCATTAAGCTCTCTTTGTGGTTGAGTGGCATCCGTCTCGGGGCTGATTATTGACGTGTTGTTCATTATAGCGCTGCCCTTGCCAAAATCAAAGAGAATGTCACTTGTTTACGTTTTGAAAAAGGCCTCGAAGACGAAATGGAGAAAAACTAGCGGATTCAACTTGATAGTCACTTTCTATACGGTGTTTCGCCCGAGGTTTCGCCTCAATTTTTGCGGAATTGTCCTCGGACTAAACCTGCTCAACCTACGGTTCGGGAAGGTAGACATCGGCATCCAAACAGATGTACTATTTGAGCTAACTGTTCGGTGCCCTCCATTTTCTTTGCGTCGTGATTCCTAAAAGCCCCAGTATTACGAACCGATCATCCCGAGGAGATTTCTTGGTCCATTTAGCTTTTACGCCGCATCTAAATTCATAAAGAAAAGAACCATTCAACTGAAATATAAAAACAAATATAAATTAACAGACAAACCTTCACAAATCCAATTGCTCGATGCTCCGAATGATTCAGCACGCGTTTCGTCTCCATTTTTTCTTTTTCTGCTGACACTTCTCATGGATCGTATCAATATCAATCGCATGTTTGAACATTTTCAAATTTATGTGTGAGATGTTATGGTTTTTAACCATTAGTCTTCACATATATTTTTTAAGAAGGACGCAAGTGTTCGGGATAAGTTATGATTATTCAATGTATCTGTACTGTTTTGTAATTCATAAAGTGCTCATAGAATGTATACAGAAGGTTTTCTAGTTATTTTATGTGTCGTTCCACATGTAGAAAATTATTGATTTTTTTGTAGTGTAGTATTCGGGAACAGTGTGCCAATGAAAGATGAACGACGAGTTCGCATGCTGAAAGAATCATGTACGAACCAATCCTGCATATAGGTATTCGCATCAGATAGATCTGGGTGGTGCAAGATAACGAGAGACGCAGCGAGCCATGTGGATAGACAATATGCAAACAAACTTGGCGAGCATGCTGCGCAGCCGAGGATGAAGGAATGTGGCTGCGAACTAACTGTTGTGTCATCCAAATGTTGAATCAGAGTTATCTGTAGAAATATAATCTGAATAGATATAAAAAATAATGAAAATCGCTTCTCAAGCAGACCTTATTGGAGGTGATCCGGTCAAAAAGTTTTCCGGGTGGAAAAATTTCAAGACTTTCCATTTCCATTTAGTGAATTTGTGTTCACAGCAAGATATTCGCGTGCTTGAAAGGCCAATTTGTTGAAACCCCTCATAGTAAATATGTGGAAATGTTTATCTGCTGCCGTAATGTTCCAATAGGAATATGATGCCAGAAAACCATTCTCCGGATTCCTACAAATAAACGAAAGCTTCTGTATTGGCCTCGGAAATTGATCCTTAACACTCGACCACTTACCGTCAATTTGCAATCGTAAATTATTCCGATGAATGCAGCAGCAGGACCAGGAAGTGGCAATTTGAGGAGGTTCATTGGAGCTGCACAACAGAAAGACTGCAGAAACAAACTCTTTTTTGACAAAGTCGAGAATTATTCAATTTTAGGTAAAAACTAACGTCATCATCTAAAATTGTCGAATACCCAAAAGTCGGTAAAAATTAACGATTATTATCGTTAATTTTTATCGACATTTAAAGTAAACATCCATTACCTAATTTTAGGTAAAATAAAAACCTAATTTTAGGTAATCTCATCTAAGAGTGAAGAGGAAAAAAGTACACTAAGAAATTAAAGAAACCATCTATAGGATAAAATCTATACTATTTTAGTAATAATGAGATTTATCAAAAGATATTTTAGTTACTAGATAAAGATTGTCGCTGTCGTCGCTGTCCGGAACATCTTTTGCTGGCGAGGATAGGGGAGCTAAATGTCAAAGAAGGAAAATCCATACGATTTGACAGGTATGTACCACACATGTTTCGGACAGAAGAACAAAGGGAACAGTAGCGACAATCTTTATCTAGTAACTAAAATATCTTTTGATTTATCCATTGCTTAGTTTAAATTTTATACTATCATAGCATACAAATAAAACTAGTTAAGATTTGCGCGAAGGTATTTTCTCTAGTATATTCAGATTTGACAGTTCGTTTCCAGCATGTAAAATAAGTGCTCACTAAATTTAAATGTAAAACTTATTTTAAATTTAAAAATGCATGGCGATGATTGTAAACGCGCATTACTTGCGTGAAAGGTAAGTTGTGCCGAACAAATATTTCTCCTGTCCACGCTTCTTTTGCGTTCAGAATATAAGTTTGAAATATTGCTTTGTAGGCAATGCCGGAGAATCGATGATGTCGGTCAATCAAGCCGCCTCCGAATACCAGGATCGACGCACACGGATAAATGGTTCCTTGAAACTACCTGGACTACGAATAAAATAAGCAATGATGCCGCCGCAGGATTAATCATGATGCTACCGATGATGAAATTCAACCGCAACGCGACAGATAATTCCGTATTCTACGTAATTTTGAGCGAGCTTAGAAGCTCGCTTAGAACAGAAACCCAAACGGTATTTATGAGCCTGAGCCGTAATCTAGTTATAAGACGTGTTATAAAGTTATGTGAACGAGAAATAAAAACTAATATTATTTATCATATTATTATTTCCATTATTGAATAATCAAAACAACACATTTGTTGAATGCAGAATCCAGCAAAAAAAATCCAGCCAAATGAAGTTAAACTAGTGTTGATTAAAGTCAACTTATACATTACTCCCTATAAATCCAAGTTATACTAATGCGGTATAGTCCGCATCTAATCTAAGCCGGGGTCAACCAGGCGAATAGCCAGTTAGTATGACTTTTAACAAAAGATATTTTAGTTAACAAAAGATATTACTAGATAAAGATTGTCGCTGTCGTCGCTGTCCGGAACATCTTTTGCTGGCGAGGATAGGGGAGCTAAATGTCAAAGAAGGAAAATCCATACGATTTGACAGGTATGTACCACACATGTTTCGGACAGCAGAACAAAGGGAACAGTAGCGACAATCTTTATCTACACACTTAAATCCAGAATTGCTGCTCGGTAATATGTTTTACTGATTTCATCCGGTAAAATTAATTTTCAACCGAGACAACGGTAAATTTTGCAGATTTTACTGACTTCCGCAATATTTTTTGCCGATGTCTCAGTAGAGTAAAATAATATACTGAACTTCGGTAGAATAATTTACCGATCTACTCAGTTTTACGAAATTTTTCTATATCTGTCAATGAATTATACTGATCCCTCAGTAAAAATGATACGATATACCGAGTGTACGGTAAAATATGTACAAAACACTCGGTTTCCGAACAACTTCTGGGATACATGATGAGGCGGCATTTTTTTTTGGTTAGGCTCCTCGTTCATTTTTTCGAGTGCGAAAATTTGGAGTGAAATCAGTTCTGGTCACGATTTGTACTTGGATTCCTTTTAATAATATGCAATATGCATACAGGTAAGTGCATTATTACCATTTAAATTAACTGATGTTAGATTATTGCCTCGATTATTGCTATCAAATTTTCAGATACCTGCACGCCGAGTAAAATCCCCATTGCTGTCTTCGAGTGGATTGGCTATGTTGACCCGCATAATAAAAAACAACATGTTATATGGTCATAATCATTATTACAATGTAAGATATAGCTTCACAGTTTACGTTGCGATTATCGAATACTTTTCGATCGATTCAACCATAACTGCTCGACATCATCATTAAATGTCAACATATAACATGCTGTCTCTAAAATGTTCTTTATTTCCTGCATTATATGTCAACATTTTATCATACTGTTGAGCGAAAATTTTGCACGTGAAAACAGACGATTTTTTATGGTGACATAACTTAACAACCCATTCAACATATTGTTATTTGTCAAATAACCGTACCACAAACTGTTAAAACTTTAAATGAGATTGTTCATTTACAGTTGTCAACAGTAAAGGATACTGTTGTCGACCGCACGGGAAAATATCCATGTACAGTTTGTAATTATGCGGGGAAGAATAAACGGCTTTGGAAGGCGAAAGTAGAAGCATATATTAATAAATTTCCTCCTACCAAACAACACTATTCAAAATAAACTGTTGAATATATTCAAAAAAAAATCGGATATTGTTGGTGTTTTTTTTTCATTATCAATAAGAAAGACGATAATTACATTAAAATCGGTAATTTAAATTACAGTGGTCTGCACTAATTTTACAGAATCACCAGTATTTTTATACCGAGTGTTCGGTATTTTCTATACCGAGTACTCGGTAATTTTTGACATTTCGCGGTCGCGAATGCCGAACCGAGAGCTCGGTAGTTGAAATCGATTACCGAGGTGACTACCGAGAGCTCAGCTGTTGAGAAATCGGTAATTCATTTACCGAGCCCGGTGAAAAAAATTAAGTGTGTAGTAACTAAAATATCTTTTCTTTTAACCTATTTGGTATTTATTTATTTCAGAGTGTACCTGAAAATACACTGAGAGAAACGGCATGGTAATGCCTACCATATCAAAGGTAAAATTAAAAACATTTTACCACTTGATTTTGGTAGAACGCAAAAGGTATTTGAAATTACTACAGAGTACGGTCAATTTTACTATGCCTTCTTAGGTATAGAATTGTAGGAGATTTTACCATTTTCTTGCAGTTGTTACTATGCTAACGTGAACTCAAACGTAGTAAATTTAAACATGTAGCAAGGTTCCTATTCACTATGCTATCATGATTGCATATTAGTCTCTACTTTCATTATTTCATAAATGTGTAAACAAATAAACATGAAAACACATATTTATTAAGAAACAATCATTTTATTTCTGATCAATTTCTAACAGTACATTGAGAAGTTCAATTTAATTTAAATTTGGACGGCAGCAGCACTCTCAGGAAAGCATTCTCCCGCAAGTAATCATGTTTTCAAAGATCGGAAAGTATAGCACAGGGACGCCAACGCCAAGATTTTCTAGTTTGTTCATATTTCGCAGGATTCTGCTCACCTTTTTGCATTCCATTGAGGGTTTTGGAAGGAAAATTTATTACTGCGATGTGCAGTACATATGTTGGATTTGTAATTAACTTGCACTTGGAATGCTGATGAACTTCTTTAGCGCTGCGGTCGTCCAAATTTATTTGTCACACCGATAATAAACCTTACTCGGAGCCTGATCGAAAATATAGGAGTTTGATACGGAAGGAACGGGAACACCACGTACAACGGTTTCGATTTACTTTCTGAAATTATGAAACATTTTATTAGTTATTTTACTTGCTTTAAGCCAAATGTACTTACCAAAATGAATATATCCTTGGTAAAAATATTTGAAATAATACAACAGTAATGTTTAAGTTCTTTCCGTTACGACAGAGGATAGCAATGGGGGCGAGAAAAACTTTGACAGCTGTCGCACTCGCAGCGGTAAAGTTGCAGTTGAATTTACCATGGAGACGAACTGTACAAGAAAGTCAATCCACATAGTAACGTGGACAATATTGTGTATCCGGAATAAATTTATACCGCTTTTTATACCGAAGTTGGATTTTTCTCCAGATACAAGCAACTTTCCCAACTTCGGAAGTAGTGCGCTGGATTCCCCTAAAGATGCGCTAAACAACGCATCCATTAGTTTGACAGATAAAACTTCGGAAGAAAGTTCGGTTCGGAAGTCCGGACTTCCGAATTCTAAGTTGGTGCTACGCCGACAATATTGTGGCAACCAGTAAAAATATTGGGGTTGAGTTTACCATTATCATGCATGGTAAACTTAAACAGAACTGTGTGTTTCGTGCTACCATATATTTTTTATCAGTGTAGGTAAATACTTTTTTCTAACCGCGTGTGTTTTTTTAAAGCGCAGAGCTTAAATATCTGAAAAGCAGATGTCGCTGCATGTGACAAATTAGCATGGTTTGGGTCTTTGATAAACATGTATAATAGGGCACTGCACGGGCTGCTTTGTCTCTTTCTTGCTGCAAAGAAATTAGAAAACAACAAGGCCAGTAAACGTCAAAATGTATGAGGAACGAAAGAGAAAGAGATGTTTCCGTGCAGTGCCCTATTCGCCCGTGTGCAACGAACGCTTCAGCAAAAGCAAACGCTTTGGTAAATTCGCTTGACGTTTCTGTCAATGCGGAATAATAAACGTAAAACAGCAGCATCATTGCTTATTCGTGAGTTTCTCGTGAGGATAATTTATTGTTTCTCTCTAAAAATGGTAAGTATTTCCTAAATATAAAGCTTATTGGCTAAAGAAACATTACCGTTACTTTTATTTTTAGGAAGCTTCAATTAAAGTTGCCCCTCAAATGCCCAATACATTCAACGATTTTGCCGGTCATGTTGCTCCGTTGGACGAAAGTTGTGCGGCTCAACTTCAGACCGTCCATCCACTGAAGCAGTCCGAGTTGAATGTAAGTGCCCACAATTTCAATATATGTTTCCACGATTATGGCAAAATTACAAAAGAACCTCTTTTCCTGCAGTACGACCAACATCGGCAGAATTTGAACTATCAAATGCTCCGCAACCGGGAAGGTCTGGCGGCTCCCTTGAAGCTTACCATGGAGCTGAAATCGGTATCCCGCGTGGGACACATGCCGTTTCTACCGTCCACCAACGTGGCACGGGATGTCCTCACCGGGCGCGACGAGCTGATTGATTTTACTGATCTCTTCAACAACGATGAGAATTCGGAGTTTATGCGTCAGCCACATGCCGTGATGGAGAAGACGCTCGGTATTTCGTAAGTTATGATTTGTTATTTTATAAGGATCCTTTTGCACTGGCATAATATCAGATCGAACATTAATTGGGAACTGGAATAAACTGGTTGAATATTTACTCTAGCCAAAAGGTTTGTCTGCAATAAAGAGAAATTTCCACTGTCTCTAAGAGGTAGGTAGGTAGGTAGGTAGGTCCTGTATTTTTTTATTTCGTTTGCAAAGTATGTACTACCGTGAATCGCATATTTGTCCCTTATGAATAGGAAACCTAGCAAAGATAAGTCAGATATGCGATTCACGGCAATTCACGCCCTACAGTAGGTATCTGGAGGAAAATACCTATGCACATGTTCATCTATACTCACTTCAAAATGTTCTCAAACATCTATTGATATTGGCATTTATGTTGCTCAGTTCACGAGATCCAGCCGTAAGGCTACAAGACCCGATTTATAAACTGCGGACATCTCTGCAGTTCAAATTTTTAAATGTTAGACCTTACTATGTAGCTTGATTTTTGCCTACACACAAAGTTTTACAATAGAATATAGAAAATTCGAACTTTGGCGCGTGGACAAATTTGGTTGGGTCTCCAAATATTTCGCAAACTCGCAGACACCCCAGCCTTCCTGACTCGTGATCTCATGTTGATCACAATTCCGACATAAAGTACCACTTCCAGCTTTTTAACCTGCTCCAGGATGACTCTACAATATTCGCACATACAGCATAGAGTTATTCCGTGTATTTTTACAGTTGTATCTTATAGTTGGTCTGTGTTGATTCACCGCCCGAGCACGATGCCCACGTAGCGTTTTTTAACGCCACGTGCACGCAGCGTTAAAACAACGCAGATGTGCATCAACATGGCCACGCTGCGTTACCGCTTTTTGCCGGTGCACACCTGCGTCCTTTTAATGCCGCGTTCACGTCACGATTCCAAGAGTGGTAACCGCACCACTCGTCGATCGCAAGCTATGATATGTAGTAAAGTAACCTAGCAGTCTCTATCATTAACTCACATAGGAGACGAGCACACCGAGCGGACAACAACCACCACACATGAACCGCAATTATCTCTATATTTACATGCGGATGTCCCCGTAGCCCACCCGTGACGTGTTTGTTGTCGGGGTGGCCTTGGTGTTTACTGCATCATAGTAGTCGCAAAATCTGTGAACCCGAACCTATGCAGAAACTGATAAATCTCATGAAAACCCCACTACCTCCACTATTGGAGCTACCTCCACTAAGGGTACGGTTACCCTAGTCGCAAAATCTGTGAACCCGAACCTATGCAGAAACTTTAAAGCAGCCATGTTCAGACAACACCTGCGATAGGTGGGAGTTGAGCTGACAAGGCTTCCTATTAAACCAATTTGACACATCCGGAATAAGCCTGTGGGACCAACGAACATCCGGAATTAGACTGCGGTGTCCCATGCTCTTTGCCATTTGAGCAGCCAAGCACTTGCACCAAGTCCCTTTCGTTGAAGCATTCCACATCTTTCTCTAGGAGTATGTCGATCGGCATCATATGATATAGTGTGACATGCGCTTAGGTAAAACTCGTAGACACATCAGCCGATGTCCTCTGATCATTTTCTTTACGTTGTAGTTACGTTGTATGCTGGTATGCCGTAGGGGATGATAGGCACCGGACCGGACTGTGTTGTCTACATGAAATTCTTCTAATGGTGGTCAAACAATAAAAACATTAAAGTCGGCTCAGCAAGCGGCATCGAAATCTGGATGTAGAGATGTTGAAATCAAATTCGCTATGGTGACCCACAAGGTGCCGTTATGAGTCCTATATGTACAACATTTTCACTTCCGACTTGGTAATGGTCGACGGCGTTCAATACTTCCTTTTTGCTGACGACACTGCTTATATCGCATCGGATTCCGACCCCGCTTCTATAGTCTCCAAACTTCAGGCCGCACAGAACGCTATAGAGGACTACCAGAAAAAATGGAAAATTAAGACTAATGCTGATAAATCCAAAGCACTTTTTTTCACAAGAAAACGAAGCCCTCGAAAACAACCAAGAGTACTCTACTGAAATGTGACAAGCTGACTAAAATGCTTTACCCACTGATCAACAGACGCGCGCACTTAGACACCAATTCCAAACTCCTACTCTACAAGGCAGTCTTCAAGCCATCTATTACCTATGGATTTCCGGCATGGTACAACTGCGCTGTCACCCATAGAAAGAAACTTCAAGTGAAGCAAAACCGGTTGCTGAAAATGATGCTGAATTTGGACCCATATCATCCAACTGAGGACGCACATAGGGGTATTTTGCCATTCTAGCCGGAATAAAGTTAAATTTTCAAAATTGTCCTAGAGCAGTCTAAATATGTCTCAAACTTCTCTGAATAGTAGACGAGCCACTCCTAGTACTAGGTTTTCTATTTAGATTTAAAGTTTTACCACTACACTTCTAGAAAGTTAGAGGGTTTTCATTGAGGAAATTACCGGTTTTCTCTGTTGAATTTGATTACGTTCGGTATGTTTTATTGTGGTCAAATATTTGTCACAGTAATCCACAGATCAGTACATACCATGAAAAAGTAGACAAAATAGTATCATGTAAATGTGTTTTTGACAAGAATAAATGATTCTGAACAGAAATACAAAAGAGTAATTCGAAGTCCATTTTCGAGCTAAAACTAGTTAATATTCCTCATATTTTCAATAAGCATAAAACACTTATTCGATGATATTCGGTAATATTTCAGTATAGAGATGACGCATCTATGTCTATATTTTAGGATCCCGAAGAAAAATCTTGCGCAAATTTGCGCCATTTTGAAAGCGGATGTTTTTAGTTTGGTACTGTATTTAAGGCATTTATGACCTATATCATACATTCAACATCCCTATGAAAAGAGGAAGAGTCATAGAGCAATTTCCATGACGCCATCTTTTAGCTCTATGTTTCCCCTTGCAAACACATAGAGTTGAACTGATTTCGGTAGAAGCCATGACGAGAACGAATTAATTGAAATTATCAATGTTTTTCAGGGTTTTAAAGGGTAAAGCACATGGGTCAAAAAGTGAAAATTAAGAAAATTGATATTTCAGCTAAATTATCATCACAGTATCATAAAATAAGGTGAAATATAGCAGTTTGAGAGATAAAATAATTTATTCCGGCTAGATTGCGAAAATACCCCTATGTGGGACGTCCACAGGATGGCTCAACGACTGGTTCCATCGAGTTTTACCAAAGTTTTGAAATAGTTGCATAACTTCAGCAAAACCTTTGCTTGAGCACTTAGCTGTTTAATCCGTGATATTAGAATAAGTCCATTAGTAATTTCCGAGGGTTTTTTGTAACATTTTCCCTTGTATCGCTCAATATTTGTATTGAAAAGACCAATTATTTTTCTTTAAGCATTAGGCAGCTGTTGAAAGGTTACCCATATATCAGCTTTTGACCATAACTTCACTAATGTAATCGTTAAAACAATAAAACAAATGAAATGAAATGAAAATGAAATGAAATCAAATTCATCGGACACTTCGTTGAAGCGATGGATCATGGCGACAATGGAACAGTTTGCAGCATAGTTAGTAGCTTGTGGCTCCTCGTGTAGCAGCGCTCGTGCTCGAAGCGTTCGGACAGGTGCGTATAAACTGATCCTCGACAGCAACTCAGGAGCATCGTATTCAGATGATAAAAGCTTGGCAATAAAAACACACTGAGCCACATTCCTCCGCTTGGCTAGAGTATCCAACCCGAGTAGACGACAGCGATCAGCGTAAGCAGGCAAGTTCAACGGGTCATTCCATGGAAGGTGACGCAAAGCATATCTGACAAATTCTTTGGACAGCTTCGAACCGCTCGCTTCATACAGCCTGGTAGGGATTCCAAACTGCAGATGCAAACTCTAGTATTGGGCGTATCAGTGCTTTGAAACACAACGGATTTAGGAATAGAGGTGTGCGCCGCCGCGCCCCGCCGCCGACATTTTTGCATAAGCGCGCCGCTGTTTAAAATTTTCCACGCCGCTGATCTATGATTTTTCACGCCGATTCAAATTTGAGGAAATCCGCAACATTTTCAGTGGAAATTCCAAAGATTCAGTAAAACTTCCGTATGATTTACTGATAGATCTCTACAACATCACGTTGAAACATGAAAATTCCATACAATTCCTTGTTACAATTTCGAAAAGCTCTCCGTAAAAACTTAGCAAAACTTCGTGTGAAAATTGCGAAGAATTTCCCGTTGAAATCCAAAAAACCTCATTGAAAATGAATTTTTGAACGGAAAAGAGTCGTTTGGCAGAAAGCCATTTGGCCGAAGACCACAAAGGCTGAAAGTTGTTTGGCCGAATATGCCGTTTAACTGAAAAGACTATTTGGTAGAAGCCTACCTGAGCAAAGCTTGAGAGCAAATCGATAACTTGTTTTAATGTTAATGTTGGTTTCCGATAACAAAATAAGTACACCGTTTGATATCATATCATTCAATTTAGTAGGGGAGGAGGTTCGGTTGTGGGCACCCTTTTGTGTTTGGTCGACATTTGCATAGCAATCGAAAGCTAAACTTATAACCTTACTACTAGCAAAGAAATTAATATGATTTCATCGATTTAGAAAAAAATATTGACAATTTAGAAAATTTGACATTTTTGGACATTTTCATTTCGTGGTTCGGTTGTGGGCACCCTTGAAAACTTAGCTAAAAATAAAGAAGCATGAATAAAAACCACCCAGATTTAAAGACAAGGAATAGTTTATTCATTCTAAAAGCCAGAAGACGCTAAAAAATTCAAATCAATTCACCTAGCAGTGATGATGCCTCCCTCGGTGCATTAAGGAGGATGTTGAAAAAAATCACATAAGAAAGGTCTAAAATAGCACTTTAGGTAAATGGGTTTTAATTTTTCATTGATTTACGTTTTATTGGTATGCATCACAGTCAAAAAATCCTGATTAATTAATTTTCAAAAAATAATATTTTGGCCATAAATTTTGATCCCATAGTCCGATCTGACCAATTTTCAATAGGAAACAATGGGAAAGCATTCCCCGTCGAATGCAACTTGTTGCAAGCAAATCGGCCAACGCTTTGTTCCAAAAAGTGTGTGTATAATGACTAGACATGCCCAAAGAACAAAAATATTAAATAAACTCATTATTTCGAACAATTATGTCAAACTAATTATAAAAACTGCCTTAAAACGTTATTAAAAATAAGTTAAGGGACAAGTAAAACGATATTGAATGATTTATCAATAAAATGAGGGTGCCCATAACCCAGGGTGGCCACTGAACCGGGAAAACCGGGAGAACCGGGAATTAACCGGGAATCAGATAGAACCGGGAATTTGATTGACGCTGATTTTTTTTAGACGGTCTAATTTAAAGTTATAATTTGTTTCCAGCATAAAACCACAGAAATTCCTTGACAATTTTATGTCGTAGAAATCACTTCCTAACTCAAGAATTATGTTTACAGAAATTTATCAGTCTTTTAAAAAGAATACTTTTTTTCCGATTTTCTGGAATTTCAGAACTACATAGATTTTGCCCTCAGTATTGAGGGTCATGAGTTTAAGTCCCATCGAAGGAAAGTGGTCACCTCCAATACACAATCTCCCACATAATGTACATATTCACATTGGAGATTTTTAGAGCATTGTTAATAAATAAAAACTAATCTCAAGTGTAACAAATTACATAAATTTCAGGAATATTTTGTCAGTTCAAAGTTTGAAGAAGTCATAACCAGTAACCCTTATACTTCTAAGATCCTTTCACGTATCCCATCTTTCTTCTCGAAATACAAATACATTAGCTCTTAAATCTGCTTAGTGTTATATGTTTCTTAGTTGAAACTTCTAAATTGTTTCTATTCAAGAAAACACATTTGCCGTCTATAAATCTGATTGATAATTTGAAAAAAAAAAAAAAAAAAAAAAAAATATATATATATATATATATATATATATATATATATATATATATATATATATATATATATATATATATATATATATATATATATATATATATATCAGCATTACAGTAGTTCCAAAACATCAAAAATCATTCTAAAGCTTAGATATCGAACCATTAGCAATTCAGTCAAACTTTCATGAATCGATATTGAAGGGACCAACGACTCATGGAAAAATCGAATTGCAGAACAGAAAATTGTTGGAAAGTTTTCTGGAGGAACCATCACAGTAACCCAGCAAATATTTTTTAATATGGCATAATAGAACATCGACTCATTGAGGTTTGACTGTACTCCATTTCTTATAAAATGTCTCCCCCCAAAAACATCAAGCATTTTAAAAACCGCTTTGAAATTCTCCAAGAAATCCGACAAAAATATTTCTTGAACTGTTTCGTTTTTGAATAATGTTCCGATTTTAAGTATGAACGTTTTGAAATCGTTTAAATTTTTTTAAATCGGTCCTATCTCAAGTTTCTAAAGCATGTTATTTTTCAGCTTGATAAGGCGTTATTTTGAGCAAGTAAATAACAACGGAATACGAATGCCTTGAACTTACATTGAATAACACATTGTTTAACTTTCTTTTTTTCGGTATTTGTTATTATTTTTCTGGAGAACGCATTAATGTTTTCTTAAGAAAAATATTATGTTTGAAAAATCTTGAAATATTTAAATCTAAATTTGGATCAAATTTATAAAATGAGCTCGTTTATTTTTCGAATAAAAAATTACAGTGAAAAATAATTGATAGCAATGCTTCTATCACATACCAGAGCTTCGTCATAATTAACAATAAAAACAATGTGATAGTAAAGAAAGAATGAATGCAGAAATAAGCTTTGATTCACTTCTAACAGTGACTGCTAGAATGGTCAAGTTGAAGGTACCTATAGGATAGAGATTGAAACGATCTGGAATGGAACCCTTGGCCTACTTCGTATAGAGCAGGAGCGGTTGCCTTATGCCTGCCAAGCCTGTTATTTAAGCATGACATGGGAATTACATTGCCATATTGTTTTCTCTGATTTATTTAGGATGTATTGTAATACAATTCCATAGATTTGATGGTTATTTAAGTCACATGATCAAAAATACGATTGAAAAAATGTCGCGTAAAACAAGTATGGTTGTTCCACAGATTGATTTGTCAAATGAATGCAAAACCTCATCCCTCGATCATTTCTTTTCTCGATACACGGGATAGTTTCAAAATTTGAACCGGGAAAAAACCAGGAATTTCAAAATGGAAATTGAGTGGCCAGCCATAACCGAACCAATAAAGTTGTCCACAACCGAATTTCGCAGCCTTTTTGGAACGAGAAGATAACAAAATTCGCGCTAAAATTTTGATGGCAATCGACATTGGGCAGATTAAATTTACTGTGTAAATACGTATCAGAACTCACTTTTTGAATTAAATCCTTTAATTTATGACACTTTGAAAAAGGCCAAAAAAACTTTCGTGTTGTTTTTCTTGTACGAAAAATTTATTTGTTTCTAGTTCAAAGTAGAGATGCCCATCCGGTTTGATATTGAGCACAAAACATCATGCTATTATAGCAAACAAATGACGGTTGTCAGAATGACAGCATCTCTTATCTGTCAAAAGATACATAGGGGTGCCCATAACCGAACGGTGCCCACAACCGAACCTCCTCCCCTAATATACAGCAAAAAGGGACAAAAATATGTAATCAATCATGATGATTCATATGTGAAAGGAAATTATGAATCAATTCGATGTCAAAATCAAAATATGTTTTTTTTTTCCAAGTTCGTTTATTTGGTAGGCTCAGGCGTGTATAACACTTTACGGAGCCATGGTTCTTTGCGATATATACAATCAATATCATTTTATTATACAGTTAATAAGAGAGGGGAAGGAGCCAGCGTACTCTCGTACTGGTGTACTGGTGACTCGAGGTTAGTTTACAAAGTTTAAGGATGGACGGGGCTTAGGATTTGGGATAAGGAAATTTCAGCTTCTCATCCGGGCATTTGGCGTCAGTGACGATGTGGCGTGTCGTCATGCTCGAGGAATGGTTCGACTGGGAGCATCTTCCGGATGTCAAGAGCTATGGAGCTCTACGGAACAAAAAGGCAGAGACTAAACAAACAAAAAAACTTTGAAGAAAGAAAAAAAAACAAAATAATAAATTTTGATGTCAGAAGCACAAAGAAAACTATAAGTGGCCTGCATATAGACAACATCACGATCTCCCAAAACACCTCGAACTTCCCTGAAGGGTTGTTTACCTCGGGCCACAAGGGTATCCAATAATTGCTCTCTGGAGGCGTCATTTTCCGAGCAGGACCAAACTACGTGATCGATGTCATCATAACCACATAAGTTGCTATCGACAAGGTTTATTCTGTACAGATGTGCGATTAGTGAATAGTGATTGGACATAAGTCTCGACCTCACGCGAATGAAGCCTCGACTTAAGTCCTCACCTCTGAACCACGCTCGCCCAGAAACTTTAGGAATTATAGAGAATAGCCACCGTCCAAGTTCATTGTGTGTCCAATTCCTTTGCCAACTTTGAAGAGTACTCTGACGGACTAATGGGAAAAACTCGTTGTTCGAGTATTGTCTATCATAAACTTCACCTTCCTGTGCGCCCACCTTTGCCAGCGAGTCTGCCTTCTCATTGTCGTAGATTGAGCAGTGAGATGGGACCCAAACAAAGGTAATCTTGAATGATCTTTCGACCAAAACACGCATCTGCTCTCTTATGTTTGAAAGAAAGTAAGATGCGTGCTTAACAGGTTTCATCGACCGGAGTGCCTCGATAGAACTAAGACTATCCGTCACAAAATATGTTTTTAATATGCTCTCATTATGTTTTCAGACTAGGTTAGGTTATTTGGCCGAGAATGTCATTTAATCAAACAGTTGCTTTGGCTTAAAAAAAGGTTGGCCAAATAGCTTAATAGCCGAATATGTCCTTTGGCCGAAATAGTCGTTTGGTCGAAAGTGTCGTTCGGCTGAATTGGTAATTTTCACCTAAAACATTCCCTAGATGATGAACTTGATGAACTTCCCAAGAAAATTCTTCCAGTTTTTCCAGAATATTTATTTATTATTTTCAGATTTTCTACGGGAACTACTTTCAAGTTTCGAGAACTCTTTGGAATTATTAAGAGGAGATCTTTGGATTTACCAAGGAAAATTGTTTGGAATTTACATGAGAATCTCTTAGTTTTCACGGAAAGTTGCTCCAAATTTCTACAGGAAAATATTCACAATATCCACGGAAAGTTCCTATTGAGTTTTTGTTGAGTAGTCTTTGAAATATATCCAGAATATTGTGACTGACAAAAGGAATGCTTTAATTTTGATTCCTTCGAGATCCAATCTAGATTATTTAAGATGGCTAGTGTTTTATCCTTTATTAGAGGGATTTTTTCGCAGGGATAAGTTCAGCATTAGACGGCTAGTTTGGTATAGGCAACTTTAAGTAACGAATTTTTATGAAATTTTTTTTTGGATTTCTTCAGAAAATTCTTTTTATTTTCAATAACACAGGGTGTCGACTACCTGGAAAAACCTGGAAAGTCAGGGAAAGTCAGGGAATTTCATTTTGGACCTGGAATGTCAGGGAAAGTCAGGGAATTTTGATTGAGGTCAGGGAAAAAAATCACAAACCCAATATTGAAAATGTATAGTGATTTTTTTTATTTCGAGCAATACACCCGGTTCTTTTTTTACACGGGTGGGTTTTAGTTGATTACGACCTTTAGCGTTGATGAAACTATGAGTTAACCCCATGGAAAAAATCACGAAAAATCAAAGAAAATTCAGGTGGTATTTAAAAAGCTGTGAAAAATCAGGTTAAGCGGGAAATTAAAAAATACCAACCGTGTAAAAAAAATATTGGGTGTATACTAAACTGAGGACACTTATGACAATGAAACTCTGAACCAATTTTAATCCATTGAAAAGGGACCAATAAAAGTACTGAAACGTCGGATCAGAATTTTTATTGCGCTTTACCTGGTCATCAGATTGTATAGCCGATAAACAATACTCCCAGGCAGTTATATTCGACAACCACCTCCACTATCAAGCTATAAAGCTTTTTTTGTGGCTGTTGGCAGTATCTAGACTAGAAATCTACTACGAGGCCTTTTCATGTTCCCCATGGTAATGGAGTTTGTTTCTATTAATCTCTAAGCAAAAACAGAGGTTCGATGCCACGTTGCTCAAATGGTCACTGTTGAGACCTGATCCATTTTTTTAAAAGTCCCCTTCAATATTTTAAATTATTTAGTTTGAGTGGTTTTGTGTCGGAGTCGTTTTGCATTGTTTGCATTTTCCTTATTAGTAACGTTTGAGTCATGTTCCCATCAAGCAAAGTAAATTCTGAAAATTTGTTCAAAGACTTAATCATCAATCGCGAGAGCAGGGAATCAATATTCGAGCAACGCCTAACAATATACTCTTTGTCATCAACAGAGTTTGTTACTGACAAACGCACCTAGCGACAAACCTTTATCAGAAACCTAACACAATATGACAAGAATCATTTGCCTTGCATGCTCTGATATTTCCGAAAATACGATGCTAATTTTGTAATCATTGTTCGATTCTCGAATATTTCCATAAAAGCAGAAACTATGATAGCATAAAACCGAAATTTGGTCTAGAAATAATGCAAAATAACGGGATGAAAAGTTAGCAACAAGATTGTCTTCTTTTTTGTTGCTGACAAAAAATTTCGGATCTTTGTCATTATTATCTCCGACAAAAACAAAGCTTTGTCGTTGGTTCTCTTTTGTCGCTTGTTTCGCATGCGCATTCCAAAAAAATTGATTCCCTGCGCGAGAGTCATTCCTTATAAAATTATGTTGATGTTCTTATGATATAGGAAAATTTCATATAATGCGATCTATCCTGATGAATTTAAATTGCTGACTAGTAACCAACTCTAATTAAAAACCTAATATCACATTACTTTCTGATGAAAATGTAACGCCCAAATGTTTGAAAACTATCTCGTGAAAGCAGTCGAAACTGAATCAAATGACTGAAATAGGCCATAGTTCAAAACCGTTCAACATACAATCAACTAGGAAGCTTGTTAAAAGAAAACGACGAATAGTATCTCTGTGGACCTGTGACGGCACTCCACAGCATCGGCATCATCTCTAAACAAGATTCTGTAGGTAATGTTTTAAAAACATTTCGGGAACTTCCATTTGATGATGGGCTTATACAGTCATTGGTCGATCCTCACGTCCTTAGGTGGTCAAAATAATGGTCATGTAGAGAGAATGACAGTGGATAAAAGCATCATATGGTCTACCTCATATACGTAGGTGGCAAAGGTCTCAATTAAATGTTACTCGATACTCCAGATTTATGCTTGAACGCAAGAGGAGGATAATGTTGTTATCAATGGTAATGTTTCAGTTTAACATTCGCTGCTGATGTTTATAAAACTATTTAATCATGAAATATTCGGGTTGATCTATGGTAATTTTAGCATAGCATATGTGATTGTACAAATCGTGGGTGGCTATACAATGCTCAATTGAGCAATCTACTGTATATTGTCGCAAATTGGTACTTGGGATTAGTACCTTTTCCTATACAGTAGCAGTTGTATACCTGGCCACGTCCTTACAATCACGGAAGGAAGGGAAGGAATGTTAGTTCAACATCTACTAGTGAAGATGCAGGGAACCCATACAACCTTCATAGATGTCTCGGGAAGGAAAACTCGTGTTAGTGGGTAAGGTGAATAATAGGGAGCTCTATTCGACAATATAGAGCGTTTGTCAATAACAGTATATGCTGAAAAAATAACAAAATATATTCATCAATTTACTTACGAACCGTCCAAAGGAGGATAAAGTAACCTAGATTTTACTAATGTTTCGCATTATATACAAAACACGTTCAACCGCACACTTATTCACCGAACATTAAAATCAGTACCAAAAACTCGGATTTTACGAATGTTCTAAATCCTACCTGAAACACGTCAGATCACGCACCAATTGTTTACTCACTCGGCCGCGCGAACTATCTGCTTACTGAGCAGAAACACGACAAAACAGGCACTGACGGCCGCGCAATGCGGAACACAATATTGTCGGGCCGCCACCAAACCGGACAGCGCGATTCGCGACAATTTGAAATATGTCATTAGTAGTGCGCATCATGCACGCATGGATGTACTATCATGCGCACTAATCAGAAATGAGTTGCGACGTCTGATAACTGCTGATATTTCATTTTATTGAAAACAAATTTTCGATTTTCTAGCATACACGGAATATTTCGGCAAATCGCGCGATCGTTCTGCTGTCCGAAATAAGAGCCAACTCGCACTGAACTAATTAACTTTTATACCGCCCGCGCAATGCAATACACAAAATTTCGGCAAATCGCGCGATTGTTATGCCGTCCGAAACAGGAGCCAACACGCACTCTGGTTGATCTATGGTTATTTTGTCCAGAGATTACCTCAGAATTCTCTCTGATAAGTAAAAAATCCCAAGGGATTTTGAAAAGCTGTCTCGATAGTTTTTATCCTGGAACTCCTCGATAGATGTTCAGTAGATTTTTTTTCAAAGGATATGCTCCAAAAACTTGGTAGATTGTATGGTATTTACTCTAATTTGAATTGAATGTCTTCGGTAAGACGCGCGGCTACAAAGCAAGCCCATGCTGAGGGTGGCTTGGTTCGATTCCCGGTGCCAGTCTAGGCAATTTTCGGATTGGAAATTATCTCGACTCTTCTGGGCATACAAGTATCATCGTGTTAGCCTCATGATATACGAATGCAGAAATGGTAACTTGGCTTAGAAACCTCGCAGTTAATAACTGTGGAAGTGCTTAATGAACACTAAGCTGCGAGGCGGCTCTGTCCCCAGTGTGGGGATGTAATGCCAATAAGAAGAAGAAGAAGTCTTCGTGAAGGAATCTATAAATTGAAGACGGTGTTCAAATAAATAATTCAGACTAAATTATTTAAAGTATTGCAGTGATTAGAATGTTTTGCTGGGCTTACTGTAAGTGCTGCATAGATTTATGTGAGCTTGTAGGGATTGATCTGTAACTAATTTTAGAAGTCTATAAACTCCACAGAGAGTGAATAAGAATGCTTACTCCGTAATCATACTTGAGAGCCAATGGAGGTTTCTCGATGTTCTCGAAAATACCTAATCCATGCAATTTTTTAACGGCATTAGAAGGATTTCTAGAAGCTTCTCCGACTGTTTGGAAGTTCAAAAGTCGTGTCAAAAGATACAAGAGTTCACACAAATTTCCAGAAAGATAATGAAAACTTCAACGATTTGAAGAAGTCCATTAGTAGTCTTGGATGTCTATATTCTACAAATCCTTAATGTTCTGTTTCTAGAAGTGATTAGGCTTCCAGTAGCTCAGGAGCTCATATGGACTTCAAAGATTCACATTTGAAAGATTTTCATACGTTTCTGGGAATTAAAAAAAACATTTTTCATATCTGGAATTTTTTGAGGAATGGTCTGGAAAGTCAGGGAAAGTCAGGGAATTTTATTCTCAAATTTGAGTCGACACCCTGTAACAACTTCTTGGGAAATTCCATTGACCGAAAGCGACAGACGGCCGAACTAGTAATTTGGCCATAAAAGCCGTTTGCCCTAACAGGTCGTCTGGCCGAAAATGCCGTTTAGCCGAAATGGATTTTTGACATATTGGGCCATTTGGCCAAATGTCAATGACTGAACGGGTAATATGGTCAAAAATGGCCACTCGTTTGGCTAAATGGCCTTTTTGTCAATTGATCATTGAACAAAATTCCTTAGCCTCTCTTCTTTTAAGTCGATATTGGCCTTTAGACAAAAGATATTTTAGTTACAAGATAAAGATTGTCGCTGTCCGGAACATCTTTTGCTTGCGAGGATCGGCATCATCCCAGTTATAACGCATACCGCCTCATATGATATGGTGCGAGATGCGCTTACGACTCGTAGACACATCAGCACGTAGTAGGCCCATGCTGGTACGCCATAGCGGATAATAGACACCTGACTATGCACCGCCGATCTGTTCGACATCGTTCACGATAAAGACTTTATCGCTAATGATGCCCGTTGGCATGCATAATCGACGTCGCACAATTGTGCACATCGTCGATCATCACACCCAGATGCTTCAATGGCCTCACGGACTTAACTGTACAGGTCCCTACTCTTATCCTCGCTTGCTGCAACCCATGATGGTCAACGGTCAACAACGACCTCGGTCTTGTGATGTGCAAGGGACAACCCCCTAGAGTTGAGCCATTCCTCTGCCTATAGGGGCCCCACACACGCTCCGATATGTTGTACCATTTTGACTCCGCCCCCAGCAAATTTGGTTCGCCCGGAGTAAAGTCGGGCCGTCTGAGGGCAAGTTATACGACTGTTGGACATACGGTTTCAAGGTTGATGCACAGCCAAGATATTTAACAAAAAACCCAGATTAATCCACCTAGCGGTGATGGTGCCTTTCTCGTTCGTTCAAAAGGTTTGGAAAAATCTAAAATAACACCAATATATGGATTGGTATTATTTTTCAATTTGTTTATAGAAAAGATATTTTAGTTACTAGATAAAGAGACTTCGACGTCGTGGCGCTGCAGGAGATTTGCTGGACAGGACAGAAAGTGTGGAAAAGCGGGCATCGAGCGGCTACCTTCTACCAAAGCTGTGGCACCACCAACGAGCTGGGAACCGGCTTCATAGTGCTGGGTAAGATGCGCCAACGCGTGATTGGGTGGCAGCCAATCAACGCAAGGATGTGCAAGCTGAGGATTAAAGGCCGTTTCTTCAACTATAGCATCATCAACGTGCACTGCCCACACGAAGGGAGACCCGACGACGAGAAAGAAGCGTTCTACGCACAGCTGGAGCAGACATACGATGGATGCCCACTGCGGGCGTTAAAATCGTCATCGGTGACATGAACGCACAGGTAGGAAGGGAGGAAATGTATAGACCGGTCATCGGACCGGATAGTCTGCACACCGTATCGAATGACAACGGCCAACGATGCATAAACTTCGCAGCCTCCCGCGGAATGGTAGTCCGAAGCACCTTCTTTCCCCGCAAAAATATCCACAAGGCCACATGGAGATCACCTAACCAAGAAACGGAAAACCAAATCGACCACGTTCTAATCGACGGTAAATTCTTCTCCGACATCACGAACGTCCGCACTTACCGCAGTGCGAATATTGAATCCGACCACTACCTCGTTGCAGTATGCCTGCGCTCAAAACTCTCGACGGTGTACAACACGCGTCGAAGTCGGACGCCGCGGCCTAACATTGGGCGGCTACAAGATGGTAGACTAGCCCAAGAATACGCGCAGCAGCTGGAAGTGGCACTTCCAACGGAAGAGCAGCTAGGCGCAGCGTCTCTTGAAGATGGCTGGAGAGATATTCGATCCGCCATTGGTAGGACCGCAACCGCTGCACTTGTCACGGTGCCCCCGGATCAGAGAAATGACTGGTATGACGGCGAATGTGAGCAGTTAGTGAAAGAGAAGAATGCAGCATGGGCGAGATTGCTGCAACACAGCACGAGGGCGAACGAGGCACGATATAAACAGGCGCGGAACAGACAAAACTCGATTTTCCGGAGGAAAAAGCGCCAGCAGGAAGATCGAAACCGTGAAGAAACGGAGCAACTGTACCGCGCTAATAACACACGAAAGTTCTATGAGAAGTTAAACCGTTCACGTAAGGGCCACGTGCCACAGCCTGATATGTGTAAGGACATAAACAGGAACCTTCTTACGAACGAGCGTGAGGTGATCCAAAGGTGGCGGCAGCACTACGAAGAACACCTGAATGGCGATGTGGCAGACGAAGATGGCGGTATGGTGATGGACCTGGGAGAACGCGCGCAGGACATAATTCTACCGGCTCCGGATCTCCAGGAAATCCAGGAGGAGATTGGCCGGCTGAAGAACAACAAAGCCCTTTGGGGTTGACCAACTACCAGGAGAGCTTTTAAACACGGTGGTGAGGCACTGGCTAGAGCGCTGCACTGGGTCATTACCAAGATTTGGGAGGAGGAAGTTTTGCCGCAGGAGTGGATGGAAGGTGTCGTGTGTCCCATCTACAAAAAGGGCGATAAGCTGGATTGTAGCAACTACCGCGCAATCACATTGCTGAACGCCTACAAGGTACTCTCCCAAATTTTATGCCGTCGACTAGCACCAACTGCAAGGGAGTTCGTGGGGCAGTACCAGGCGGGTTTTATGGGCGAACGCTCCACCACGGACCAGGTGTTCGCCATTCGCCAAGTACTGCAAAAATGCCGCGAATACAACGTGCCCACACATCATCTATTCATCGACTTCAAAGCCGCATATGATACAATCGATCGGGACCAGCTATGGCAGCTAATGCACGAATACGGTTTTCCGGATAAACTGACACGGTTGATCAGAGCGACGATGGATCGGGTGATGTGCGTAGTTCGAGTTTCAGGGGCATTCTCGAGTCTCTTCGAAACCCGCAGAGGGATACGGCAAGGTGATGGTCTTTCGTGTTTGCTATTCAACATCGCTTTGGAAGGGGTAATACGAAGAGCAGGGATTAACACGAGTGGTACAATTTTCAACAAGTCCGTCCAGCTATTTGGTTTCGCCGACGACATAGATATTATGGCACGTAACTTTGAGAAGATGGAGGAAGCCTACATCAGACTGAAGAGGGAAGCTAAGCGGATCGGACTAGTCATCAACACGTCGAAGACGAAGTACATGATAGGAAGAGGTTCAAGAGAAGACAATGTGAGCCACCCACCGCGAGTTTGCATCGGTGGTGACGAAATCGAGGTGGTAGAAGAATTTGTGTACTTGGGCTCACTGGTGACTGCCGAAAATGACACCAGCAGAGAAATTCGGAGACGCATAGTGGCTGGAAATCGTACGTACTTTGGACTCCTCAAAACGCTTCGATCGAATAGAGTTCGCCGCCGTACCAAACTGATTATCTACAAAACGCTTATTAGACTTGTAGTCCTCTACGCTACGGACACGAGACCTGGACGATGCTCGTAGAGAACCAACGCGCCCTTGGAGTTTTCGAAAGGAAAATGCTGCGTACCATGTATGGTGGGGGGCAGATGACGGACGGTACGTGGAGGAGGCGAATGAACCACGAATTGCATCAGCTGTTGGGAGAACCATCCATCGTTCACACCGCGAAAATCGAACGACTGCGATGGGCCGGGCACGTAGCCAGAATGTCGGACAGTAACCCGGTGAAAATGGTTCTCGACAACGATCCGACGGGCACAAGAAGGCGAGGTGCGCAGCGGGCAAGGTGGATCGATCAGGTGGAAGATGACTTGCGGACCCTCCGTAGACTGCGTGGTTGGCGACGTGTAGCCATGGACCGAGCCGAATGGAGAAGACTCTTATATACCGCACAGGCCACTTCGGCCTTAGTCTGATTAAATAAAAAATAATAAAGATTGTTGCTGTCGTCGCTGTCCGGAACATCTTTTGCCTGCGAGGATAGGGGAGCTAAATGTCAAAGCAGGAAAATCCATACGATTTGACAGGTATGTACCACACATGTTTCGGACAGCAGAACAAAGGGAACCGAAGCGACAATCTTTATCTAGTAACTAAAATATCTTTTGTTTATAGGCATAACCAAATTTCTCGCCAAACGGGCTTGGGCGGGCTTGGTAGTCATATGGCTACTGCTTCTGCCTCATACGCAGGAGGTCGTGGGTTCAATCCCAGGTCCGTTCCATTCTCTTACTTTGTATCTTTCTCTTTATTTCTCATGTTCTAGCAATCGCTAGAACTGGAAATGGACTTCCATACCGTTTCCATTACTATTCCTATACCTTCAACTTGAGTATTCTAACAGTAATCTGCTAGAATTGGAAATGAACTCTAGAGCTCGTTTCCTACATCCAATTAGAAATTGCATCAGTTACCTTCTCCTATCTATCACATTGGCAGCTCGTTAACCAAGACGGACCTCTGCCTCTCCAACCTAACCCAGAAATTCCAACAAATTCCGCATGAACTCGTGGCAAGTGCAGAGGTATATTCGGCTTGCAGTGGGCGAGTGATTGCATCATCATTTCCTCCCCTTCCCTACATTGACTTGCATTCTGACGTGGCAGGCGCCAGTATGACCTAACAAATGAGATCACCAGTACTTGTACATTGAAGATGTGTGCTAGTCCCAAGCAAACATCTGTTGGTTCCCTGTGCAAGAACAGCTGATCTGGTCATAATGGAGTAGCAACTACGAGCAGTCAATCAAGCTCAAGCTCAAGCTCAGCTCATAACCAAATTTCTCGCCAAACGCAACTTGTTGCAAACAAATCGGATGAGCATAAGAGCAAAAAATGGCATTTTATTTTGTAGTTTTAAAATTAGTATTTTCGCCATAACTTCTGACCCAATTGTACGATCCGGCCAAGTTTCTATAGGAAACCATGGGACAAGATTCTGCGTCGAATGCAATCTCTTGCGAGCGACCTGAGAAGCACACATATTGCACATCAGTCACAGTAACTTATATATGACCGGATTCAGTCACAATATGGCTACTGCAACCAGATTTGTTGAACTTGTGTTGCTTGGGGAATAGATGAAGCACAGACATAACACATTGAACATTCACTCATCAAATTCTTCGTCGTTAAAACACTAACGACATCTGTTGATTTCAGTTAGTTGGGCAAATCACGAACCAGATGACGATAGTGAGCAAACGTCAAACTTGAGCATATCCGATGCGCGCGCTACGAGTGATCGATTGGCCAACTAATGATTATTTGAATCGACCAGTAAATCAGTAAACGATGTAAATTTGACGAGTGTTATGTCTGTTTGTCTGTGGATGAATTCTAAGTGCTAAAAAAGTGAGCTAGACTTTTTTGAACTCTTTTTCACAATAAATAGTACTTCGACCATAACTTCTAAGCCCATAGTCCGATCTGGTCAATTTTCGATAAGAAACTACGAGACATTCTGCCGCGAATGCAATCTAATGCGAGCAAATTGGTTGAGGAAAAGTGCCTGCAAAATTAGTGACATTTTTTAGCGATTTTTCCATAAAAAACCCTGATTAATCCACCTAGCGGTGATGGTGCCTTTCTCGTGCATTATAAAAATAGTATTTTGGCAATTACTCTTGAGCCCATAGTCCGATCTGGCCAATTTTCAATAGGAAACAATGGGAGTGTATTCTGCGTCGAATGCAACTTGTTGCGAGTAAATCGGTTAAGGATAAGTGCCTGAAAAATGAGTGACATTTTTTTACTTAATTTTTCTATAAAAAAGTGGAATTTTGGCCATAACTTCCGAGCCCATAGTCCGATCTGACCAATTTTCAATAGGAAATAATGGTAGAGTATCCTGTGTCGAATGCAATTTGTTGCGAGTAAATCGGTTAACCTCTAATCCCAAGGCGTCAAGCCACCCGTGCCGAGGCCATGCATGGCCAGGGGGGTGAAATAATAAGCTAGGCCTTTAACGGAGCCTGTGGGGTACCTGGGCACCCTCCACAGTAATTGTCCCTTACCGCGTCATGCTGGGCTCTGGCGTGGTGGACCTCTTTTCCCGAGCAACTCCTGGGACCAAAATGGAAAACCAAGTCAATTCTTCAATTAGGGGTAGTAGTGTAGGCGACAACCCCTTCGCAAGAGGTGGGTTGTTGTGGGTTGAAAAATGCCGGTAGGGGTTATTGACGGCCCATGGCTGGTGGAGGCGATGAACCGCAAACGCGATGGGCTTTCGGCCTTCGAGGTGGCAACGGAACAGCTGGACGCCATCATCGACTTTGCGTCATCGAAGCATAATATCAGTAAGGACCTCAAGAGGAGCTTGCAGAAACTTCGAAAGTCGATGCTGGACGCCAAGCTGGACGGCCAAGTGTAAACCCGTGAAATCCGTGGAGTCGAGGTCTACCCAGACTGAGGCCCAAGGATTCGCGGACTCGGGCAAGGTCGAATCGACCGAGGGCGTGCCAGCGAAGACGGTGGTACCAAAGTCTACCAAGACTGAGGCTCAAGTATTTGCGGGTACGTCGGGGGTGACTGCTCCAACGGAGCAGACACAAAAACGGGGGAGACAGTCTCCAGGGGATGAGCTCCCTGGGGGCCGCTCCAAAACGCGGAGGGTTACTACCCCGGACAAGGGTAGTGGGGCTGGGAAGCTGAACCCCGGCCAGGTACCTCCAAAACCGGGGGAGGAAGGACCTGGAAAGGTCCGTCCACCCAGGAAAGACGGTGGTAAGGGGTTACGGCAGGCTGAGAGCTCTCAGCCGCACCAGACCAGGGAAATAAAGGGGTGACGGGATGACGCCTCCTGGACCCTGGTCAAGAACAAGAGGAAACCGAAGACGTCAAGGGCCGAAAAGAAGGCCCAGGCGAATGAGGGTTGCAAGAAGTCTAGGGTGACGCCAATCGCTCCAGGGGCGATGCCCTAGTCATCACGGTGGACGAGGTTAAGTACTCGAACGTTTTGAAGGTGATGAGGAGTGACGTCAAGCTCGGTGAACTCGGCGCCGACGTACGTCGAATAAGACGTACCTGGATGGGCGAGATGATCCTCGAGCTGAAGCGGGGCGTCTCGCAAAAGGGCGCTGCCTACAAGAAGTTGGCGGAGGAAGTCCTAGGCGAGACGGTCAAGGTGAGGGCACTCACGACGGAGGTGAATCTAAGGGTTAAAGACCTGGACGAGATCACCGAAGTTGAAGAGCTCGTCACGGCACTGCGGCGACAGTGTGAAGTGGAGACGCCCACCGCAGCCGTTCGGCTACGGAAAGGTCCGGCAGGGACGCAGGTAGCATTGGTTCGGCTATCTGCAGCGGACGCCTCCAAGGTAGTCAAGTTAGGGAGCGTCAAGGTGGGATGGTTGGTATGCCCTGTGCGCATATACGAGCAACCCGAAGTTTGCTTCAAGTGCCTGGAACCGGGGCACAAGCAATGGGACTGCAAAGGCCCTGACAGAAGCAATCTCTGCCGACGCTGCGGATTGGAGGGACATAAGGCACAAAGCTGCACGAACCCTCCCGAATGGTTTGATTTGTTCCAACAAAGCTGTGAACAATCTCTGCCGACGCTGCGGATTGGAGGGACATAAGGCACAATGCTGCACGAACCCTCCCAATTGTTTGATTTGTTCCAGCAAAGCTGTGAACAGCAAGCACCCCATGTTCGATGTGCCCGGCGTTTAAGCGTGCAGCAAAATCACACTGCAGGTAACGCAGCTGACTTGCTCGGCCTCGCCCGAGTGTTTGGTGTGCGCAGGTTTAGAGGAAACGGCGGAACATGTGTTGTTCGTGTGCTCACGTTTTCGCGCAATGCGTGACTACATGCTTGCCTACATACGTGACTGCATGTGGTCTGGACACTACCCCGGACAACCTAGTTCGGAGGATGTGTAAAGATGAAGTTGGCTGGAACGCCGTTTTATCGGCTATCGCCCAAATCGTCTCGGAGTTACACAGAAGGTGGCGCGTGGACTCAAGGATGGCTAGTTCAGGCGCAAATAAGAGGTGGTCCAAGGCATCGGAGTCGGCTTCATGGGTCATACCGGGGGTCATGCTCTGTGGTCGAACTCGATCCTTTTATCGAACAAGTGGCCGCGCGAAGAACAACATGGTATCGTCGCTTTCGCGGCGTCGGTCAACGGGGCGGGTTCCGAGCCCGAGGACGGAGAGGGGTCCTCGTCAAGGCTGGGGCAGGCGTAGGCCTCGCGTCGGCAAGTCCCTCTGTGTGCTGGCCAATAGGCCCTATCGCAGAAAGGTCAATTTGGGGTGCACGCGGCATCATCATTCTTGATACCAGTCGTGCAGAGGGAAGCAGGCGCGAAGTCGACCCTTCCCACCTTCCGAGGACATAGGGCGTGGTAAGGCCACCTGGAAAGCCGGCAACGCGCTGGCACGATACCATGGTGTTCTTCTAAAAAACCGAGTTACGATGTTCGGTGCTGCAAGGACACGCAGCTAACCTCGAGGGTGCGTTGTGCACTGGCCCCCCTTTGAAGCATTACTTTCTGGTTGTACCGAAGGGACTATGGGCTTGGCGGCAATGGAAACGGTTTAGCGGGTCGGGGATATAGTCCTGCCTCCCTCGTTTGTTGTTGGAGGTGATCCCTAACCCCGCACTTCCTGGACAACCCAGGATGTCTGTTGAGCAGATTCCCCCTCCATTGCTTAGGAAGAAAAAAAAACACACACACACCGCGCTGCCTGCCTCAGAGCTAGGAGGCACTTTCAGAGGGCACGGTCTGAAATGGTCAGAGAGGAGCGAAAGATAGTTTTCCGTGAAGCTAGAGCGGCTTTCAAACGGGCGATCCAAATCAGTAAGTCCAACTGCTTCAAGGAGTTGTGCCGGGAAGCTGACGCTGATCCTTGGGGTAACGCTTATCGAGTCGTGACAAAGAAGATCAGGGGTCCTGCGACGCCAGCCGAAATGTGTCCGGACAAGCTGAAGATCATCGTGGACGGCCTTTTCCCGCAGCATGGTGCTACGACGTGGCCGCGTACGCCGTACGAAGATGAAGACCGAGTAACCGCTGCAGGTATGCAAGTCTCCAATGACGAGCTATTATCAGTGGCGAAAGGTTTGAAGATGAAGAAAGCTCCGGGTCCGGATGGAATTCCAAATGTGGCTCTAAAATCCGCGATTTTGGCGTTTCCGGACCTGTTCAGGATGGTGCTGCAGAAGTGTTTAGTAGACGGTAATTTTCCGGACACGTGGAAGATCCAGAAACTGGTGCTGCTGCCGAAACCAGGAAAACCGCCGGGGAATCCAGCATCGTATAGGCCCATATGTCTGCTGGATACACTGGGGAAGCTTCTAGAAAGGGTTATCCTTAATAGGCTTACACAGTTCACGGAGGGTGAGACTGGCTTATCGGAAAAACAGTTCGGATTCCGCAAAGGCAGATCGACTGTGGATGCAATCAGGACAGTCATTGAAGATGCAGAGAGGGCGTCCAAGAAGAAGAGGAGCGGCAATCGGTTCTGCGCGGTAGTGACGATTGACGTCAAAAACGCGTTCAATAGTTCCAGCTGGGAGGCCATCGCCGCAGCGCTGCATGAAATGCGAATCCCCGACTTCCTGTGTAAGATCCTTAGAAGCTACTTCCTGAACCGGATTCTGGTTTACGACACGAACTCGGGGCAGAAGTCGATCAGGGTTACGGCGGGCGTTCCACAAGGGTCCATACTAGGCCCGACGTTATGGAATGTGATGTACAACGGGGTGCTGATGCTGAAGTTGCCCAAAGGTGTAAAGATTTACGGATTCGCGGATGATGTCGATAACCGGTGAGTCACTGGAGGAGGTGGAAATGCTGGTGGCGGAGGCGACCGACGCAGTAGAAACCTGGATGAATGGAGTCAAGCTGCAGCTGGCTCATCACAAAACGGAAGTGATGCTGGTCAGCAACTGCAAAGTAATCCAGCGGATGCAGATTACCATCGGAGGGCACGACATCCCGTCGGTGCGGACTCTGAGACATCTAAGTGTGATGATTGATGACCGGTTGAACTTCAACACCCACGTGGACTAATTCTGTGAAAAGGTGGCTAAAATGATCAGTGCGTTAGCAAGGATCATGCCGAACGTCGATACTAAGGTACGGAGTTCTAGCCTGGGGAGCTGCGCTCAAGACGAAACGTAACCGGAGGAAGCTGAATAGTGTGTTTCGTCTGATGGCCATTCGAGTCGCGAGTGCGTACCGAACTATTTCGTCGGTTGCAGTTTGCGTTATCGCAGGGATGATTCCAGTCTGCATAACCCTAGCAGAGGATATCGAGTGCTACCAACGGAGGGATACCAGAAATGTGAGGAAGGCGGTGAGACTAGACTCTATGGTGAAGTGGCAGCAGGAGTGGGACAATGCGGATAATGGAAGGTGGACCCATCGGCTCATCCCCAATGTGTAGACGTGGGTGAACAGGGAGCATGGTGAGGTGAACTTTTACCTTACACAGTTCCTGTCCGGACACGGTTGTTTCCGCCAATATTTGCACCGGTGTTTCCATGCGTCATCGCCATTCTGCCCGGCGTGTATCAACGTGGAGGAGACTCCAGAGCACGTGATATTTGACTGCCCGAGGTTTGCGGAGGCACGTAGAAGATTGCCTGCCATAAGGGCGAACAACATCGCAGAGCGAATGTGTCATGATGAAGGTACGTGGCATGCGGTAACCAGAGTCGTGACACAAATAATGTCAGAGCTGCAGCGTCGATGGAGAAGGGACCAGTAAGCAAGCGTCGGTTTGGAGGGAAATCCAACACAGTGAGCAGTGTTTGGTCTCGAGTCGTCGGGGCGGCAGCGAACCGGAAGTCTTCTGCCAACCGGAATCGTCGGACCGACCTCGGCACTCGAACCGTTGATTTTTTGGGAAATGAGTGAAATGGTCCGTTTTAGCATGAAAAACTCAGATGTGTGTGTGTGTGGGTCATCCTCTATCCCTCACCCAGCCGGGGGTGTTGATCAAGTAGTACTACGAATAATTTGATCATATCTCATGCTCCGTAATGGTGCCCTTTTTGTTATGAACACTAGTGCTGTAAAAAGGAATCACTGCTGAAGCAACAAGGGTGTCTTCAGAGAGTGTAGGGGATGAGGATGCACTAGCTATCCATAACAGGTACAGCAAAACATCACAAGGACGCCCTTATTCGTACTGACTACTCAGGGAGTAGAAGGTCGAGAAGAGCCACCGTTGCCAACTAGAGCGTGAACCGGATACCTGGGACTCCCACAATATCCGCAGCACTAGCAACAAACGATGCCCTGTACGTATTTAGTTTTCAATATACAAGAGGTATAAAACATCAAATTAAAAATATAATTAACCCTCTAATTCCCAAGACCGATATTAGACGGGGTATCGTATTTATTTATTAAGTTTTCAAATAACCATAATTCATGACTCATTTTGATTTTGTTCAATAATATAGACTTAGATGCGTGATTCAAAGTTATTTAAAGCTAAATTGGAGAATCCAAGTAATAAAAAAATGTTGAAAATTAGTGTGGTGTTTAAATTCCAATCGCTTTGGAAAGTAAATAATTATAAGCTTAGAATTCATCCACAACTAAATGTAATGGAGATCTATATGGTCTTAGGTCTCGAATTTATTACAAGAAAATTTAAAAATTACATACGACTTTCAAAAAGACGGAAATTCGGAAATTATAAGCAGATTCAAAAAAATATGTCCGAGGATAAAAAACTATTAAAAGAAAAAAGTGGTTTGGAGTAAATACGAACATTTGGGTCTTAGAGGGTTAATGGAAACAACTGGAACTTGCTCACCAAATTCTTGGGTCCGTTTTATACTTCAACTTCTTTGGATCGTCAGTCATGAATTGAAATTTCTGTCACGACATCACATTTGTTGGCTTGAGAAAGCGTCCTTCACTACCTCCTCGATAAATAAAACAGCGAGAATTGAAGCCAGCGATTTATTGAGTTGAGTCATGAATTCTTGATGGAGAATCCCCACATTACTTTACACAAACTTCATTAACACAATAATAATCACGGTGTCTCTATGAGGAAACATTATTTTGCAAAAATCAGTATCTTTGAAACACCCACCACGTGAAAGTAGACGCTCTCCTCTTTCATATAGTGGGTGAACTAAAATGTTCCATCGGGGGATCTAGAACAATTTTTATTTTTTTCACTATTTTTGGTGCAAACTCCACAGAAATCTCAAATGATAGCCGATTTAACCCCCACAAAATTGTATGGAAAAATGACCCCCGATAGAACATTTTAAAAATTCACTTACGTGAAAGAGGAAAACCTATACTTTCGTGTAGTGAGTGTTTTAGGGATACTGATTTTTTGAAAATAAGCCTCTTCGGAAAAACACACCGTGATAATCACTAAATTTTACAAAGGATCACTAAAATTAGTATTCCATCCATCAATTTTGAAGAATTTTTCATTTAGTTTTTAATGAGAATCGGAAATACGACAGATGAAAATCGAAAACACTTCCATTTTATATCGTGCGATTACATCCTCTTGAAAGCCGCTTTCGCTGAAACAGATTGGGATGTTCTATTGCGGTTTGGCACTATCGACGAGGCGCTTTCCGCCTTCTACAACAAGCTTAATTTGGTTTGCAATGGCTTGGTGGCTCGAAGAAGACGATCGTTTAACTCTGCATCCAACAAACCATGGTGGACCTCTGAGCTCCGTAATCTCCGTAACACACTCAGAAAAGCAAGACAGCGATTTTTTGGCACGAAGTCCGAGGATGCTCGGCATGTTCTTCGCGAGGTGGAAGAAACTTACAAGTTTGCTTTGCAATCCACCTATGAAAACTATATATCCGTGGTTGATACTTTTGTAAAACAGAATCCATCACGTTTCTGGGATTTTGTAAAGGAACGGAAATCATCAGCCAGAATTCCTAGTAATGTCAGCTACAACAATATGCAAGCTTGTTCAAATGATGAAGCTGCCAACCTCTTCTCTTTGTTTTTCGAGAGTGTATTCAGCAAGGTTTCTCCAGTTCTTCGTCAAGATTGCTTCGCCCATATTACCTCGCACATCATTAACCTTCCTGTCAAACAGTTCTCTGTAGATGAAGTGTTAATAGCCATTGAACAGCTTGACTCTAAGAAAGGGTCAGGTACGGACGGATTTCCTCCTCTGTTCCTGAAAAAGTGCTCCATTGAATTAGCCACTCCGATCACGGTTTTATTCAACCGTTCGCTACATGAAAAGACATTCCCAGCACTTTGGAAAACAGCTTACATCATTCCGATTCATAAATCGGGCAACATCAGAAATGTGGCGAACTATCGGGGTATTTCCATACTATGCTGCTTAAGCAAAGTATTCGAGAAGCTGATGCACAACATCATTTATACCATTGCCGCACCAATTATCTCGAGCAATCAACACGGTTTCATGAGACAGCGCTCGACCACATCTAACCTAATGTGCTACATGTCCACGCTTTCAAGAGAAATAGAAAAGAGAAAGCAAATCGATTCGGTATACGTTGACTTCGCGAAAGCATTCGATACCGTACCTCACACCCTAGTAATCGAAAAACTAAAGCACATAGGCTTCCCGAGCTGGATTACGAAATGGATTTCCTCGTATCTTTCTGATCGTTCCTCGTATGTACTAGTCAACTCAGCAAGTTCCAACTCATTCTGTGTTACATCCGGAGTGCCGCAAGGTAGTGTAATGGGTCCACTGCTATTCAACATTTTTGTGAATGACCTGTGCGTTATGCTGTCCTCTTCTAAGCTCTCATTCGCCGATGATTTGAAGTTTTTTCGCGTCGTAGAATTCCCTGATGACTGCACCGCCCTGCAGGAAGATATCAACAACATGATGATCTGGTGCAGCGATAATGGCATGCGCGTGAACAACAATAAGTGCAAAGTCATATCGTTCACTCGTTCCAAGAACCCAGTACACCACCAATACATTTTAGGAACGGAAATATTGCAACGAGTTACTTCCATCTGCGATCTTGGAGTCATCATCGACAGTAAACTTCAATTCAAGGAGCATGTAGGGATAACGACTGCCAGAGCTCTGTCAACCTTAGGGTTCATTTGCCGTCACGCCTCCGAATTCACTGACATATACGCATTGAAATCGCTTTATTGCACATTGGTACGTAGCGTTCTAGAGTATGCTGCTCCAGTTTGGACTCCGTACCATGTCTCACACATACTTTCCATCGAACGCGTCCAGAAAAAGTTTGTTAGATTTGCACTGCGGCTGTTACCCTGGAATGATCGAAACAATCTTCCTGCGTATTCTGATTATTATTTAATCAGACTAAGGCCGAAGTGGCCTGTGCGGTATATAAGAGTCTTCTCCATTCGGCTCGGTCCATGGCTACACGTCGCCAACCACGCAGTCTACGGAGGGTCCGCAAGTCATCTTCCACCTGATCGATCCACCTTGCCCGCTGCGCACCTCGCCTTCTTGTGCCCGTCGGATCGTTGTCGAGAACCATTTTCACCGGGTTACTGTCCGACATTCTGGCTACGTGCCCGGCCCATCGCAGTCGTCCGATTTTCGCGGTGTGAACGATGGATGGTTCTCCCAACAGCTGATGCAATTCGTGGTTCATTCGCCTCCTCCACGTACCGTCCGCCATCTGCACCCCACCATAGATGGTACGCAGCACTTTCCTTTCGAAAACTCCAAGTGCGCGTTGGTCCTCCACGAGCATCGTCCAGGTCTCGTGTCCGTAGAGGACTACCGATCTAATTAGCGTTTTGTAGATTGTCAGTTTGGTACGGTGGCGAACTCTATTCGATCGGAGCGTCTTGCGGAGTCCAAAGTACGTACGATTTCCAGCCACTATGCGTCTCCGAATTTCTCTGCTGATGTCATTTTCGGCAGTCACCAGTGAGCCCAAGTACACAAATTCTTCTACCACCTCGATTTCGTCACCACCGATGCAAACTCGCGGTAGGTGGCTCACATTGTCTTCTCTTGAACCTCTTCCTATCATGTACTTCGTCTTCGACGTGTTGATGACTAGTCCGATCCGCTTAGCTTCCCTCTTTAGTCTGATGTAGGCTTCCTCCATCTTCTCAAAGTTACGTGCCATAATATCTATGTCGTCGGCGAAACCAAATAGCTGGACGGACTTATTGAAAATTGTACCACTCGTGTTAATCTCTGCTCTTCGTATTACCTTCAAAGCGATGTTGAATAGCAAACACGAAAGACCATCACCTTGCCGTAACCCTCTGCGGGTTTCGAAGGGACTCGAGAATGCCCCTGAAACTCGAACTACGCACATCACCCGATCCATCGTCGCTTTGATCAACCGTGTCAGTTTATCCGGAAAACCGTGTTCGTGCATTAGCTGTCATAGCTGGTCCCGATCGATTGTATCATATGCGGCTTTGAAGTCGATGAATAGATGATGTGTGGGCACGCTGTATTCGCGGCATTTCTGCAGTACTTGGCGAATGGCGAACACCTGGTCCGTGGTGGAGCGTTCGCCCATAAAACCCGCCTGTTACTGCCCCAATTGGTGCTAGTCGACGGCATAAAATTTGGTAGAGTACCTTGTAGGCGGCGTCCAGCAATGTGATTGCGCGGTAGTTGCTATAATCCAGCTTATCGCCCTTTTTGTAGATGAGAAACACGACACCTCCCATCCACTCCTGCGGCAAAACTTCATCCTCCCAAATCTTGGTAATGACCCAGTGCGGCGCTCTATCCAGTATCTCACCACCATGTTTAAACAGCTCTCCTGGTAGTTGGCCAACCTCAGGCGCTTTGTTGTTTTCAGCCGGCCAATCTCCTCCTGGATTTTCTGGAGATCCAGAGCTGGTAAAATTATGTCCTGCGCGCGTTCTCCCAGGTCCATCACCATACCGCCATCTTCGACTGCCACATCGCCATTCAGGCGTTCTTCGTAGTGCTGCCGCCACCTTTGGATCACCTTACGCTCGTTCGTAAGAAAGTTCCCGTTTATGTCCTTACACATATCAGGCTGTGGCACGTGGCCCTTACGTGAACGGTTTAACTTCTCATAGAACTTTCGTGTGTTATTAGCGCGGTACAGTTGCTCCGTTTCTTCACGGTCTCGATCTTCCTGCTGGCGCTTTTTCCTCCGGAAAATCGAGTTCTGTCTGTTCCGCGCCTGTTTATATCGTGCCTCGTTCGCCCTCGTGCGGTGTTGCAGGAATCTCGCCCATGCTGCATTCTTCTCTTCCACTAACTGCTCACATTCGCCGTCATACCAGTCGTTTCTCTGATCCGGGGGCACCGTGCCAAGTGCAGCGGTTGCGGTGCTACCAATGGCGGATCGAATATCTCTCCAGCCACCTTCAAGAGACGCTGCGCCTAGCTGCTCTTCCGTTGGAAGTGCCACTTCCAGCTGCTGCGCGTATTCTTGGGCTAGTCTACCATCTTGTAGCCGCCCAATGTTAAGCCGCGGCGTCCGACTTCGACGCGTGTTGTACACCGTCGAGAGTTTTGAGCGCAGGCATACTGCAACGAGGTAGTGGTCGGATTCAATATTCGCACTGCGGTAAGTGCGGACGTTCGTGATGTCGGAGAAGAATTTACCGTCGATTAGAACGTGGTCGATTTGGTTTTCCGTTTCTTGGTTAGGTGATCTCCATGTGGCCTTGTGGGTATTTTTGCGGGCAAAGAAGGTGCTTCGGACTACCATTCCGCGGGAGGCTGCGAAGTTTATGCATCGTTGGCCGTTGTCATTCGATACGGTGTGCAGACTATCCGGTCCGATGACCGGTCTATACATTTCCTCCCTTCCTACCTGTGCGTTCATGTCACCGATGACGATTTTAACGTCCCGCAGTGGGCATCCATCGTATGTCTGCTCCAGCTGTGCGTAGAACGCTTCTTTCTCGTCGTCGGGTCTCCCTTCGTGTGGGCAGTGCACGTTGATGATGCTATAGTTGAAGAAACGGCCTTTAATCCTCAGCTTGCACATCCTTGCGTTGATTGGCTGCCACCCAATCACGCGTTGGCGCATCTTACCCAGCACTATGAAGCCGGTTCCCAGCTCGTTGGTGGTGCCACAGCTTTGGTAGAAGGTAGCCGCTCGATGCCCGCTTTTCCACACTTTCTGTCCTGTCCAGCAAATCTCCTGCAGCGCCACGACGTCGAAGTTGCGGGGATGTAATTCATCGTAGATCATCCTGTCGCAACCTGCGAAACCTAGCGACTTGCAATTCCATGTTCCAAGCTTCCAATCGTGATCCTGTATTCGTCGCCTAGGTCTTTGCCGATTATATCGAGTCGCATTATCTCTTATATTGTTCGTAATGATTGGTTTTCTAGGCGGCTTATTGGGCCAGCGCAAACCTCCTGTCTCGTCGGAGGGCCGTCATGTCAGGGCTGTTTAGCGTCCCACCTAACACCAGGACTTGGGCTTGTGCGCTTTGAGCGGCACACGGTCGCTTTGGTGGGGCCTACTTGCGGATACATGCAGCTTTTTATAGAGGTTTAACAGGGCCCACTGTCAAACCCCACCACATCCTAGGCAAGCCCCACAACTCGCAGATGGCCTGGGGAGGGATCGTCAAGCCCTTGGACATAGTCCCTGCTGCCCCTGCGTATTCTGAAAGGTGCCAATTGATCGGCTTAGAACCACTATCTACCAGACGAATAAAAATGCAATGCTTATTTATCTTCGACGTCATCGAAGGCAACATCGACTGTTCTGAGATCCTTGGGCAGATACCGTTTTACGTTCCCCCAGACGATTCCGGAACTCTAACTTACTGGCCGTTCCGTATTACCGTACGCATTATGGTTATAACAATCCGCTAGACTCCTGCATTCGCTCATTTAACTCTGCTTCAGATGTTTACGATTTTAATATCTCCAAACATGTTTTTAAAAGTCTGATGAACGGAATTTTTTAGTTATACGATAGCTTATATTAGGAGATAAGTACAGTCTGTACGATGTAGTGTCGAAGACGGTGATGAATAAATAAATAAAAAACGCTCGTTTCCCCTACATCCAATTAGAAATTCCATCAGTTGCTTTCTTCTATCTATAACATTGGCAGCTCGTTAACCAAGACGAACCTCTGCCTCTCGAACCTAACCCAAAAAATTCCGTATGAACTCGTGGCAAGTGCAGAGGTATATTCGGCTTGCAGTGGGCGAGTGATTACATCATCATTTCCTCCCCTTCCCTACATTGACTTGCATTCTGACGTAGCAGGCGCCAGTATGACCTAACAAATGAGATCACCAGTACTTGTACATTGAAGATGAGTGCTAGTCCCCGCAAACATCTGTTGGTTCTCTGTGCAAGAACAGCTGATCTGGTCATAATGGAGTAGCAACTACGGGCAGTCAATCAAGCTCAAACTAATGCTAAGAATGCCAAGCACGAAGGTTATTACGCTCCTTTTACTCTAAGCGTAAGATATCTGCTTACGAAAGCTGGAGTATAAACACTGATCTTTTTGGTTATTCAGTGCTGATTGAATAAATAATTGAAGCTGCAGACAAATAGCCAAATATTATTTCTGAGATTTTTATTGAATGAAGAAAAATAAATAAAATGGTCAAGTTTGGTCAACTGCTTACATGCAAATTGACATCGCAGCAGAGGCAGACCCAGAGGCTCATGGCGACGAAGCCTCAATAAAGAAATAAAAGAAGTCGACCGAAATCTAACCTGGCAACAGGTTAAAGCGATAGCCAGGCAACGCTCAGGATGGAGATCTTTCAAGTCGGCCCTTTGCACCACCGGAGGTGTACAGGATCCATAAGTAAAGTAAGTAAGTTACATGGTCTTAATTAGCATTAGCATTGAGCAATTCGCACAAATTCGTAGGTGGTACAAGCCAAGACTATTGTATGAGAGTAGCATCACTTTCATCCGTTTACACAGATATTGATTTGGGACTAACCACTATCTCTTAGATGGAAGCAATGCACTCTCCAATAGTCGAGATCTGTCCTGGCCACGTCCTTGCGAATGCTGAGGAAGGGGAAGGATGGTTAGTTGGACACCTACTTAAGAAAGATGCAGAGAACTCTACGACCTCTCATAGGTGCCACGGGAGGTTTTTTTTGGAATTGTTAGTTTGGAAGGTTATAACAGTAGGAATCGTTTCGGTAGAACGTGAAACACAGAAAGAACTAGAATAGAAATACAAAGAAGGAAAGGGACGAGCCTGGAATTGAACCCACAACCTCCTGCTTATAAGGCAGAAGCGCTAGCCACTGGACCACCGAGCTCGTCTGTAAGTAAGTTACATGGTCTTAATATTGTAACATATCAGGTGCTAAAATATGTATGGCATTTCTGAAAGGATTATAAATTAAGGTGACTTGTGGTGGCACTCCAATCTTTCTGTAGTTGTACCATAAAAATCATCAACTCAATATTAGTAATCGTGAGAAACTTGACACAGACAAACTTGAGGCAGACAAAAATAAACCCTTTTTTGTTAACATCCGATCACCGTAAACATTGCATTAATGTGGTCGATTTCAGTCTGAGTTCAGAGCGTTAATGAATAAAGCTTCCAATGAATGATTAAATTGGTAATGATTAAATCATTTAACTCTATGATTAACGATTATGATTAATGATTTATTCATTTTTGACAATGATTAAAGTACATTCAAAGTTAATTGCCTATATGCCGGGTATTAAGCCACCCGGAGTGGAAATTAATTACTATGTCTGAAACTTGATTATGCATATGTACAACATGTTTGTCCGAAACGGTTTGATCGAAAATAACAATTGGCGGATAGCGACAAACATCCGGAATGCTCATTCGGCCGAATTGATAATTTGATCGAAAAAACTGTTTGCCCTAACAGTGTAGAAATGGTAGTTTGGCAAAAAGAGTCATTTGGCTCTGCAAAACAAACATTGCAGCCAAACGGCTTTTTCTGCCAAATAACCTATTCGGCTAAACGGCTTTTTTTTGGCAAAGTAACCAATTCAGCCGAGCTACACTTGCCAAATGACCAAATTGCCAGGGGGGGGGGCTGGGTGCTTACCCCTTCCTTGAAAAAAATTAGCCCCCCTAGGATTTGAAAAGTAATATAAATTTTCAACATATAGCATAATGAATTACTGAAAAAGTTTGAAGACATATTCAGCCTATCATATTAAAATGAGTGTCAAGACAAATGAGCTTTTTTTTCATTTCTGAGAAAGATCCCTTTGTGGCAGTGAAATTGCACTTGTTGATAATTATGAAAAGGCAATATCTAATTGAACCGTTTGTTTGAGAAACTGCATATGTAACATTTTTGGCCAAAATGAGATTTTTATATATTCTGAATCCTCGTACAAAAATACGTATTCTGGCAAAACAAACGAAAAAAAAAAATTTTGTTTAGGAATGTATGAAATTTTTTTCGTTTGTTTGAGAAACTACATATGTCCACTAAGCTTGATATGAACAACAACGGAGAGCTACTCAAATATCAATCAAAGCAAACGTGATACTATGCATGTATTCAAAGACATGTGGTTAACCATCACGGACTGGAGTGTCAGTTTTCTACACAGTAGACTTCCGCTTGCCTAACAGCATGCTAATTTCCACAGATCCCATCAGCATCCGAGATAAATTTTCATAGCAATCTCTAAAGAATTCCTTTGAGAATCATCGAAGTATTCCAACCGGAATCCAGAAGAATTCACACTGGATTTCTTTCGGTATCGTTAAGGGATACCCTTGGGAATCTGTGGGAGATACCCTTCATAATCCATGGAGGATTTGTTTCATAATATCTCGTTAATTTGCTTCGGAATCTTCGGAAACTTCGACGGTTTGCATCGGAATTCCTAGAAGATTAATTTCGGGCTCCCTCGACGATTTACTTCGGAATCCTCCGAATATTTGCTTCGGAATCCTTCAACGATTTGCCTAGACATACATGATGGATTCCCTTCGGAATCGCTGGAGAATTCTTTACGGGATCTCTGGAGGATTGATTTGGAGTCCCTTCACAATTTTCTTCGGTATCCCTCTACAGATTGCTTCGGAATCATTCGACAATTTGCTTCTACATCACTGGAACATTGCCTACGAAATCCCTGAATATTTTCGTCGGAATTCCTGGAGGATTCTATTCGGAATCTCTAGAAGATTCTCATTGGAATCCATGAAACATTTCGGTCGGATTCACTAGAACATTCCCGTTCAAATTGCTGGAATATTCATGGAAGTCGAAACTCCTAGATGGTGGTGTTCATAAGATTCTCATTGGAAGCCCTGGAACATTCCTGTCGGAATCCCTGATGGATTGCCTTCAGAATTCATTGAGGAATGTCGCCTTTTTCCTTCATTTGAGATAGATAGTATATTTATGAAATATGTTATAATTTCCTACCGGTGTAACATATTGCCCTTTCAGTGTGCGGGACAAACCGAGCGCTACTACACTTAGATGCAAAGCCGTACGTCTTGACTTGAGTCGTTGTAGCAATCATCGGCTGGCAAACAAACATAGTTCGATACTATGGGCTACAGCAGAAAGCACATAGGGGCACAGTTCGGCATTTCATCCCATAGCTTCTATTTCCATCCCATCAAAAACAAAGCAATGAAAGGGAATTTGGTTGGTTTTTATTTTTGTGATTTTTTTCACCAGTGAGCACGCCCTGTTAGCAAAAAGAAGCTACGAGATAGGTGCTGTATTTCTTTGTTTTGCGATGAGATGAATATATGTTCAGTTAGATGGAAAACGGAACAGTTCCACTACTTGAGAAAAAAGAATATGGATGAGTGTGATTGATCCGTAATTACCTTAGGTGGTTGGACCGTATTTATCACATTATCAATAAGAAAGCTCAATGAGGTGGGAAAATGTTCGAGAATTTTTGAAAAAAAAGCTAGAGAAAATAAATGAAGTGGCTATAGTCCCCCCTAGGCATTGGGGCTAGTTAACCCAATGCGGAAAAATCCACGGAAATTTCAATAAACGCCCTAATTTTAACGGAAAATTCTGCGGACTTCTTTAATTTTGAATCGGCGTGGAAAATTATAGACCAACGGCGTGACGAATTTCAAACGGCGGCGCGCCGATGCAAAAATGCCGGCGGCGGCGGCGTGCCAAAAACTGTCGGCGGCGGCGGCGTGGCGCGGCGGCGCACACCTCTAGTCAAGGGATTTAAATGCTGTTTGCACAAAACTCTGAATTTCCAATAAACACGCTAAAGTGAACCGTGATATTTTAAGAAAAGGTAACCTTAATTTAAATTAGACAGAACTTGGGATTGTTTTGGTTGGATTTATAAGGTCCACAGACTTGTTTTACTTTACTACGCTTTACTAGGTCGATCGTAGAGACTTACTAAAATTTAAAAAAAATCGAATGAAGTTAAAAAACATCTTGGACTGTAAAAATAGTAACATTTTAAAAAGTTAGCCCCCCCTAGAATTTTTCATTAGTTATGCCAATAGGGGAACTGTTCCTGGAATTCATCTCATGGCTCCGATATTCATCCCTACAAAAACGAAGCAATGGAAAGCAATTTGATTCGTTTCTAATTTTTGTGATTTTTCTCAGCAGTGAACACGCATGTTGACAAAAAGAAGCGACAAAATTGTTGCTGTATTTCTTTGTTTCGCGATGAGATCAATATATGTTCAGTGAGATGGAGATCGGGACAGTTCCCCTACAAGATACAGATTCCATACCAAGGATATAAAGGGGCAATGAAACATTGAAAATCTTTGTTGCTTCTATCTGTGGAATCTCATATTAATTTATGTAGGTTTGTATCAGTTATCAAAATCACATGAGATGCTTCCAATTCATTCAGTAGTTTGTAACGACCAAACAACCTTTCACTTATTTTCACGCTGTGCGTCAACCAATGTTATGAAACATTTCAACAGCAATAACGATTCAATTTTCTTCATTTCCTTTTCACTGCCATCGATACTTTCCTTTTACAGCACCCCGTGGAGATCCGCCCTCCAATCAAACGTCTACCAAAAGCAGCAAACACCAGAGTGTCAACCATGTCATCGCTGTTTGCATCAAATCGTGGGCATGTGTTTTGTACACATGGCCTACATTTTATGACCCTCTGACTGTCGGCAAATTATCTAATGACTGTAATTTATCGGGAATATATAGACAAACTGATATGGCGGGTGACGATGATCATCACGTCGCTGTGTCATTCACGTTCGGGTGGGGGAATGCGGTATCAACTTTGGAGGAAATAGCCAAGCAGAATCTACGCATGGTCAGAGTTAGAATTGGAAGAAGATGTTGAACGTTTGTTTGCACTTGGCCGAACATATCCAGTATGCGCGCACACACACACATACATTCACAAACGGTTATATAATATGGGATATGGTGATAAAAATCCGGATCGTTTTACAATGGGGTCCTTTCAATTATTATTATTGCTTATATTGACTAGTTGGACCTTTTGGGACGGACGAAATGGGACTAAGTGTGCGGAGCCAGCAATGATTTTATGGTCGAATATTGTTCTGCCGCCGTGGGCATAGCATAGACAGAGAAATGATTTATTGAAAATTTTATATACACACCTAACACCCTAAACATATGATTTCTACACTATGGATTTTATATGACACGTTATTGTGGGTGCCATGATCGCTCAACGAGCTGTTAGTGATATAAATATTCAGTAAACGAAGGATTAGACAGTTTAGGGATAATAATTAGTAATTGTTTTAGTGAGTTTTTGGATTTGCTAACCACTTTTCTTTTATTAGAATTTATGTGATTATAGACTACTACATCGTATTAGTTGGTAGTTTTATTTTATGCAGGCTATATCGTGCTATATCTATTGATTTGACCTTGCAATCAAACCATTTAATTAAAACTGGTCATTAGAAAAAGGCTTGTGATCTGGGAATGGGCAGAATGATAGAAGTGATTAAAATTAAAAAGCAGGTGTTTGGAATACTACTTCTTCTTCTTTCTCTTATTCTTCTTCTATAGCTCTACATTCCAACTGGAGATTGGCCTGCTTTTCAGCATTTTAGCATTTCCTCAGTTATTGATTGAAAGGTTTGCTTGTGTGGAAGGACAATGGATACATGTCCAGGAAGCCGAGGATTATTTTTAAATTACTTTATTAGCGTGTGTTTATCAGTCGATGATGTTTCCCACCCGAAAACATCCCAGATGGGACTCAGAATCGAACTCGGTCACCATCTCCGGATTGGCAATCCTACGCCTTTTCTTACAAGGCTAACTAATGGAAATGTCGAAACGATTAAAATTGCTAGAATAGAATCATATGTACGAGGAACGGTTCGGGGCTTAAAAAAACAATCGCGACATTAATACATGGCACGGATTGGTTCTTCTTCTTCTTCTTCTTCTTATTGGCATTACATCCCCACACTGGGACAGAGCCGCCTCGCAGCTTAGTGTTCATTAAGCACTTCCACAGTTATTAACTGCGAGGTTTCTTAGCCATGTTACCATTTTTGCATTCGTATATCATGAGGCTAATACGATGATACTTTTATGCCCAGGGAAGTCGATACAATTTCCAATCCCAAAATTGCCTAGACCGGCACCGGGAATCGAACCCAGCCACCCTCAGCATGGTCTTGCTTTGTAGCCGCGCGTCTTACCGCACGGCTAAGGAGGGCACGGATTGGTATATGTATTGATTAAGGGGCGATTCAACTATGATGTCCACTACTTTTTGAGATTTCTAGACCCCCCTCCCATCTCTGTCACGCTTTTTTGTATACCCAATATATGTAGTGTCATAAAATCTTAGACCCCTAAAACATGTGACATCATTGTTGAATGACCCCTAATAGAACTTAACCCCTAGACGTCTGAATTACAAAAGAGGACGCATGGTCGATCGTTTGCAGCTTCTAAAATTTTAAACTTCTGATGATGCAGGGATATTCCTTGATGACCGGATGTTTATAGCTGATATGGCAATGGATCGGTGGTTGGCCTGGATGTGGCTATAGTGTGATTCTTATCCTGTCATCTAATGTGCGAAAATAGTAAAACTTTTTTATAGGGCATAAAGAAAATGAATTGAGCTGCTAAAAACAAGGCAACGTGATTTTTCAATTGAGTTAATTGCGTTTATCAGTTGAATAAATGCAAGATTCTAGGGTTATGTAATTAAAATGTGCTTGATACACTTTTAAAAAGCAACAGTGATACATATTTCCCTACAAAACGAAGTAGTATCGCTTAATTATTATTATTGCGCGATGAGTCAACATTTTACTCTATATCCAGATATGAGATCTTTTGCATTACCCAACTTTTGCTCTAGGTCGTTTCTTAAATAATCGCTCAACGCCTTAGGATGGTTATTGATAATTCATTCAAATGAAGAAAGCATCATACATCGAATTATTATGAGCAAGTTTCGTGAAGTAAACGAAAACATTGAGGAAATCGAATTTTGTATCTTAGAGGTCTGGCTGCCGCCCTACAAGTGTGTGATGACGGGTGAACACTTTTTAGTTAATCTAGTTTTACGATGGGGGCAATAAAACCGAAGCAGTTTCTAGTTTTCATTTTGATATTATCCATTTCTCGTTCATCTGCCGTTCATGTCTGTTTGCTGCCCAGTCGGAGATCCATTCGTTCAAGTTCCCCTCGTATCATATATCCACTTAATCGGATTTCTTTCTTTTAATTGGAATAGGCAGGCTCCGATGATGCACAAAGGCGTCGAACCTGTTTTTTGCTTCATAGATTTCCATTTTAACTGTTTTTCCAACCTTTTATCCGGTTTAGTGCGAAGGATATAAGAAGTTCCAATTATAGGGATACATGTTGCATCAAACAGATAAAGTGTCTCTCAAATACGACTGAATTCTGCATTGATACTCATTATTCGTTATTTCAGTGCTACCTTTTTGCGTTATTTTTTCTCCATCTAGATTGTATGCATCAGCAGTTTTATTGCGTAAAATATAGCTTCCTGTCATCTGCAACAATCATATCTATGATATAATGTCAACTGTACTCATCTTGTCTGTTTAGTAGGTAACCATCTTCTTTCTTATTCAACATATACCTTCATAAATTGTTAATTCCCATGCATTTCGTTTACGGATGCTATTTCAATGATTGCATGCTGGGATTTGTTTCCAAATACAAAAAGGAGAACCGAAAAAGAAGCCGTGAAGGTTTGATTTCTGATGGTTCTTTTGCTTCGCTTTCCATTTTTTCTTATTTCTCATCTCAAACGATTCCAACGGGTCTATCTAGTGGGCGTTGCCTTAGTAACCACCATGAATGGATATCAAAAATGCAATGGCATGCTACCTATTGAGAACTTGATCGTCTGATTGTTTTCACCATTTGGACCACTTTACTGGTAGGGTATCTGTTCCATTATTAATAACATGCTCCTATATAAATAACATTCGCAAAACAGGCAATTCAGGCTCAATTTGTGTCGTGTTTTGTTGTTATCCGGCGTGCTCACTGCTGAAAAAAATCTCAAAAATGAGAAATTAAACAAATTGCGCACCAATTCTTTGTTTTCGAATGGTATTGATTTGGGTACATGGTATGAATTTAAGCAAGGATGTTAACGATCATTCAGTAATTTGCGTTCGATCATTTAGTAGTTTGTCAATAACACATTCCAGAAGCTGAATTCCAAATCATGTTGTATGGTGGACTTCTAGTGCGAAGGTTTTTCTACAACTTTGCCTAATGGTTCGTTATTAGAATTCAACTAATAACGGAGTTAGAGCGCTAGTTGCAGTAACTTAAACTAAATGATTGAAATTTTTTTTATCATTTAGTCTAAGTTACTGAAACTATAGCCATAACTCCATTACTAGTGGAATTCAAACAACGAACCATTAGGCAGAGTTGTAGAAAAACCTTCGCACAAGAAGTCCACCATACAACATATTTTGAAATTCAACTTCTGGAATGGGTTATGGACAAACTACTAAATGATCGAACGCAAATTACTGAATGATCGTTAACATCCTTGAATTTAAGGAGCAGTTCCCCTATACTATTTGAATTTTTTTATTGCATTAGGCTCAAAAACAAAATTGTTTAATAAATATATATATACAGGGGATGTCCAAAATAACTGGGATAGGCAAATTTTGGGCATAATTAGATGTGTTGTAACTATGTCAAATATTATCCGATTTGGACAATTCAGGGATGCCTGAACTAGAAATTTAATGTAGTTTCACCATATGTTCATGGAACCGACCATGGCCATCGGATACCGGAGATATTCCGGGTTTTTCGAAGGTAGGTTCAGAACCGTAAATTTGTGGTGGGTATTAGGATAAGTGGTGGTTAGAAACAGAATAATATTAGTAACCACAAATAAAGTAGGGCTCTTTCTGATTGGAACCATATGTTGAAATTCGAAATCGGACCAGTATCAAGTGAGACATGGCCATTTGTTTAGAATCGGTGCCGATCGGGAGTTTTAAAAGGGACCAGGCTACAAATTCGAATTAAGCTTTTTGACCGATCTTCCATTATGATTACATTCCAGAAGTCTTATGTCACGTCAAGAATGGAAAACCAACCAAAAAGACGGATTTTGAAGTCGCTGGGGTGCCCCCGGGGAACCCGTAGAGGGGACATTTCAGTTTTGGCACCAAAGCTAGCCATTCGACGGTTCGTTTTTCATGATTTTCTATCAGGAAGCGAGGTATGAGTATAAAATGGACCATTGATGGCTATGACCGCTTCCGGGACCTACGGATTGTCCCCGGGGAACCCGTAGAAGGGGACATTTCTGTTTTAGCGCCAAAACTGGTCATTCGACGGTTCGTTTTTCATGGTTTTCTATCAGGAAGCGAGGTATGAGTATAAAATGGACCATTGACGGCTTTGACCGCTTCCAGGACCTACGGATTGTCCCCGAGGAACCCGTAGAGGGGACATTTCAGTTTTAGCGCCAAAACTGGTCATTCGACGGTTCGTTTTTCATGGTTTTCTATCAGGAAGCGAGGTATGAGTATGAAATGGACAACTGATAGCTTTGACCGCTTCCGGGACCTACGGATTGTCCCCGAGGAACCCGTAGAGGGGACATTTCTGTTTTAGCGCCAAAACTGGTCATTCGACGGTTCGTTTTTCATGGTTTTCTGTCAGGAAGCGAGGTATGAGTATAAAATGGACAACTGATAGCTTTGACCGCTTCCGGAACCTACGGATTGTCCCCGGGGAACCCGTAGAAGGGGATATTCCAGTTTTAGCGCCAAAACTGGTCGTTCGACGGATCGTGGCTTTCTATCAGGAAGCTAGGTATAAGTATAAAATGGACCATTGACGGCTTTGACCGCTTCCGGGACTTACGGATTGTCCCCGAGGAACCCGTAGAGGGGACATTTCTGTTTTAGTGCCAAAACTGGTCATTCGACGGTTCGTTTTTCATGGCATTCTATCAGGAAGCGAGATATGAGTATAAAATAGACAATTTATGACTTTGACCGCTTCCAGGACCTACAGATTGTCCCTGGGGAACCCGTAGAAGGGGACATTCCAGTTTTAGCGCCAAAACTGGTCATTCGACGGTTCGTTTTTCATAGTTTTCTATCAGAAAGCGAGGTATGAGTATAAAATGGACCATTGACGGCTTTGACCGCTTCCGGAACCGTCGAATGACCAGTTTTGGCGCTAAAATAGAAATGTCCCCTCTACGGGTTCCTCGGGGACAATCCGTAGGTCCCGGAAGCGGTCAAAGCTATCAATTTTCCATTTTATACTCATACCTCGCTTCCTGATAGAAAACCATGAAAAACGAACCGTCGAATGACCAGTTTTGGCGCTAAAACTGAAATGTCCCCTCTACGGGTTCTTTGGGGGCAATCCGTAGGTCTTGGAAGCGGTCAAAGCCGTCAATGGTCCATTTTATACTCATACCTCGCATCCTGATAGAAAACCATGAAAAATGAACCGTCGAATGGCTAGCTTTGGTGCCAAAACTGAAATGTCCCCTCTACGGGTACCCCGGGGGCACCACAGCGACTTCAAAATCCGTCTTTTTGGTTGGTTTTTCATTCTAGACGTGACAGAAGACTTCTGGAATGTAATCATAATGGAAGATCGGTCAAAAAGCTTGATTCAAATGAATTTGTGGTCCCTTTTAAAACTCCCAATCGGCACCGATTCTAAACAAATGGCCATATCTCACTTGATACTGGTCCGATTTCGAATTTCAACATATGGTTCCAATCAGAAAGAGCCCTACTTTATTTGTGATTACTAATATTATTCTGTTTCTAACCACTACTTATCCTAATACCCACCACAAATTTACGGTTCTGAACCTACCTTCGAAAATGCCCGGAATATCTCCGGTATCCGATGGCCATGGTCGGTTCCATGAACATATGGTGAAACAACATTAAATTTCTAGTTCAGGCATCCCTGAATTGTCCAAATCGGATAATATTTGACATAGTTACAACACATCTAATTATGCCCAAAATTTGCCTATCCCAGTTATTTTGGACATCCCCTGTAGATTATTATTTGATAAATTTTCAACCCACCATTATAGTTTAAAAACTTTTCCAAAGAACCCATTTTTTGACGCCTCTCATTTTTAAAACAAATTTTAAACAAAAAATCGAAAAAGTGCTGTTTATCAAGGTTGGGCTAAGATTCTCCCGATTTTGAACCAACAACATTAGGTCAATCCTTCATCACACGTGCAGCACTTTTTTGGTTTTTGTTTTTAATTTTTCAAATAGTTAGAGGCTTCATAAAATTTGGGTTCCTTGGGAAAGGTGATCTTGAATAAGTTACAGAATTGGCTCAGGAAATAAAACGAGATATAATTTTTGATTGGAACGGTTAATTACCTGCATATATTGTTAGCTCCAGGATCACTTACATGAATATCTAAAGAGATATGAATAAAATAAAGCAATAAAAAAGAATGCTGCATACTTCTTTTTGCAGACTAGTTGAATTATTTTGATTAGATCCAATGATCAAAATGTAACAGAAGTTCAAAAATTATTGCAACACTGTGGCAAATAATAAACGAAATTCCGCGGAATTTGAGCATGGCGAAATCTGATTTCTTGATTTCGTTTCGTTTCGTAAAATTACAAAAATTTCGCTAGAAAAAACAAGCTGTTAACGAAATTTCACGGAATTTCGAAACACATTTAAAGTTAAACTATACTGCCTCGTACGATCGTTTATTATTAAAATTTTTGGCTGAGCCGCAGAACAAAATCAGCTGTTTTCAAAACTTAATGTTATACAAATTTTTCTCTTAACGCTTACTACATAATCCCATTCTGAGTCGACAAATACGTACATTTTTAGTTTTCTTTTATAAAACGTCTTCAGTGTTTTGTTAGAAATGTCTAACAGAAAACGAAAAATATTCCTTAAACTATTCTATCCTATTTTTTCAAAAGTGATTCGACGCTATATTTAGACGACAGGCTCAGAATGTAAATGTAGTCAGATATGAATTAGATGACTTTGTCAAAAAGGTAAATCCGTGGCGCGGATTCCTAGGGTCCTTATGGAGTCTTTTTAGTGCTCTTTTTTCTTATTTAATGCCGATTTCTTCACTGCCGCTAGGGCCTCAAACCAGGTTTAAGAGCATGGGTGACCACCGCTCAAGAGTTGAGAAGGTCGTAAGGGAGCATTCATAAATTATGTAACGCTCAAAGGGAGGAGGGGAAGGAGGTTTCCGGAAGTGTGACAATCCTTACATTTTTTTAATGATGCATACAAAAAGTGTGACAAAGGGGGGGATTGAAAAATGACAAATTTTTAAGTTACGTTATTAATGGATCTTCCCTAAGGAAAACAAAATGCAACATTTTACGTGCAAACAACAAATTGAATCTTACCTAAAACTAAGAATAAAAAGTACAGAGGTTTGAAGATACTCCACACAACAGTCTATCTGTGAACAAATGTATGCTGTTAACAACTCTTTGTCTGCGTATACGCCTAGCAGATGTGGATATTTAGATGATTATCGCACTAGATAAAATATATAATCTATGCATTCTTTTTCTGGTTTTGAATCAGCTCAATACCATACAACCACACTGATAAGACAATATTAAGCATTCTTCAGCATGATTACATAATTCCTAAGTGAAATAAGGTTTTAACAAAATTTGAATCCGAATACAAAAAGTCCCACAATTTATATATTTTTATATACTTTCTGATATAAAATTGATCAGATTCGGGAGCACACACTCAGGGTGGCCACTGAACCGGGAAAACCGGGAATTAACCGGGAATCAGATAGAACCGGGAAAACCGGGAAATAACCGGGAATTTGATTTTTAGTTTTGTTTCGATAGACTAAATAAAATCTATCATCCACTAATTAACTTCTTGTTTGTTTTTTAAAACAATTTTTCTGATAATTGTTTACATTCTATTTAAATTTTAGGATTCATGAAATGCTGTTTGAATGAGTTTTGTTATCAAATTGTTATAGTTTTTTTTATTGGGATGTACATTTTTATAAGGAATTTTTATGAGCTCAGAAATCCCAATTTTCCGTGGTTTCTCAACAGTTGAATAACCTCTTCGTTTCCAGCATAACAACACAAAAATTCTTTGACAATCATAGGTTTTAGAAATCACGTCTTAACTCAAGAATTATGTTTACAGAAATTTATCAATCTCTTAAAATGATTTTTTTCGGATTTTCTGGAAGATTTTGCCCTCAGTATTGAAGGCAGTGTTGTAAAATGTCATTTGCATTCGTTTGTATAATTTTCCCAGAGCTTTTTTCAGAAGTTAGATATTGATTCTTGATGTATGACGAACTTATAGCGCCTAAATGTGCCTACAACTTTGTCTAACAAGACATTGCTGTAAATATGTAAGCTGGGGCATGGGAGGCAAAATGTCATTCAAATGACATTATGTCAAATGACCAGGGAATGTAAAATAACAACATTGCCAATGACAACAACATTATCCTTTCTTGTAAATGTTGGGACAAACTCAACTCGCAATAAGCATTTGTCCTAAACTGCAACAGAATAGGACAATGATCGCCTGCCGCGCATTTTGAGAAATAGTCGGTTTCCGATGATGTTTTTGGTTGAATAAGTATCAGTTATCATAGTTTAGACATAAACTTAACCATCTGTTGACATGATTTGTGTTTTACTTCTTAAATATAGAAGTTATCACAGTTTGAAAAGTTCACAACAATTACCTCTCCATGTTTGTTGCAAATAAAATGGAACGCAACAATGTCTTTATCCTCTGCAGATGAAGACAAAGAGTTATCGCTATTCTCTTTTGTCGCTTGTTTTTTGCATTTTTCAGCGACAATTACTTTCCTTGCAAATGACACGTGACATTTTGGAGAGTTTTCACTCTCCAGCCTTAGATGTTATATTTACAGCAATGTACCCTTGAACAAAAATATAGCCCTACTCAAGCGTTATGAGTACATCTAAAATTATGATGTGAATTTTACTTCTGAAGAAAGTAATAAACAAATTAGTCAAATGACATGCAAATGACATTTTACAAGCCTGATTGAAGGTTATGAGTTTGAGTCCTATCGAAGGAAAGTGGTTACCTCCAATACACTTTTCAAATCAAAATCTTCCACATAATGTACATATTTACATCAGAGATTTTCAGAGAACGGTAAATAAATAAAAACGCATCTTAAGTGCCAGAGATTTCAGAAATTTCAGGAATAAATTTTTCAGTTCAAATATTGAAGAAATCATAATCGATAACCCTTTTGCTTCTAAGATCCTTTCACATATCCCAGCTTTCTTCTCGAAATACAAATACATTAGCTCTTAAATCTGCTTGGTGTTATATGTTTCTTAGTTAAAACTTCTAAATTGTTTCTATTCAAGAAAACACACTTACTGTCTATAAATCTGATTGATAATTTTAGAAAATTATATCAGCATTACAGAATTTCCGAAATATCAAAAATCATTCTAAAGCTAAGATATTAAACTGGAATCATAGAAGTATATCTTAATTCAAGATTTTTTTTTCGTTGTCGTCTGTAAAACTATCAGCGATACTCCATTTCTTATGAAATGCTTTCCCTAAAAACATCAAGCATTTTAAATTCCGCTTTGAAATTCTCAGAGAAATCTGACAAAAATAGAAGTGCTTTATGATATGAAAACATCTCTCATCTTCAACTTCCTTTTTGCGGTAGTTGTTATTATTTTTCTGAAGAACGCTTTGAAGTTTTTTTTCAAGAAAAATATTTTGCTTGAAACATCTTTGATAGGGGGAAAGACGGCCTTGGCAGGTTTTGTTCTATTATTGGCAGGGGGGTTTTTGTCGACCGAATTTTATGAAATTTGGCCACAATATTCTTTGATATGCAAAGAATGTTTAGGCCAAATTTGAGCCTAGTCAGTCATAAAAAAAAACCCTGCCAATAATAGAACAAAACCTGCCAAAGCCGTCATTCCCACTATATTAATCACAATTTGGATCAAAATTATATGTAATGAGCTCGTTTATTTTTCAAATAAGAATTTACAATGAAAAATAATTGATAGCAATGCTTCTATCACTTACCAGAGATTCGTTTTAAATAACGTGTTGCCAATGGTATAGAAAAGAAAAAACGAATGCAGAAATAGCTTTGATTCACTTCTAACAGTGACTGCTAGAATGGTCAAGATGTAGGTACCTATAGGATGGAGATGGAAACGATCTGGAATTGAACCCATGGCGTATAGAGCAGGAACGAGCGTTTGCATTAAAACTGCCAAGCCTGTTACTGAAAAAAGCGTCACAGCGGAATTTGGTTAACGGGCGGTTTATTAACATATTACCATATTGTTTTCTTTGATTTATTTAGGATGTATTGTACTACAATTCCACAAAATTTGATGGTGAATTTAAGTCACATAAAACGATCGAAAAAATATCGCGTAAAACAAGGATGGTTGTTCCACAGATTGATTTGTCAAAGGAATACAACACCTCATTCCTCGACCATATCTTTCCTCGATACACTTGCCAGGAAAGTTCAAAAATTTGAACCGGGAAAAACTGGGAAAACCGGGAATTCAAAAATGGAAATTGAGTGGCCACTAGAGTGATTCAAATTTTGACATTTTTGCCCCCCGATGCTTAAACAATTGCATTTGCTATTTTAATAATCCTCCTAAATTTTTAGCTAATTTGGATGTAAATTGAGTGAGCACGCGCAGTTTGAAGTTTGTATGAAAATTACTATGAAAACAGTAACTTTTATGCAAAACCGTTGCCCAACCCTTCCATCAAGCTCTAATACATATGAGTACATCGTCAACATAGGAAATTTCACAAGGAAACAGGTCGTCTTTGTTGCGAAACGATTAGATACTTGCAAGAAAAGTTATTAAGGGAATACTGAATCGTGGGAAATTCAATTTAACACGTAAAAGAATAATATCAATATCAATAATGAGCATTTTTGTTTTCTTCATAACTTTGCTTCCAAACGACAAATTGCTTCGCAACAACAACTGCCTTCCAGCTTAGGAAGTATTCTATGTAGTCAATTTGTTGATTATATATGAATAGTTCATGGGCCACCTCAGGAAACGGTATTTCACATAAGGGTCGATTTTCATAGTAATTTTCATACAAACTTTAAGTGACGTGTGCACAATCCAACTACATCCAAATTTGCTAAAAGTTTAGGAGGATTATTAAAATGGCAAATGCAATCGTTTAAGCATCGGGAGACAAAAATGTCAAAATTTGAATCACTCTAGTGGCCACCCTGCACACTCCACGATGAATTCCTTTAAAAGTGGCACAAATGCTGGGGTATTACTTTATCGCCAATGGTATATAAACTGGAATGCGGCAATTTATCGCCGACTGCTTCTTCTGCTACTATAACTCTAATGGTCGCAATTCAGTTATTTGACATCGAAAAATTGAAATCAGAATTGCGTATACATAATGTAAAACCAATTCAACAAAAAATCCGCGGAAAAAACTTAAAATTTCGTTTCGTTTCGAAAATAATCGAATTAAATGGACCTTGATTTCGTATCGTTTCGAAGTCTCGAAAGTAAATCCATATTTCGTTTCGTTTCGAATCAACATAGACATTTAAAATTTCGTTTCGATTCGTTTTGTTAGGAAAAAGTGTGTTATCGCTTACCCTTAGCAAATAATAAATTTTTCATTTGACAATAATTTTTATAATCAATGCCAGAAATCTCATTCGATGTGATTAATTTCCAATTATTTACAAATAATACTAATAATACATAAAAAGACAAAAGAAGAGTTTTCCTAAAAATCATGAACGGTTATTATAAATTCTTGTAGTATTCATCTGTGCCAGGCCTTCCCAACCTTTTCAAGCCCCGGGTCAAATTTCAGGAATATCATCTGTGGCGGGCCGTAAATTTTTCACTGCATTGATTTTTATATATTTTCGAAATAATCAATGTTTTTTGCCATCAGACTGGTTAAACAATTCTTTAGCTGGTAACTGAAATTCGCAAGCAGAATTCGTCAGATAATGAGGAGCATGGAGCAACAATTATTTTGTATTGCTTCCATTATTTAAAAGAGCTGTTCGTACAGATATTTATTTATTTATTCGTCTCCAATGTTAAAAACAGATCCACGGACTGACTCTCATGCTAAGTTTCTAATTCTATTCTATTCCCCGTCATTGCTGATGCTCCATCAGTTGTATAAGCTCCTCCATTCAGGTCGGCAATCGCTTCTTCTTGGGATCAAAAGATCATCAATTCCTTTTATCAAGAAAGCTAGCTGAGCCGTTTTTTCACAACAGTATGTACTTTCATTGATTGCTAGAAAGTAGAATCTGAAGACTTTTTCGTGTAGCGTAGCTTTCAAATCTACTGCGAGATTTTTTTTACCAAAGAAAATTGTTTTTGGGATGGTTATGAAGTATTTTTTCTTACACGCCGCGGGCCACAAAAATTGAAGGCGCGGGCCGTACTTTGGGCAGTCGTGATCTATGCTGTTCATATCAAGGTACCTACACCATTAGCACATCGAAGAACTCATTAGTACTCTCCAAGGGTTCGGGACAAGTCATGAATCACAGATCACTCTAAGAGTGAAATCAGGAGTGATTCAGTTTCATTCCAAATTTTCGACCACTACTCTAGTTTGAATCTGGAGCCAAATAGAAAAAACTCGCTGGTTTCCCCAGCAGTGTTCTATTCATGTTTTTCAAATTTTCAATTAAATGAAATCATCATGTTGGCGCTAAGAAAGGCGCCATAATTGCAAAGTGGATTGATCCGTAGATAAAATGACGCATTCATACACCAAAACATTTGGAAAATATTTGAATCTCGTGATTCAATCGTGGTTCAAATCTGCAGAAAATAGAACGGAGGGTTATACCAGTTTTATTTTTTTGACATTTGACTGGTATAAAACATGAATCTATGTCTGTCCCGTAGAGCGCCGTAGCTCTGGCCGTCCGGAAGATGCTCCCATTCGAACCATTCTTCGAGCACGACGACACACCACATCGTCCCCGACGCCAAATGACCGGATGAGCTGCTGAAATTCCTTGATTATGATGATTCCCTGATTCCCGAATCCTAATCCCCGTCCATCCTTAAACATAAGCATATGCGGTATTTCGAAAAATTTCGTTTCATGTGTTTCGAAACGAAATTCCGCGGAATTTCGCGGAATTTGAACATGGCGAAATCTGATTTCTTGATTTCGTTTCGTTTCGTAAAACTGCAAAAATTTCGCTAGAAAAAACTAGCTTCTAACGAAATTTAACGGAATTCCGCGGAATTTCGGAACAAATTTAAACCTAAACCAGACTTCATATTATCAAAAATTTTGGCTGCGCCGCTGAACAAAATCTTAAAGTTGTTTTCAAAATTTTAGATTATACCAAATTTTCTATTAACGCTTATTACATAACCCCATTCTCAGTTGACAAATAGGATTACTGCTCCTGGACTTCATCTCATAGCTCCGATATTCATCCCACGAAAAACAAAGCAATGAAAAGGTGTTTGATTTGTTTCTTATTTTTGTGATTTTTTCAGCAGTGAGCATGCATGTTAGCAAAAAGAAGCGACAAAATTGGTGCCGTATTTCTTTGTTTCGCGATGAGATGAACATATGTACAGTGAGATGGAAAACGGAGCTGTTCTCCTACGTATGTAGTTTTCTTCTATAAAACGTCTTCAGTGAAACACTGATTCAAATTTAAATTTGGTGATATTTTTTTACTATTTGCACAATATGAATGGGGAATCGATCGTGGGATGGCAGCTAGTCCGGGAGAACGCGAAGTGAAAAAGACTACCTCGCGTAGCAAAAATTTGTTTAACTAGTGTGCAATCGATCGTGTTGATGCTGATCACGCCAGCTAGTGTTGGAGAACGGGAAGTGATAAAACTAATGTCTGCATCGAAGAGCACAACATTATTTAATGCGGAATCGATAGTTAGTCTTGCGTTAGATTGATTTGAAACACAGTTTTCGTCTTCTTGTGTTCAAAATAACTTCGTTTACAATAAATAGTTATTTATTTATTTATCCTTATCTTCAGTATTAACTGTACAGACTGGTTTAAAACTTATGTGCTAACTAAACATTTGCCTTAATCTAGTTTTGAATATCGTTCTGCAACAATTAAAATCGAACCAATCAAGGTTGAAGCAACGTTCAAGCGGATGATTTTGCCCAAACATTGTGAAGTGTCGGAGAGACTGGAAGAGCTGACGTTGGCGGGAGCGACGGGCTGGAACATGAAAGTTAACTTGCTGCAAGAGCTCAGGACAGTCCACGTGGTTGTTTATAATGTCAAATGCAAAAACCCTCTACAAATCTCCACATCGTTGTCGAAGGGTTTCGAGTCGAATCAGTTGGCATCACTCTTCGTAGTGCGGTAACCTCAAAGGATTATTCCACGGCAATCGCCTGAGGGCAAAACGAACGAAACTGCGTTGGACCCTTTCAATTCGCGTCATCTGGATTTCGTGATAGGGCGCCCACAACTGCACAGCATATTCGAGTACACTTCGCACGAGTCAGCAATACAGACTTTTCAGGGAGTAAGCGTCATCACAATCTGCAGCGTTCCGGCGCATGAAGCCTAGTACGGCGAAAGCCTTGGCAGTACTCGTTGCAATATGTTCATTAAAATTCAGCTTGCGGTCAAACGTAACTCCCAGGTCTTTTATGGAGCTCACACTTTTCAGTTCGTTTCCGCATGACGAGTAACGAAAGTTTATATGCGTTCTGCATCTGGTAAAAGTTATTGAGTAGCATTTCGTCGCATTTATCTCCATACCATTTGAACAACACCAGTTGGCTATGACAACTAAATCTTGTTGCAGCGCAAGACAATCGGTCAATGATCGAATAATTCGAAATATTTTCAAATCATCGGCGTACATGAGGCGATGAGATCGAAGTTTACAGCATAAGTCGTTAACGAAGATGATGAAAATCAGCGGCCCTAGATGACTGCCTTGTGGCACTCCGGATGGCGTAGGATATGTATTGGATGAGACAGTGCCTAATTTAACGAAGGATGACCTACCAATCAGGTAAGAACGCAGCCAAGTGACAATCCAGTCAGGAAAACCCAAACGTTCTAATTTATTTAAAGTCAATCCGTGAGGAACTTTATCGAAAGTCTTCGAAAAGTCGATGTAAATGATGTCAACTTGTCATCTCTTCTCCAGGTTTGAATTCAGCATGCTAGTGTAGGTCATCAGGTTTGTTACAGTTAAGCGATTTCGTACAAAGCCTTGTAGGTACTCAGAGATAACAGGTTTAGCAGCCACATACATACGTTTATGAATCAGCAGTTCGAGTGTTTTGGCCAGACAATTAGGAATCGAGATTGGACGATAGTTTTCAACATTATGGGAGCTACCCGCCTTATGAATTGGAGTAACTGCTGATATTTTCCTCTCATCTGGGAAGACTCCTAGCGCAAGCGACATGTTGAACAAAAGGCAAACTGGTAATCTTAATACGTCAGCACATCGTTGAATGAAAACAGGAGGTGGTCTATCTGGACCTGGACCTTTCGATGGATCGACAGTTTCTAATGTTTTTGAAATTTCAACTACGGAGAATGTGGGGCGCGGAAAGTTCATGTTGTATGATGGAAGAGAGTTAAGAAGGTCTGTCGCATCTGGAGGAGGGTTCGTATTGTACACCGACTTGAAAAAACTTGCGAATAGTTCAGCAGATACAGCGATGTCATTTGATGTAACATCAGCAAAACTCATGGGCCAAGCACAATGGATACGTTTGCGTTCATTTTGACAGTTTTCCCATGGAAAAACTGTCAAAACGTACGCAAACGTACCCATTCTGCGTGGCTCTTCACAGTGGATAACATAGCATGCGATTTTTTCCTGGTTTTGATGCAGCGACAGAAAGCGACGGGTTCGATTTAACTTCATTTTGTACACGGTGAACATTCTCACGAAAGGTAGACGACACGAGATTTTCCGAGACTCCGATTCAACGGTTTGCAGAAGAGCTCGGTATTTCGCAGTCCGGTTACGGAAAAACCTGCGACGCGTTTTACGAAGTAAGTTACGTCGATGCTGTATTGCGGTAGTTCAGCGTTCCACCAGAGTTGCTTGTACGTCCTCCGAGGTAAAGATCTACGAAGAGGAACATACCTGCTTATCGTGTCGAACACTGCGTTGTAGAATGATGTAATCGAGGTGTTAATATCGTCTCTACTGAGTATCTGGAACCAATCTAGTGAACTAAGCTCGTTCTCAAAGCGAGAGAAGTCAAAATCTAAATCCATTTCTTCTACTGCAGATTAGAGATGATGAACCGGGTTACGAAAGTCCAGACGTAGAACGAACGGTTTGTGGTGGCGGTATGGGCTTAAGATTGAATATGGTGCTTCAATAAGCACAGCTTCGTTACTGTCGCTTACAAATGCCAAGTCAAGAACCCTAGCAACACACATGTTTCACAAAAGTTACTGCAACTTATATGTGACCAGATTTAGTCACAATCAAGTTGCTGCAACCAGCTTTGTCCAACTTGTGCTGCTCGGGAAGTTTTCCGTTCGAATTTGATACATTGCAGATTTGCTTCAATCAAAGTTTCAGTTAGAGTTAACTCCTGCTCGGAAGAAGCTTTGGTTGGCAAGTATCCTTCCACTTCGTCATCATATAACCATTTGAGCCTAGAAAGGTTGTCATCCCCAACTACGATTAATGTGCAACAAATTTATCGGGATCACTGTTCGGCCTCAAGCAAATACCACAGATGTAAACGGATTTATGGGTGAGCATAACCTTCACAACAACCTGCTCAAGTGTTTCACTCTCCGGTAGATGAACCGACAAACTTGTCAGAGAGCCTTTAACTGCGATGAGAGTTCATCCACATCGTTTAGTCGCTTACCAAGGGGCTTCACATGAATTACCATCTCAACTAACCAATAATTCCTTTCCCGTAGCGCTCACGGAGATGCAGAGCATTCCTCGGTCTCTTATAAGAATGAGTGTTAAACTAGTTTTCCTAGCTCCTAATCCTAAATTGACAGTAAGGAGCATCGTTAGGTATTGGTCATGAATTGGAAACTCTGAAGTATACAATAAGAATAACTTTTTTAATTGATAATAAATAAATTAATAATTTAATTTCATTTACAAGAATATTATTTAATTGGTGAGCTGTGCATATGTCTCTGTTTCTCGGCCAATCATGATTAGCAACTACGATGTGTACAGTTAATCAAGCTATTTGACTATTTGCACAATATGTAAGGAACATTGCGGATTTGTGGGCATTTCTAGATCTTCGCATAGAGTTTTAAAGAAACCAGAACGGGTTGAAAGATTATTAAAATTACTGAAAGCTGAAAGCTTTCAGCTCATACTGATTATAACAGCTGTTCTCATATGCCAAGAACACACAGACAATAGCTCAATTCGTCGAGCTGATTGTATATAAGATTATGGGTCTGTGAAATTCAATCTGAAATACATATCTTTATGCATTTTAGAGAGGTGCACAGGATTCTTCTAATGAGCAAAAGTATGTTATATATATATATATATATGGACGAATAAGAAGGAATAAGTTTTGGCTGTTACGCCCTTTTCAAATGTTGGTCTAGTAGTATCAATTCTCTATCTGCGTATACGCCTGGCAGATGTGGATACATAATTGAGTATTCCACTAAATAAAAAAATAAATCTATGCATTCATTTTCTAATTTTGACTTAGCTCAATACTATAAAACCACGCTGACAAGACAATATGTAGTATTTTTCAGCATAATTACATAACTCTTAAGTAAACTAAGGTTTTAAACGAAATTTGAATCCGTATTCAAAAAATCCCACAATTTCTTTATTTTTATATGCTTACTGATATAAAACTGGTATAAAATTGGTCAGATTCGGGAGCACACGCTCCACGATGAATTGCTTTGAAAGCGGCGCAAATGCTGGGGTATTTGCTTATCGCCGATTTACCACATGCGGCGACTTATGACAGATTGCCTCTTCTGTTATTATAACTTTATTGGTCGCAAAACAGTTATTTGACTTTGAATAAGTGGAATCAGAATTGCGTACATAATGTAAAACCAATTTAATAAAAATTCCGCGGAAAGAAAAATAAAATTTCGTTTCGTTTCGAAAAATTTCGAAATAAGTGAACCTTGATTTCGTATCGTTTCGAAGTCTCGAAAGTAAATCTATATTTCGTTTCGTTTCGATCCGAATCAGCATAGACATTTTAAATTTCGTTTCGTTTCGTTTCGTAAGGAAAAAGTGTGTTATCGCATACCCTTACAGATGAGTGAAAGCTACATAGATACAAAAATGGCTAATATGATTTTATTGAAGCTCGGATTTCAGTTTTAAATCATAACATTCCTCATGAAATCAAGACATACGTTTACATGTTTAAAAGCACCATTAACACAACCGTACGAGGCATTCCTGAAAAACTCCTTGTTAAAACTCAAATAGTCTTCTACCACCAGTCCACACTCAAATGTTCACTAATGGTTAGGTCCCAGAAAAAATAATACATAAAATATTTTTGAAGCGTTTTAAAAATGGTTATATGGGGTAAATGTGTCACCTATATGGGAGAGACGGCCACCTAGATAATATTGTTTTCCACTGATTGATGATGAAACACGATCGGATGCATACTCGTTTATCTGGTAATCAAATAGAACTTACAAACTGTTGCACTCTTTTGTATATTTCGGATGAAATCTGTGGAAATTCATTCAAAAATTCAAAAATATTCTCGATGAAATTCGGTGCATCTTCTCTCGGAAAAAATGAAGTGAACCCAGAAAATTATTTAGAAGAATTATAGAAGAATTTCTCGTGAAAATTCGTAAGTTTTTTTTTTTAATTTCGAAAGAACCTCACGTGAAAATCGAGGAATTTCACTTGAAATATTGAAAGAATTTGCCTTCTTTTGTTAGTCGAAAAAAAATTCCATGAAAATTTAGATGATTTTTTCATGGAAATTCGGGAGAATCTTCGGTGAAAATTAGAAAGATATTCGAGACGAAATTCAAAAGAATTATTCGTTGAAAACCTTTTTTTTTTTTAATTCTACTATAGAAACTAGGAAAGAATCAACCCTGAAATTCGAAAGAATTTCATAAGAAAACCACATATAGCCCCACCGTCGAGCCCGATACACGCATCTGTTAAGCCACAATCAAGCTGCGGAACCAAATAGGAACGCACCAACTCGTCCTATGACAAGAACTTCTTATGTAAAAGCGGTAAAATTTTCTATAGAAATTTTAAATAAATTTTGAAACAGTGTTAATGTTTATAAAATCTTTTGAATCAATGGTGAATCAAAATCTCACCTACATAGCAAAACTTTGGGGTCATATATGTTTTAAAATTCATTCTTCAGTTTAGTAATTCAGCAAATCAAATACATCATTAGTCCATAATAAAATTGTCAAGAACTTTCTGTGCGGCTAACAAGCACGTTAACAGCGTTTTGCACGAATAATTTTTCTTCTTTTCTTTTTCGAATTTTCTTGAGCATCGCATATATTTTACTAGATAGGTATGTGAAGAAAACAAAAAACATACATACAATTTGAATAGAATGTGTGTAATCAACGGGTTGGAAATAGGAAAAAAAAGAGTTCGCAATAAATTTTCGAATGATAAGTGATCAATGACCAATTCAAAAATTGGACACGTGCAGGATTGGCTTCAAAACAAACAGTTATTAACCTTTACGATACGACTGAAATTTATTTTTCAATTTGCTTTCATTTCGTCAATCATCAATCGATTTTAACAAAATAGGCATGATTGGATCGAAAATTTAATATATTTTCAGGAAATGTTTGAAAACGTAATGGTCACCAATGCTCCTACACAAGACTTTAGGTAATGAATGATCCACCTACCTGTATCAAACAAAACCGAAAGCTCCCAAGAAGATTACGATGCCCAACTCTACAACTACTCTACTCTTGGCTCAAATCCCAAACTATTTTCGTCTCTTTTACGTTATGACAGGTCAACAAATAGATATACAATGTTGGTTGCTGCGTTCATTGCGTATATTTGTCATAAACTATACTACCGCAACTATAGGGACACCCACGACTATCGGATCAATTACCCTATAATAATTTCATATGTTTCAAAACAAAAGTTTGGAAGTAAACATTTTATACCCGGTAAAAATCGTTTACTCATTAATGGGTACTTTTTCTCTGCTATCTCTTTCTCTCTGCTGAAAAATTCACCCATTTTGGAAGAATAAGTGGATTTACTCATTTAAATGAGTAGATCCACTTATTCTCCCAAAATGGGTAAATTTTTCAGCAGAGAGACAGAGATAGCAAAGAAAAAGTACCCATTAATGAGTAAACGTGTTTCTCCGTGTAGGGCACTGCACGGAAACATCTCTTTCTCTTTCGTTCCTCATAAATTTTGACGTTTACTGGCCTTGTTGTTTTCTAATTTCTTTGCAGCGAGAAAGAGACAAAATATTCTCTGCAGTTCCCTATACATTCTTCTTCCTTCTTCTTCCTATTGGCATTACATCCCCACACTGGGGCAGAGCCGCCTCGCAGCTTAGTGTTCATTAAGCACTTCCACAGTTATTAACTGCGAGGTTTCTAAGCCAGGTTACCATTTTTGCATTCGTATATCATGAGGCTAGCACGATGATACTTTTATGCCCAGGGAAGTCGAGAACAAGTTCAACTTTTCGCAAGTCAATTGAATTCAACTGAGTTGTTCAACTCACTTGCCCTATCAAAACGTAGCATAAGGATCATCTTTTTTTATTTCATCACTTCCTGTCATTTTTCATCCTGGCACTTTTCTTTGTTCTTCGTAAATTTAAACGACTAAAGTTTTTTGGTAACTGTCAAACAAATCTGGAAATTTAAAAACTATGACACCGTGTCCGTTTCCATGTCGTTCCTGTTCGCGTGACTAACATCTAGGTTACTTTGACCTGGCAGCCAAAGTACCTGGTACTACAAGTGTCAAACCGATGTTGCTTCAACTTTCGATCCCGATATTTCCTTGGTTTCAAATCTCTCATGGCTTCCTAATGACCTTTTGAATAATTAACTTTAAATCGCACGTTTTTTGAGAAAAATAAAAATGGGGTTTAGCAAGTGATAAATACCAAAATTGGCATAGCATCGATCTGCAGCCATTAATTTTTCTCTTTAATTTATTTTTAATCTGGGAGTGAACTATTTAACTGCAAAAAATTATCATTGACCCTTGCTGGTTCATCGACTAATCATCAGTTGAAAAGTTAAGTTCATGAAGTCGTTCTTCTTTCGGACGATTAATCGATAATTATCTGACATATTATTCCCAAAGAGTATTTGAATCAAGTCGAGTCAAGTACGAGACACTGAAGGCAGTCTGGCTTCACTCAAATTGGAAACATTTGCACAAAGGTTTTTTCCAGCCGAATCGTTCGGCAGATCGTAGAGCCTTATTGTAAGCTTTGCGATCCAACAGAAAGAATCCGTTCCTGCTGAATGGCGTCTGTTCCAACTCCTTCGGCACTGATTCCTTAGCTTAGCCAAATCGGAATTCCACCAATGGGTTCCTCTTGAGGTTTTTACAGACCGTAAATGGCAAGCTTCTTCGAAAGCTTCCACGATGTGCAACGTTGTAGTATCAACTGCATCATCCAATTCGGTAGGAGTTTCTATAGAAGGTAGATATCCATGAAATTTGGTAGAAAGCAACTCTGTGTAAAGATCCCAGTTTGTTGAACGAAGATTTCTAAAACGCAAGGTCTGGGAAGTAACATTCAAATGATCGAAGTAGATGAAGCGATGGTCAGATATCGATTCCTCATCTGACACATGCCAATTCGTCAACTCGTGACTGATTCTATTGGAGCAAAGGGTTATGTCTAACAGTCTAACACTTCTGCTCTATGAGATACCATAAAGGTTGGGCGATTGCCTATGTTAAGTAAACTAAGTTCGGTACTACTTAAGTATTCCATCAAGTTGGAGTCTCTCAGACTGATATCCGAGCTACCCCAGATGATGTGATGAGCATTAGCATCACTGCCGACAATTGGCCTTCCTTTTGAAGTGCAATAAATGACTCGTTTGAAAGCATCCGTAGGGGATGGTTCATCATGTGGTGAATAAACCGAACAATAGACGTATTTCCTGACGGGGGTTCCACCAGTTGCATCAATTGTGACAGCACATACATCTCTGGTTGTTAGTTCAGAGATAAGTGTTGCAACAATAGAATTGTTAACAAACACACATGCACGCGGCATTGATCAAGAGTTTGCCATTTCTTTACTGAAAGAAGCAAAAACCGGGTTCACCAGGTTACGAAAACACTAGCTTGCGAAAATAGGGTTCATGCACCAAAGCCACTTGGGATTTACCATTTTGCATAAGTCTACAAAGATTAATCGTTGCTGTTCTTTTATGCTGAAGATTGATTTGAGCTATCTTAACTGAAGCCATTGCAAATTAAGATAATGCACTCCACAACTTCAGCATTAATATGAACAGCAACGATGAAACCAAATTGGTATCTTATCAAGAAAGTCAAAGACGAAACACAGAGTACAATGTGTATAACGCATAAAGCGAATCCATATACAATTTGTTGAAAAACTAAATAAAAACATGCTCATAATCCCACCCATATTCAACCTCAAGTTGAGATTGGATAAGAGTAGCCGATTATTTCGGAGGAGCAAGAAGTCAGCTACGCCACAACTCTGGTTAGCGCAGTAAGGGCTAGATACTGTGAAGGGTGCCCTGGTGCTTCACAGGCTCCGTTAGCGGTTAGGTTCTTTTTAGACCTCCCTAACCATTCATTCGTAGGCACGGTAAGCATAAAGCCGCATCACACCAAGAATTTGGGGTCACCTGTATGGTGGACTTCTACCACCGGAACAGGCAATCCGTAGCGTTATTCTTAGCCAGATAAATGGCTGCCGACACCACACAGCTATCTTGGCTGTTCGGGGAGAGAAGTTGACATTGACTTTACGTCAACTCTCAATGTGGCCGAACAACCGTAATCTCTCGTGGATGCCGTTAGTCGTAAATTTCTAGGGACTGTCCATATATCACGATGACATATGTTTGTCTGTTCTACACGCCCGTTTCAAATCACTCAGAGACCGTATCCAGTTTTCCGCGAGCGGTAATGCCCTCAGCTTGCCTGCGGGTCAGTCTCTGATTTGACGTTTCTGGAGGTCAACTGCACCCACCGCTCCGAGCATTTTGACCAATGTTGCATATAAGAAGGTGCTGATTCAGTGAATTCAAGCCTTCTTATATACCACATTTATCAAAATGCTCGAATGGCCATTACCGCTCGTGGAAAACTGGATGGATAACCCTTCCCCCGGAATTGCCAGTTTAATTCGCAGTTTTCTTACAATCGGAAAATGATAAAAGCTATAGGCCAACCGGGTAATTGTGTTAGGACTAAATTATGACTAAATTGACAGATTTTTGAAGAAGGGATCAAACCTATCGTCGTCTTATTCTGGGCAAGCGCTTATTTCTTAAGAAGGAATCATAAACACCGATGCCTTATTCCGGAAAACGCCTACTTTTAAAGAAGGAATCAAACCCACCATTGCCTTATTCCGGGCGAACGCCTACTTTCAAAAATGGAATCACATTTATCATTGCATTATTCCGAGCACCACTCACCACCGCGACTGTATTCCAGCACCACTAAGTCAAATAACTATTTTAGTTAACACGAAAAATTACATCAATCGTCCGTTATGCCAAATGGCCATCACTTTTGAGGATATTCACAGCTATGCCAAATGGATTTATGCCAAATGACGTTACGCCAAATGGCTATATGTCAATGGCCCGCCCCCTTTACGGATATATCATTTTTAGGGAAATTTCAAATTGCGGGGAAATATAAATTTTAGAGGAGGTGTCATTTTCGGGAAAATATCATTTTCGTTGAAAGGTCATTTTTCGGGAAAATATAGATAAATTAACAAAGAAATTATGAACTACATAAACTATAATAAACTACATTGACATATGACATTTAATTGTCACACCCTTCCTCCATAAACTACCCACGTGGAATATGGACATCGTAATCGTATGGATCGCGTAGAAATGTTTCATAGGCGTATTGAAATATGTCCCTTGTGATTGTGTATGGAACATCTCACAATCAGATACGCAGCTGCTTACGCTGTTAAGTGAATACATACCACTAATATGATTCTTCTTCTTCTTATTGACATTACATCCCCACACTGGGACAGAGCCGCCTCGCAGCTTAGTGTTCATTAAGCACTTCCACAGTTATTAACTGCGAGGTTTCTAAGCCAGGTTACCATTTTTGCATTCGTATATCATGAGGCTAGCACGATGATACTTTTATGCCCAGGGAAGTCGAGACAATTTCCAATCCGAAAAATGTCTAGACCGGCACCGGGAATCGAACCCAGCCACTCTCAGCATGGTCTTGCTTTGTAGCCGCGCGTCTTACCGCACGGCTAAGCTAATATGATTACCAGCGATTATATGAGAGTTACCCGTTGGAAAGAATTGAGCAGAAATTATATTTAATTTCATGTGTCATAAAGACTCCGTAGTGTATGGGCTGAAAGTCTCGATAATAAAGACAAAAAAAATACTCCGTAGTGAAAAATTTGCTTAAGTGTTCGTAATATGAACAAAAAGGGTATAGAATTACAAAATTATCATTTTTTACTCATGCAAAATATTGCAATCTCACTTGACTAAAATATTTGGAAATGTAATACGATTTAGGAAAAACTCAAAATCTCAAAACTCATGGATGATTCAAATCAAGCATGAGTTGAAACGCACCCAACTCAGCACCTAAAAACTCATGGATGAGTTGAATTATCCATTTGAATCATCGTAGGTTTTCTTTTGCTCTCTTTCGTTAAAAACAGTGAATTGACGTTTGTCGCATAAAATATTAGACATTCTTTTATGTAAAAGCAATAAGTTGCCCCTACATTGATTTCAAATGGGTTTTTAAACCAAAATGATTTTTTGGCAAATGAGTGAAATTTCGTTCGCACGGGAGCGCTCGTTGATTGAGATTTATGAGTGATTTTACCAACACTGTTCACTATAGAAATTGAAGATCAAAAACACTACCGGGCAGAACTCCATACATCAGTTACCAATAAACTTCCAATGTTCTATTCGTCGGGTAGAAGTTCATTATGCATCAAAACTTTCAGTTCGATTAGACCGTGTGCTATTCATTTACTCAATGCCAGATACCCGATCCGCTGGAGTGAGCAAACTTTCGGTAAGTTAGAAACTGATGCATCGTCCCAAATGTGCCATAAAATCTGACAACCCTCGTGAGAGTGTCCCACGCGGGAACCGCCCAACAAAGACAGACACTAGAGGGAGTTTTGTTCGTTTGATGGAGGATATTTATTTAGGAACGGCAGAGACCGGCTGGTTTTGGTATCGTAGCAACCACGAGCCCTGCTGAAGATAAAAACGCATCCCTACCAGACGTGATGATTTATTGTAGCTCGATGGGAAGACTAGTTTTTACGATTGACCTGGTTCCAGGTCGAGTGGATCGAAAGACTGGAGTTGGAAGAACTAATGACGTTGATTTCTTGAGTTTTAGAGTAAAAAGCAAAAATATCCATTTCGATGTTAGCAAAGCAAATTGTGTATAATTTGTATACACTACTAGTTGAACCAGCAGACGTTGTCCTGCATAGTAAGCGAAAATGTGCGTTGTGAACCGCCTATGCGAAATTTCAATACAAATCCTTATTTTAGATTTTCACGATTTACTCAACTTTACTCGTGATTTTTGCATGTGGCAATATCATATAAACCCGTCCGAAACTATAACGAACATAATTGCTGAAGTAATGAAAAAATCAGCCATCCGTTTTCGAGTTATGCGGATACAAACACAGACCATTTCATTATATATAAATACAGATTACCTGAATAGAGGCCGTACACATATTATGTAAGTACTTATGCGGGAGTCAGTCGTTTTCTTATGCGCCAGATAAATAAAAAATCACTTGTATGAAAAAAAATCTTACATAGGGGTTCGAAAAACCTAAAATAATTACTTGCGTAATAATTGTACGACCCCAGGTACGCTTATTCTATATTAAGTGAGGTATCAAACATACTTTTCTACACCTTTGCGAAACCTATTGGTGTGCTGTTAATTAGGAAACATCCACGAACTACGTATAATCATAGATAATCGTGTAATCTATAGTAGATTGAGAGTCATTATTCGCATTATCTATAAATCGAATCTAGTTTAAGTGTATTTTATTGTAATTTTTGAGATTTCTCAAGCATTTCCTTCAAATTATTTTTGTTTTAATGGAACTTTTTCTAGAATAAATTTTATAAAGTATCGTCATACATAATTATAGGAAGTATTCATGGTTTTCTAAATATTTATAATCCAATAATAACAATGACAAATGTTTTGAGTTACAAAACTCTTGAAGAAAAAAATTTGATATCATAAACTATTGCCCATTAACTCCCAACTAAAATAATAAAAATTCCTGGACATTGTTTTCTGGGGTTTACGGTAGGATCTTCGGTAGTTTAAAAGTGTGATAAAATAAAATTAAGATAAGCAGCGGAGGTCAGATTTTCTGGCAGTTCTGCAAAAGAACCTGCCAAAATCTGTATAAGAACTGGGCATATGCAAAATTTTTAAATTATTATACAAAAAATGTAAGCTTTTTATACAGGTATTGTAAGGAAAGCTTGTAAAATTGTATAGTCTTAACCAAGGTTGTTAACGTTAATCAACGTTTAACTGCGTTACGTTGAATCGTTGATGTTAATTTCAACGTTCAACGCAAACTTCGATGGCTCAAGAGCTGAGCAGAATGGATACGTTTGCGTGCGTTTTGACAGTTTTACCATGTGAAAACTGTCAAAACGTACACAAACGTATCCATTCTGCTCAGCTCTTCACTAAATGCTCTGGTTAACGTTAACGAAATTCGTTAATTAACGTTAAATTTTCGCATCAGAATTTTCGTGAACAGAAACCTTAGTAAAGCAGCCTCACAATATTCACATAATGTACAAAATTACAATCCGGTTCCGGTACTAAAAAATTAACTATTTTTGCTATGTCGATGTCGGAAGCAGTTTCACTTCCATACCACGAGCACCTTTTTGCTTCCCGAAATTTTCACTTGTTTATCAAATCGTTGGCCATGACAACGCTTCCGACGATGCATCGTTTCTTGAAAAAATCAACGATGGAATCAACGTTGGCGTTGACGTTGATTCAACGCTTTTCATTGACGTTAACGTTTATTTTCAAAACATTCAACGCAACGGCGTTGACGTTAAATTTTCGAAAAATTAACGTCAACGGCGTTAATCGTTGATTAAAGTTGACAACCCTGGTCTTAACGGATTTTGGTAGGGTCTTATACAGAATAGTAAGAACATCTGACATCCGCTGGTTGGGTGTGCCTTTCTATAACTTCTTTATCAATAAATGTCATTCAGTAGAGATTTTCAAGATTAGGAATATATTTTAAATTATGGAATAGATTTTTCAACAAAAATGTTGGATTGTTGCAATGTTTTCCGATTTTAAGAGATTTCTTAGCCTAAATAATGTTTGCTATCCAAAAACGTTTACGGAATGTTGAACTCTATATGAACCAAGGTTTCTTAATTTTTAATGAAGATGGTTTGATGTACCAAACAAGCCAAACCGCCATGTTGAGAGAGCTAGCCAGTTTTTGTTGATGCAAAAATCTAGCAAACCATGCGTCTCATGAACAATTGCATTGAGCATTCCTAGGAATCAAAGAAGAGAGACTACTGTGTAAACAAACTTGCTAGCCAGCTAACTCGTCAGCTGCACTTCAACTTTTCCCTCTACTTACCACACCCCGCGTCTAGTGACTGCTTAAACCACTGTACCTAAAAATCAGCAGTGATTCAAATCGTTCGGGGCTGTCAGTTTGAATATGAATCTGAAAAATTCATTTTCCCAGCAGCTGTTCTAGATTCATTTTTTTTTTTCCAATTTCGTTTATTTGGTAGGCTCAGGCGTGTATAACACTTTACGGAGCCACGTTTCTTTGAGATATGTACAATCGACATAATCTTATTATTAAATTAGTAAGAGAGGGAAATAAGCCAATGTACTCGTGGTGACTCGAGGTTAGGTTTACAATGTTTAAGTAAGGGTATGCGATAACACACTTTTTCCTTACGAAACGAAACGAAACGAAATTTAAAATGTCTATGCTGATTCGGATCGAAACGAAACGAAATATAGATTTACTTTCGAGACTTCGAAACGATACGAAATCAAGGTTCACTTATTTCGAAATTTTTCGAAACGAAACGAAATTTTATTTTTCTTTCCGCGGAATTTTTATTAAATTGGTTTTACATTATGTACGCAATTCTGATTTCACTTATTCAAAGTCAAATAACTGTTTTGCGACCAATAAAGTTATAATAACAGAAGAGGCAATCTGTCATAAGTCGCCGCATGTGGTAAATCGGCGATAAGGCAATACCCCAGCATTTGCGCCGCTTTCAAAGCAATTCATCGTGGAGCGTGTGCTCCCGAATCTGACCAATTTTATACCAGTTTTATATCAGTAAGCATATAAAAATAAAGAAATTGTGGGATTTTTTGAATACGGATTCAAATTTCGTTTAAAACCTTAGTTTACTTAAGAGTTATGTAATTATGCTGAAGAATACTACATATTGTCTTGTCAGCCTGGTTTTATAGTATTGAGCTAAGTCAAAATTAGAAAATGAATGCATAGATTTATTTTTTTATTTAGTGGGATACTCAATTATGTATCCACATCTGCCAGGCGTATACGCAGATAGAGAATTGATACTACTAGACCAACATTTGAAAAGGGCGTAACAGCCAAAACTTATTCCTTCTTATTCGTCCACATATATATATAACATACTTTTGCTCATTAGAAGAATCCTGTGCACCTTTCTAAAATGCATAAAGATATGTATTTCAGATTGAATTTCACAGACCCATAGTCTTATATACAATCAGCTCGACGAATTGAGCTATTGTCTGTGTGTTCTTGGCATATAAGAACAGCTGTTATAATCAGTATGAGCTGAAAGCTTTCAGCTTTCAGTAATTTTAATAATCTTTCAACCCGTTCTGGTTTCTTTAAAACTCTATGCGAAGATCTAGAAATGCCCACAAATCCGCAATGTTCCTTACATATTGTGCAAATAGTCAAATAGCTTGATTAACTGTACACATCGTAGTTGCTAATCATGATTGGCCGAGAAACAGAGACATATGCACAGCTCACCAATTAAATAATATTCTTGTAAATGAAATTAAATTATTAATTTATTTATTATCAATTAAAAAAGTTATTCTTCAGAGTTTCCAATTCATGGCCAATACCTAACGATGCTTCTTATCGTCAATTTAGGATTAGGAGCGGAAAATTAGTTTAACACTCATTCTTATAAGAGACCGAGGAATGCTCTGCATCTCCGTGAGCGCTACGGGAAAGGAATTATTGGTTAGTTGAGATGGTAATTCATGTGAAGCCCCTTGGTAAGCGACTAAACGATGTGGATGAACTCTCATCGCAGTTAAAGGCTCTCTGACAAGTTTGTCGGTTCATCTACCGGAGAGTGAAACACTTGAGCAGGTTGTTGTGAAGGTTATGCTCACCCATAAATCCGTTTACATCTGTGGTATTTGCTTGAGGCCGAACAGTGATCCCGATAAATTTGTTGCACATTAATCGTAGTTGGGGATGACAACCTTTCTAGGCTCAAATGGTTATATGATGACGAAGTGGAAGGATACTTGCCAACCAAAGCTTCTTCCGATCAGGAGTTAACTCTAACTGAAACTTTGATTGAAGCAAATCTGCAATGTATCAAATTCGAACGGAAAATTTCCCGAGCAGCACAAGTTGGTCAAAATTGGTTGCAGTAACTTGATTGTGACTAAATCTGGTCACATATAAGTTGCAGTAACTTTTGTGAAACATGTGTGTTGCTAGGGTTCTTGACTTGGCATTTGTAAGCGACAGTAACGAAGCTGTGCTTATTGAAGCACCATATTCAATCTTAAGCCCATACCGCCACCACAAACCGTTCGTTCTACGTCTGGACTTTCGTAACCCGGTTCATCATCTCTAATCTGCAGTAGAAGAAATGGATTTAGATTTTGACTTCTCTCGCTTTGAGAACGAGCTTAGTTCACTAGATTGGTTCCAGATACTCAGTAGAGACGATATTAACACCTCGATTACATCATTCTACAACGCAGTGTTCGACACGATAAGCAGGTATGTTCCTCTTCGTAGATCTTTACCTCGGAGGACGTACAAGCAACTCTGGTGGAACGCTGAACTACCGCAATCCAGCATCGACGTAACTTACTTCGTAAAACGCGTCGCAGGTTTTTCCGTAACCGGACTGCGAAATACCGAGCTCTTCTGCAAACCGTTGAATCGGAGTCTCGGAAAATCTCGTGTCGTCTACCTTTCGTGAGAATGTTCACCGTGTACAAAATGAAATTAAATCGAACCCGTCGCTTTCTGTCGCTGCATCAAAACCAGGAAAAAATCGCATGCTATGTTATCCACTGTGAAGAGCCACGCAGAATGGGTACGTTTGCGTACGTTTTGACAGTTTTTCCATGGGAAAACTGTCAAAATGAACGTAAACGTATCCATTGTGCTTGGCCCATGAGTTTTGCTGATGTTACATCAAATGACATCGCTGTATCTGCTGAACTATTCGCAAGTTTTTTCAAGTCGGTGTACAATACGAACCCTCCTCCAGATGCGACAGACCTTCTTAACTCTCTTCCATCATACAACATGAACTTTCCGCGCCCCACATTCTCCGTAGTTGAAATTTCAAAAACATTAGAAACTGTCGATCCATCGAAAGGTCCAGGTCCAGATAGACCACCTCCTGTTTTCATTCAACGATGTGCTGACGTATTAAGATTACCAGTTTGCCTTTTGTTCAACATGTCGCTTGCGCTAGGAGTCTTCCCAGATGAGAGGAAAATATCAGCAGTTACTCCAATTCATAAGGCGGGTAGCTCCCATAATGTTGAGAACTATCGTCCAATCTCGATTCCTAATTGTCTGGCCAAAACACTCGAACTGCTGATTCATGAACTTATTATGTGGCTGCTAAACCTGTTATCTCTGAGTACCTACAAGGCTTTGTACGAAATCGCTTAACTGTAACAAACCTGATGACCTACACTAGCATGCTGAATTCAAACCTGGAGAAGAGATGACAAGTTGACATCATTTACATCGACTTTTCGAAGACTTTCGATAAAGTTCCTCACGGATTGACTTTAAATAAATTAGAACGTTTGGGTTTTCCTGACTGGATTGTCACTTGGCTGCGTTCTTACCTGATTGGTAGGTCATCCTTCGTTAAATTAGGCACTGTCTCATCCAATACATATCCTACGCCATCCGGAGTGCCACAAGGCAGTCATCTAGGGCCGCTGATTTTCATCATCTTCGTTAACGACTTATGCTGTAAACTTCGATCTCATCGCCTCTCATTTTAAGCGTGTACCTAGTGAGGTAAAAATATCAATTCACTCTAATAAATAACTAAAAAAATATTTTTTTGCAATTCCTGATCATAATACCTGGTTTATAGTTGACGTTTGAGTGACAAAACGGCCTACTTTTACATTCCAATGAAATGGTTTCGTTTGATAAACGTACAACTCGTGCTGAAAAAATCATCTTTCTGCAACTAGTTGCACAAACTACTATTAAGGTGCTTTATTTTTTTCTGTGCAGTGCGCATCCGATCGTGTTTCCTGTAGCAAGCAGAATTGTTTTGCGTTGTGTGAGTGTGTAAAATTATTATCAAGTGAAAATTTAGTTCGCATCCAATTGTGTTTCCTTTAGCAGAACGATTGCACAATCTTTGGAATATTTTGTTCTGCACTGTGTGGCGAGTAAAGCAATAGGTGAATAAAAATAATGTGCGTGTACCGCGTGTACGATCGTTTTTGACGTAAACTACGTCTAATGCTACGTACACACCAGTCAAGCAGTTCGACGAACATTGACTCCACCCCCAAGAAAACGCTTCGGTTGCTGCTTTGTTGGAACGTGTGTGAAGTTGTTCGAACAACCATTTGACAGTTGGCGGCTCGGTTGGGAAAAATTAAAACGGTTTGATTTTGGTTTGAGTTGTCGGGGGTGGAGTCAAGGTTCGCCGAACATGTTTGAGCATTTGTAGTGAAGTTGCACAAACCCCCATATATTTTTCGATGGTTGGTGCTCGAGTTGGTGCTTCGGTCGTTCGTGTGTGATATTGTTGGTCGAATAAATTGATTGTTCGTGTCGGTGTTGATAAAAATTGATGAATGTTTGAATAAACGGGAGGTGGAGTCAATGTTGGTCGAACTGCTTGACCGTGTGTACGTTCCATAAGGGGAAGACTCGGATACAGGGTGACAAATGAAAATTTCCAAATTCGAGACCGTCACGAAATCATGTAAGATTTTGAACTTGAATAGCGCCTTTATCTTCAGATGGATTTTTAAGATTTATATATCAATCGACTCGGAAATTCTCTACCAATTTGTCAACTATATTGAAACTTTAGGTTATGAACGTTTACATAGGGTATCGGATCATTTTGGCAGCACCCTCTTTTCTTGTCCGCAAGAGTCTCATTTCGGCCGTCGCCGTTCAGTGCGGTTGGCTTTTGGACTCTGCTTTTTGTGCGGTGTTTCGCACAAAAAGTAGAACAATGGAACCGGACCAGTGACCGCGGTCGAAACAAAGGTAACAAAAATGCGTAATGTAGTGCTAGTGCCTGGTGTATAAGAAGTGATGCAGATAGGGGCATGTTTGTGCAGGCATGAGACGATCATTTGTTATCAATGCCAATGCCATTGCTAGTAATGCAATCATCGCAATGTAATTGCACAAACATGTTTACATATATTGAAAAATGACTTTGGAAAATGTTGAACTTTTGACGTAAACTACGTCTAAGGGGAAGATTCGGATACAGGGTGACAAATGAAGATTTCCAAATCCGAGACCGTCACGAAATCATGTAAGATTTTGAACGTTAATAGCGCATTCATCTTACGATGGATTTTTAAGATTTATATATCAATCGACTCGGAAACTCTCCACCAATTTTCCAGTTATATTGAAACATTTGATTATCAACGTTAAAGTAGGGTATTGGACCATTTTGGCAGCACCTCTTTTTCCCGTTCGCAACGTGAGTCTCATTCGGCCGTCGTTCAGTGTAGTTGGTTTTTGTGCGGTGCTTCGCACCAGTTTGCCACAAAAAGTAGGGCCAGAGCAGTGACCGCAGTCAGCGATATACATACAAGCGCATGTTTGTGCAAGGATAGGATGATCGATTGTTAGCAACGGCAATGCAATGTCATAATGCGATAATCGCAATGCAAATGAACAAACATGTTCGATTCAAAGATAACTTAGGAAAATGGTAAGCCATTTTATGATAAACTGCAAATTGTTAATTATATTTTTATTATTAAATATGCGCCAAAATCAAAAGAATTCAATTTTAATTCAGGAAGTTTGAATGCACTTCAGATACTCTGTGGGTACAATCATGCGCTTATTGTAAACGGCTATAGCTTCGGAACGCATACTTTATTGAAACGGGCTATAGGTTACAATAGAACTATTACTTTCTAGCTCCCGGATCTAAGAATCTTGCAATTATATTAATAATATGGTTGCACGAATATGTTATCCATAATGCCACTGCCAGATAGTGGGAGTTAGATTGTAATAAAATATTACAAATACCCTATTCCCGTCCGCAGCGTTTACTACTCTGGCGCATCTCAACCGAATGGCTTGGTTTTTGGTACCGTTCTGACTCAAATCCCGAATATGACTCATATTCCGAACACTGGCGTTTTAGCGCCCTAAAACTAAAACTGTCATAGGTTTTCCGCACTGAGGATCAAGATAACAAACGAATTCAAACTCCTGTGGAGAAAATTACACGCATAAAGTTAAAATGGGCATTTAAAAGCTAAAGTTCGGAATTTGAGTCAAAACGGTACATGGCTAGTATTTGTTGATTTCTAGTTGGCGCAACCGGGTTTTATCGACTCGCGCTTCTTTGTCGGAATCAACAATACGACTATCCCTTCTCTGCCAACTATTCCTCGTCACTCCAAATAACAGAAGGCGGAGATTCTGCCAAAGGTCCAAGGCTCGTATTGTTCCACCAGTGATGACTCGATGCTCTGACTACCATTGGACAGAGGCACCTGTTTGTCCGTAGCCAGAGCAGAGATTCTTTTCAAGGTCCAGGGCCGATGCGTATCGTCTCGCATCTGTCGTAAAATCGCTAAATCGTGGTACACGCACTCACCAGTATTCACCCCCAGCAACAAACATATTGCACATCGATCACAGTAACTTATATATGCCCGAATTCTCTCACAATATGGTTACTGCAACAAGATTGGCTCAACGTGTGCTGCTTGGGATATCATAACCATGTAACGCTAGTGAGTTATTTTTATTTCAGAATAGTATTATTTAATAATCATACTCCACTATTTCCACCTATATATTACTACAAATAAACTAGAATAGTGGTCGAAAATTTGGAATGAAACTGAATCCCTACTAATTTTACTCTAAGTCGAATGCAACAGTTGGAATTGCGAAAAGCATTATTACCACTTGGGGTTTTAAAGTTAAAATTTTAAGTTATCGTACCGTCGTCGGGGAGACAACGGGTCAAATGGGGGTAAGAATGGGTCACTGTTTCAACTACATAGAATGCTTGTAGAATAGATTTAATGTATCTGAGAACAATAAAACTGAATTATAAGTGACCTTTTTGAACGATTTTGTTATCCGACCTCCAGACTGTCGGTAAGGGCTTGGACGTCACCCCTGACTACGGTATCCAACATTTTTTTTTATATTTTAAGTTATGGTATAATTTTGTTTTGAACCAGTGACATAAGTATTCAAATGAATTATCTTAATATATGACTACATTCCTCAATGCACCAAACTGTTCTACGTAGTTTACGTTGGGCGGTCGTGTCTTGTACATAACCCATCAGATTTTTTTTATCACGCAGAATGGTTGTGCAATCATCGAAATATTTTGTTCTGTGACCGGCCAGGTCGGTAAGTCAATTGATTAGTGCGCGTTCGATTGTGTTTTTGGTTAACTTTGATCAAACTACACGCTACACACGGCTACACACTCCTTACCACATATATCCAACCTCCCAATGATTTCTCGTGGAAGTGCAGATGACTCGTCGGCTTCCATCAAAGCGAGTATCACGTCAACATTTTCCTACCTATTCCTTAAATGACCTGCATTCGGACACGGCCGGCGCTGGTATTGTTTAAATTGGGCTTACCAGTTCTTACACATTGAAGCTTATGTTAGTCCCAAACATCATCTGTTGGTTCTCTGTGTAATTTCAGCTGACCTAAAATAACGGAGTAGCAACCGTGGGTGGTCAATCATGCTCATGCTCATGATCAAAAGGTCATTAGAAAGCCATGAGAGATTTAATACCAAGGAAACATAATGACCGTTCGGGGCTAGTAAATTTCCGCAAATGATTCTGCAGCAATTGAATGAAATACTGTTGAACATTGCGCGTGTGCAATAAAACCTATCAAGCTAATACAGTGGACCCAATACCATGTACGTCCGCCTTTGAAGTGGTGGCTTCTCCGAACGCGTCATAGAATACACTATATGCCCAGGGAACCGATAATGTTTCCCACCCGAAAACGTCCTAGGCCGGTCCGAGAATCAAACTCGCCTTTGTTCGCTAGGCTAACTGAAGACTCCTGGTTCGAGACAATAGAGGATGTTAATTTGGTGAGATCCATTTGATTTTTCGTTCATATTAGTTAAACTTTCCCACAATTATATTTATTTACCCGTTGTATGCTCCTCTACGTAATGAGGAGTGGACAACAAATAATAAATTTAATGAACTTGCAAATATATGGCCAGTTGTGGGAAGAGAAACGAGTCATAATTGAATAGGGGAAGTGAAACACAAAGTTTAATCGTTGTCTTTGAATTCTGGGGAGCACTCTATTTATCCTTCAATAATAGAGCAGAATAAAATCTATTTGCATGAAATCTGTGGGAGTTACAAAAATAGTTTTCTTACCATTTGACTAAAAGAATTATAAGGATTTCGAAGCTAGATGAAACGTTTGAATAAAAAACCATCTGTTAAGCATTATACCTTTATTTCAGTGTCACTTACAATAATTAAGTGTTTCTTCTTCGCTAGGTACAAGACATTTAAGAAATAATCTACATAATATGTTATCAATTAAATTAACGTAAAGATCGACTGCATAAAGTTTACTGAGCAAATTATTACAACATTTGAAATGATAAAATGACAAAAAACATAACTTATTGTAGCGTAATCTCGATTTAGCACTTTTTTGTTGAAACAAACATATCTTCAACCGACTAATAACCGTGGGAAACACCCCTTATATTACCCCAAAAAAACAACAAAAGCACAAAGACGGGTCTCTGCTGTCCATCACGACTGCGCATAGTGAATAATTGTTCCCTATCTCATCTGCTTTACCGTCTGTTAAGTTCCTTTCGAATTTCGCAAAGATGCTAGAGCCCGCCGGCTTGACCATGCGAAACAATTAGCACCTTCTACGTGGCTTCGCGGGTCAATGACAACAGTTAGGTACAGACCCCTTGGCCCCTTCAGGTGCACCAGAATAAAGGGGGAGGGGCTCCTAATAGTTCCACCGAAGATGCAATACGGAAAACATAATACTGATTTGTGGGGTGAACGAAACATGAAAGACGTTATTTACAGGAAAAAAAGCCCCGGTTATGGGGTTTTGCGATTCGAAAATAATGCTGTGTATTTATTTCCGGTTTGTTTCTGTTGTTTTGTATCTGTTTTGTTGTATCTAATAGATATTATTTTGTCGTCTAATACTTAGCAGGCAATCAATCTAGTTAAGTAGCGCAGTGAAAAGCTAGCATGTTTATGCAGTAGTTTTCCTTTTTACATTATTTTTACTTTTGTTTTGCACAAAGGTTCATCATCGTCTTTGCTTTGCACTTATTCACTAAACTCGTTGCATTTATGAAAAAACTAACAATTTTCCTTACTAAAATTATGTTTATTAAAAGTATATATCATTTTTTACATTGCACTTAGTTGATGTTATATTCTTCTCTCAAATTCAAACAGGGTTCGCTTATTACAATTTGGTTTGGGATCAATCTCAAAGTAGACCTGTTCCTAAAATTCACCACGACGACGCACGACAAGGCTAGCAGGAAACTTGTTTGGTTGTTCTGGGGAGTTGTGAGGCACGAAAATGGAATCCAGAATGGGGCGTGTTGCTTCATAAATTATTCATAAAAAGCTTTTCCGTGTTCCCTCCTCGAGGGGTGGGCTGTTTCGTGACTGGAATTTTACTATAGTGCAGAGTGATAAGATGGTTGCATGTTACTGACACTAATAAGGCATTTTCATCCATTTGCATGGCTTAGCAGTTTTGTGACTTCGAAAATGGAACAATATTGTGATGCTTCTCTACTGTTTGCTCTATTATTGAACCCTTCCCTTACCACGAAAATCATTGTATCTATCGAATCTAGCTACAATTAGGCATTCCCGCATTTCCTACTAAATTTATTTTGTTAAGCCGAGGCTACACCGGTCGTGTTAATTCACGAGACATTCTACTCGCTAGAATCTATATGAACCAAAGAAATAAGTTAATCGAACGAACCACATCACATTATACTTAACGATCCCGGTGGAACCTGCGGGCCGGGACCCTGATTCAGATGCTGAGAGGAGGGCACTCCCAGGTGGGGATGCAGTGGATGGTGCGCATGGTGCAGCCCCATCGAGCTCATGCCCATGCCCATGGCGCTCATCTGGTGCAAGTGCGACAGATGCAGCGACGGTTCGAGTTTCGGCTTGGTGTCCACCAGCAGGCTGGACATTGACTGGGCACCGTTGTGCTGCGAGTGGGCCACCACCAGCGACTGGCCGTTCAGCGAGACTGGGCCATTTTCGGCCTTCTTCTTCTGCTTGCGATCCTTGGCGCGACGGTTCTGGAACCAGATCTTGACCTGCCGTTCGGACAGCTGGAGCGATTGGGCCAGTTCGGACTTTCGCCGGATGGTGATGTATCGGGTGTAGTGGAACTCTTTCTCCAGCTCTAGGCGCTGCTGGTCGGTGTACACGACGCGGTATTTATCCTTGGTGCGGGTTTTGCCTGTGGAAAATAGAAGAGTGGAAAAGTTCGTTAATTTAGTTTCAATGCGAAAACCTTTATAGGTATGCGAATAATTTCCAGATTTCAGTCGCCAAATGTAGATAAATACAATACTTTTGCACAGAGTATAATTTGAGATTGATTTAAAAAAAACTTTACACAGCTGCTCAACGTACCGATGGACTAAAGGCCAATCAAATGTCAATTTATTGATGTTCTACTGTAACTGCGAAATAAAAACCTGTAGACTTTTCGTCAAGGCAAAACACATTTCAAAAGCATAAAACCCACAATTTTCAACAAATAATGCAGCGTAACAAAGTTTTTCGAACGCTCGCCAAACTTCCCCGCAAAACACCCGAAAAGGTAAGCAAAAACCACCGCCCAATCGAGCCGAACGGCCTCCTTCCATCGCAAAAGTCATAAATCTTTCGCAACCGCAGTTTGCTTGTTGTTGGTGCTTGTTTTGTTGCTATCATCCTGTCCAACCATTATTCAACCTTCAGTTGTTGGGTTTCGCTACATGTTACGTAACTTTTAATAAAGTTAGCAACGTTTCATTCTGCACGGTTGCTCTCGTTACGAGGAGGCCGAGCCATTATCGTCGAACCATCACACTCGTCCTTGTCGAAACACACAAAACAGCAGGCCTACTGTGCTGTAGGAGGAAGTAGGCACCCAAATTGGTTACTCTCACTTTTGTTGTGTGAATTATCGGTTTTCGTCAGCAGCAAGAAAACAAGGTCACCACCGCCACAGGACGATCGGGGTGCTTTGTTCGTTTGGGACAGAAGAAGAGTCTTCTTAGGACATGCCTAACTGGCGGCACCACCACCGGAGAGAGTTGGAAAGTTAAATCTCAGAACAATCAACGATGAATATTTATTAAGTGACAAAAAGGAGCGCTCCGAGGGGAAGAGGCATGATAAACGGACCCTAGGGACAAACCGTGGTGAACGGTGGAACGAAATTTGAACTTCATTATGACATGTGGTAACTACGAGGTTGGTGACAACAAGGGTTGCTAGGCGAAATGGGATGAAAGAATACAAATTGTTTCAACCAGTTTAGTTGCCAGGCGACAAATTTGACAGTTATGCTGTCGGGTTGATGTTTCTATTAAGGTGAAAGCGATAGCATGCGGAGGAGCCGAGTCGTCTGCCACGATGGTGTTTGCTGAGCCGTCTGCTCTCGTGACAAAGGCAGAGATATATGACCAAAATAAAAATCAATACCATTATTATATTGATATTATCATAAAAGTATTAATCCCTTTATTGCGGGTAGATTACGGCAAATTATTTATGATGCACACTTTCGCACGAGCAGCGCGTCCACGGAACTGTTTACCATGGGTGAATGCATTTGTCATATACCAGCGCCGACCCGCCACACGGGACTGATACCAAGCCCAAGCCGAGCCGCGGTCGACGCGATAGATAACGCATGCCTCCATAATTAAGCCTATTGGTCTTATTCCGTTGTCAGTCGCGATCTGTCTGTCGGCGGTCTTTTTGAACACTTTTCGTGTGGTTCGCGCCGTATGGTAAAAGTAGGCAAACAAATTTTTCGGCTTTCCGGGTGGCTAATACAGCCAGAAATGCGACCGGCCCTGATCGCCCCTGATTACCGAGAGAGTTTTAGGAGTTCGTTTGATGTTGGATTTCGATAAGTCGACGGGCTGGAGGATGAAACGCTGTCGACGTCGTCTTCGACGTCGTTGCCGGTGCCGAACGGAATCCGGCTTCGGGTGGTATTACGCGGATCAGGCAGTTCGTTTGTCGGAAGGTATTTGCGGCGGTAATCCATCTGTCAATTGATACACTCAATCAGCGCAGTTCAGAACCTTTGGCGGCACCTTTGGGGGGACCAACGTGCTGTTGCAGTCGCAGCTGGTTTAATCTTCGGGTAGATTTAGGTGGATCTCTCGTTCTGCGTGCTGTATCCGGATGTTTGCGCGGTTTTCGTTAGTACTTGAGCAAATTTGCTTTCAAGCGCCGGTCAGAACAAAAATGTTCGGATATAAAAAAAATGGCATGTACAATTCTTGTTGAGAAGCTCAGGAGGAACTCAACAAAGGTGATTCAATTGTGTTTGATTCTTAATGTAGGCGCGGTCATCGATAGGTTTTAAATTGCTCCTCAACTTATTCAAAATGGGAACGTTGCTACCACGGAGGCTGGTTTTGGAGTGATTCTAAACGGTGTACTATGCATTTGGCAAGTTCGATCACTCTTATTCTGAAATGTTGATCAAATTTACCACTCGAAAATATCCTAGTCGGGACTGAGATTCAACTCCAGCCATCGTGGATTCATTACTAATTCGCTACTTATTTATGATTTATAAATGATTTATTAGGTCAATCTCACAATAACACCATAATTAGAAGTATCTCTCAATTATTAGGATTATATGTACATTGTATTGTACAATGTTCAGATTTTTACTACGTACAACATAACCGCTGCGACGCAAGCCACCTCGAAAACTTTTCGATTAACAACGCAGATCGTCTGGAGCCTGATAATCCGTTATCACTCCGTGCTCCGAGCAAATAACTCTAATGTCGAAAGATAATAATAGCCCGTATCATTGTCCTATCGGCCAAGATGTTTGCCGCGTTAGGCAAGAAACGCACCACCAGCGCGAGCTACGTTCCCAAAACATCGGTCCGAACCAAATTTGGTCGTAAATTTTCGGCGAACAATAAAAATCGGTTTCGATTTTATTGGCTAATTATGGGGGCAATATCATTTTGCTTAGTGCCTAATAGTGGCGTAATTCGGCAATTCGCGATGTTACGAGGCAATGGCACCTCATAAAGCGCATCTTCGTTAATTGATTGGCGTCGTATTTTTTTGCCATGCTTGGTCGACACATGAAACACTTTGATGACGGTTATTGAATACCGGATTTTGGGAAAATATTGAACTCCGGCTACATTTTGCACCATGTGTTATCGCGGGCTTATCCAGCGATTCAATCACCACCAATGTACGTAAGTACGTACCTCTACGTACAAGTTGTATCGCCATGGACGATCATTACGGACTGATAAGGTTTATCTATTCAATACACACAACAGCAGCGGCCACGAATGCACTCGTAAAGCTGTGTGCGTGCGTAGGAACTAAGTGCGGCGAACTGAAATAAAAATTAAATATGAAGGGTTATAGCTCACGTATCGGGATTAACGGTCCCCGCGGCGGCACTTTTGATGGTTCGTTGTTATGCCCCTATCGAGAAGGTATGGGCCCAAAGGTATGTGAGGTGCTCCGCACCGTAGAGATCTAGCATGCGCTATCAATCCCCTCCACACCGGTTGACGAACGAGTTTTCGAACAGTGTTCAAACAAGAGGTTTCCACTGACTGTGTGTAACAGTTCCAAAAAGAAATAATGTTTTTTTTTATTCGGTTGAACTGTTTTCCCGCTTACCGCTTACGTGAATGCGCAAAAATGCTTATCTAGACCGAGCTCCACCATCCCAAGATTATGGAGCGTTACAGTTTCCAACGAATGCCAATCAAAAACGTCTCGTGGCGGCAGTTTCCGTACACGATGTGATGACAGCCGCATCGGACCACGTTGGTTTCGAAATCTAAGCCCTAAATCACATCATCACTCTTGTCTTTGCATACCGAAGCCGTTGTCACGTGAATGTGTGTCCAGTGGTTCACCAAGCAATTTGTTGAATATAAAACCCAAAGGTTTGTTGGTTGCTTTCAAAACACTTTAAAAAACATATGAAATGAAATCGCACCTTTGACATGATGGCTTTCATCAAATTCTGCACAGTTGATGGCATTTCTTGGGCGCAGATGTTCAAATTTGGAAAAGTAACAATCGATGTGTCGTTGTGATTTATTTACGATCTTAGATTTCCGTAAAAATAACGAACATTTTCTAAGCCCAATGACTACTAGTTCTGATCTGGTAATTAAATTACAGGACCAAAATTATTCGTGGCGTCATGTTGCACTACCCAATTGGAAATATTTTTTTAAAAAACCCTAACGCTTTGATGTTCATGTATATTTTTATCTGACGCTGCTACTACTACTCTAAATACAAAATCTGGGGCAACCCAAGTGACGGTTATGGTTTTAAACTGCTCTTTTAGGCAGCGATTCACTCTTTAAGCATGCTATTTATAAAACCATAATAAATCCATCAATGTTACTAGGGAAGAAAGCGAAAATTTCACGAGTCTTTTGACATGACACTATGCATCATGACACTCTCACCTCAGATTACAGTTTTTTTAGAAATGTTCTTTTAGACATAGTTATAGGAACATCCAAGCAATACGAGTTCGTAATAATGAATGAAATTATTTCTAGTTTCTGGGAAAAAATCATCACGGAAAATTTGTCAAATGAGTACCGATTGCCGATGATATTTTACAACAATAACCAAGGTAATGATTAGGCGCATTCTTCCATTGATTATTAAATGTAAAATTATTATAGTCCTGTACATGATAATAAATGAAAAACAAATAGTTTTTTGATTTTTTTTTTCAATTTAATTGTTTTGAAAATGTTGGTTGTTAAATGAATCATTCAACCCTCTGTAAATCTGGCACCACTGACTGATTCCTGTAAGCAAAACAAACATGACATTAATGCTGTCCAATGAGCAGTTCGAAGTAAAGACACTATATACAAAGACGGGAGGTCTGATCCCTGAACAAATAAATCACCAGGCAACTCTGCGTGCGCAACACTGCTGATGCTGGATATACTTTCCACATTGGTCTATTCAAATTTCAAAATTCCAAAATATTTTATTTGTATCGTGTTCAACCACCCAATAAAAAGCCACAATTCACTATAAACATGTTCAATATTAAAACAAAAATATTTATTCGTGCTGGTTCAAATGAACCCTTGCCAAATGTTGCGCGTGATATTTTGGAATGACAGGTCTTTTGCTCGATTGGAATGACACTGACAGTAAATTTGGAATTCCAATTGGAACATTTCCCGTCTTTGTTTATAGTGTCTTTAGTTCGAAGTAGCTCGAAGATATTCCCATCCCTCTCATGTTCATTTGTTGATAAAAAAAGAACGAGCAGGACGGGAACAACTTCGAGCTACTTCAAGCTGCTCATTGGACAGCACCATTGATTCAAGTGAAATGTTCTCAACAAAAACGGCAAGCGAAGTAGGTAAACATTCAACATTGAACGTTTTATTTTAATTATAGATATAAAAATGCCACACTGTGATTCGGGCCTGGGTTCTGACATGGATCCGGACAACGAAGATATGGAGTTCCTCAAGCTATCACAGCATGAAGAAGGAGATAACCAATCGCTTTTTGATTCAGCATTGAACATCAATCCCCCTGAAGCCACCGGAAAACGACGAAAAAGCATTTTGGGTCGGCTTTGCAGCGTGAAGTATTTGATCAACTAACGGAGGCATTGATGAGTAACTGATGTGGAGTCCCACCAAAAGAAATACTGGACTGATGGGGAAAGGATTTTCTTCATCATCATAAGCGAAGTACTGCAAGGTTTCCCGAAGTTAGTCAGATGGGCTTGTTGGATTTAACAGCACTCGCGTGAAGATATCTGTACTTGTGTATTCGCTGTCTATGGTATGATAGAGCCAACGTTGTATTGGGGTTGGGAAAAAGAACTTCTGGTTTGCAAGATCGTACAGGAGTTGATTCCAAGTGTGCTACACTTGCTGAAGCAACGTTATGATCGATTCATAAAAGCATTGGAAGGCAGCGGTACGTTGTTCGAACTATATTCAAGGATCAACTGCAGATTTACGGGCCACCCCCAGAACATATGAAGAACATTTTTATAACAGTCAGCGAAAAGGGTACTCAACATATAGTAAACAAGTTCGTTCGATGATGCTTCAGTTGCAAAAACTGTAAATAAAAGCAGCATTGCAACCGAGTTGCACGAAACTGAATTACTGCCGCAGTGCGCTATAGGAACTCAGTCAGCTGCAAATGACTATTACAGGGAGAAAAATACTTATTTCAGTTTTCAACCATGATTAGTTGTTGCAGGTCACAATTTTTTCAACAAGGAATGAATTTGAACAACCAAGGTGACAAGAACATCAACTTTTCGTTTGAAATAGTGTGCAGTATGGCAGATATTTGACGATATTAAAAAAAAAACTATCATCGGATTCCGAAAAACCGGAATGCTTTTAGGCGGCGATCGATAAAAAATAAAATAAAAACTTATGCACGCTTGGCCTCCAAGGACGGATTCACAATCTCAAAAATGCCAACTAGCAACATATCTGTGAAGAAACCGATACATGATGTTTCCGATGAAGCTAAGGCCAAAAGCGTTCAGGACATAGAAAAACGACCTAAGGAAGGCCACTATTTTTATCTAACCCTGGACTAGCGTAAGCAACAAACGATATATGTACATCAACATTGTGTTGGTCCCATTTTGTGACAGTAAAAAATGTAGGATCAGTGGAGAGCGCTGTAACAGATTTCCAACTGAAACCGGATGATGGTATTTGGATCAGTTTTGATTAAGTTTGGAAAATCGTCAGTTTAAATTTCACAGTGTGCGACGTGCTGTTCAGAAACGTTCTAGTAGCACCCTAGTAGCTCAAGATGACGAGGGATCGGATGATGATCACGATGACGGTGATGAAGAACTTGAAAACGAAGAGAGCATCAGTGACGCTGATAAGTTGGTAAATACATTTTAGTAAGTTCATAACTCTAGTATTGCTCATTATATTAGAAGCAGTTCCTCCTTTACGTTGAAGCACATCTAAAGTATTCGGAAAACCCTTGAAACTGTTACTTGATATCAGAACACGCTGGAACAGTACGGTTACTATGTTTGAGCGGACTTTGAACGTGTGAAAGTGCATTGACGAAACGCTTGAAGATCTTGGCTAAAAATATTTACATTTGACGAAAAGGAACGTTGAATCAATCCAAAATCTCATGAGCGCAATGCAGCTCTTGGGCGTCGAGAGACGGAGCAAAATACTTGTATCTGGAATGAAAATTTTCAATAACAAGAGCTACCAGTTCTGATATATGCGGTCATTATGTAAAAATAGAACATGTTCCAGAAGGCGACAACGGCCATAATAATTAATCTCTACTGTATAGCATGACTGATCTTACTCTTGAACAAGAGCTAGAATCTGCTATATAAGAATTCTCATGTGCAAATATGTAATCCAGCAACTGATGCTTAAGACACAGTGAAGGTTCTGTAGAAAGAGTTAACGTTTTTTAAACTTAACGAAAAACTTCATCAGAGCAACTTTATCAAAAACTCTTCGACCACATGAGGACAATCAAGCCAAAACCCACTGAGAGCGACCGTAAGTTTCCAAACTCGTTCGAGTCTAACTAATAAAAGCCTTCACATTATGTGTTTTTTCAAGTTATATTTTATATTTAGGGTAAACTAGGGTTAAATCCGTCCCCGGGGCAAAACGACCTTTTGCCTTTTTTGGCGGTGACATACTTTCAAGAATGTTTACTGTTTTATTCGTAGTTCGAGATCCGAACTACATGCTCTGTTGTAAACACTCCTGAAAATCTGCCGAAAATGTACTCAAAAACGTCTAAGGGTTGTTTTGCCTCAGGGGTGCATATTACCCCAGTTTCCCCGTATATACAGTTTATATACAGTTGATGGCAAATGCGCGTTTTAAACTGTCTTTTCGTTATTATTTTGAATAAATTTTGCGATTGTCTGAAGAAATAAATCTTACAAAAAGTTTAATCAAATAAATCATTAGTTCCACTTGCGCCAGTTTTTGCATTGTATTATGTTCTTAAAGGACAGTTCTTTTGTTTTTCATGCTTATGCTTTTCATATTTAAGCCGAACGGCCGTACTCACGATTCATACAATGGACAGTTCCAGCGAAACTTTCTTTTTTAATTAACTGAATACCTATCAACAAGTTTCTCCTATCATGCTCATTCTTTTTTGTCAACAAATGGAACCGAGCAAGATGGGAATAACTTCGAGCTACTTCAAGCTGCTTATTAGTCATGACTATTGGTTTTTCATTTCATTTTGCGTTCAAATTAGCAATAGAAAAGTTTGTTCATGTTTACTTGCATTATCCGTAGCTGACTAGTGATTACTAGTAGAACTTTTTCTGACAGACAAATGGTTTCAAAAAGGGACAGTAAGATCGCTGGGACACAATAGTCACTTCAACTCTACTCAAACAGGTGACATCCAGCACACCATCAAGTCGTCAGATCTTTACAAATTTGACTAAGTTGATTGATTTGTCGTTACAAGTCAACCACAATTGTAAATACAGTCGACTCTGCTTCTATATCTCGATATCTCTCCCTATGTCGATAGTTTCTTCGGTCCCTTCAATCTGCACACATTTGGGCTTTCTACATCTCGTTCGATAACCTCTCTATCTCTATATCTATCTATCTCGATGTGTTCTGATCACATTTTGCTTAGGATTCACTCTCCTTATGACGATATGTTCAAATTTTTAGGCTATCTTGTCTAGACCATCTTTGGGCAATAACAAATACATCAACGACATTTGTTTTGTTGTCATTTTTCATAGCAACGAGCTTTACTGGATCTAGTACCCATTTAAATTTTCCTTCCATTTCCTTCCTGAAATATTCATTTCAGCATCAGTCGATATTGATTTTTTTTTTCGCTTGAATATCATTTAGCGATTGAATATCAGGTGGCAAATTTTGCTTGGAAGTTTGACAGAATGCTGCGATAGATTCGTGCCCGCATTGCCAAACGTATGATCAAAACGAACACGCGTCAATGACGAAGCTGTCTGCTGTGTGTCGATGCAACTGATACTAAAATGAAGATTTCCGTCCTTGATGAGATGTTTTATCTAATCTCAGATTTAAATGACAATGCTCTTTAAAGACTGTTGGAGGATAGACAAACATATTCAAAAATTGTAATCAAATGCAAAGTCATGTACTTCAACGTTTTGCGCTGCGGTAAGTGGTGCCAGCGTTTGCTTATGAAAATAACAGGCCTATCCCGAAAAAAAAATGAAAATAGATTTAAATTCTTTTATCGATTTCGACACTTTTCTTCTGATATTTTCGATTCAATTAAGGTTATGGTCGGATAAATAGGCTAGGCAGTTTAAGTTATGAGCTTTTAGAACATTTTGCCGCTTGAAATATCATAAACCTGCCCTAAAATGAAGAATCGATATTCGATTTTCTTTCAGGGAACGATGAAGTTAATCATCCTGAACGCGTTAGTTTTTCTTTCGACTCAAAAACTCGAAAGGAACATTGTTTAGTTTGAAATTTAAAAACAGATGAAAAATGCTTCCTCGACATGTTTGGTCTTGTTTGACGTACGGAATAATATGATTCGATACAGTTTTCAATACGAATCTTTTCAGCAACCATTTAAAAAGTTATCGGAGCATACAGATGATCAAAATAACTACAACTTATAATTTGAAATATTGCAACAGTCGTGAATCCAACAGCTTAGATTTAAGCAAAACTTTCGATGAATTTTGCTAAACATTTCGATAACCCTTATCTGTTACCGAAATCATGCCATAAAGTCATTTTTGCTCATATTGGAGTTTCGGAGAAAGGATTTCCAAATTCCGGTAAAAAAAATGTTAACGGAATCGTTAAAACGCACAGAAGAGAAATAAAATATAACTGATAGGTGCATAGGTCCTTTTTATTGTTCGTTTATACTCATTGTATAACGTCGAAATCGACTTGTTGCGAGCGAATCGGATAAGCATAAGCGCCAAAAAAAGGGATTTTATTTTTACACTTCAAGTAATTAGAAGTTTGGCCATTTCACTTTCAAGCCCATAGTTTGATCTTGTTTTCATTAGGAAGGCTTTTAAAAGGATTAATTTAATTAATTTAAATTCACTTCATAATTTTTGATGGTTTTGTCCATAGGTAGATACTCTTTGTTAAAATCGGACATAGAGTGGAATTTCTCCAACATTATATAATGGCATTTGAAAGATATTTTGCCTCTGCCACGTCAGATAACATATTTACCGCAATGTTCTGTTAGATAAGACAAATTTCTAGGAATATTGAGGGATAATAAATTCGTCATATCTACCTCATGAATTGATAGTCAGCCTCTAAAAATAGTGCTCGGAAAATTACACAAAAGAATGCCATTGACATTTTACAACACTTAGCAAAAATAGATCACCAACATTATTCATTGCTAAAATTAAAGTCGATTATGTGTTACTTTGGGAACTACTGCGCCTGACCCCACGTACAAAAATATACTTTATCATTGCTGAAGTACACCATGTTCCCACTGTTTGTTGACACCGTGTTTTCGTGTATTTCACAGTTCCGAACTCCCAACGACACGGGGACGAACACGCGGTACGCAAACACGAAATAACACCGGCGTAAATATTTACCCGATGGTACAAAGTGCCTATTCTGGAGCGCACTGCTGCTCATCCAGCGACGACTGTAACTCTCATAAGTTCCGTACTGGATGTATCCGCGATTGGATAAGAGGTGAGATTACTCAATTCCCGAATTCAGTAAATCCGTCGGTCGGTTGATCGCATTGTACCCTACCCACATTCTAACGTTTGATGCGCTTTGTCAATGCTACAACTTTGAACCTGTCCCTTCAGCTGTTTCGGCAGTATGTACGCCTATGATCGTGCGACTGGCTGAATGGATGGTTGATCGCGTGTAATCAGCTCCACTCGGTGTTGTTTAAATAAATGAAAAAGGCGAATCACTCCGCTTATCAACAAGGTGTTACGCTCCTATTATTTGGTTTCTGTGCTTCGGTTAAATTCCTGGGACGTTTGACTGATGGAAGTTGAGTAAATATTTAAAATTCAGTTATTTTTTCGTTATAACAAAATGGATAAAGTTGTGAAATTTTTGGCTGAATTCAAATTTAGATTTTTATCGAAGTTGATGAGGAAAAATAAATAAATTCATCGTTTATTAATTGCTAGAATATAAGAAAAAGAATTGCTGACCAGCATAATGTAGAGAGAATATGCAAGACTGCATTTTAAGACATGTGATGTTTTTGACTTCCTCCTAATGATGTTGTCAGAGCTTTAAACGAAATAAAGTTTTATCGGAGATTATCAATTTGGAAATGCAATCCTTAACAACAGCATTTATTCAAATGTCGCGACCGTTCTGAAGTGATTTCATGTGTTGTCATTTCACGACCAGTTTGTAATTCAATAATCCCCAGCCAGTCGCGGTCAAACTATCTCCAGTTCCGCGGAATAGACTATAAAATTTACATTTTATAATGAGAAGTTTCCAATGACGGTTTGTGGAACTACACAGCCCCGCCGCCACACAGTTGGTTTCAATCGATTCGGCCAGAAAGAAAATAAACTTGTTTGAGGGAGCCCTCCTAAGGAAGGTCCTAACAGCCGGCTGCATGCATATGGAACTGCTTATGGTAAATCTCTCGTTCGCAGCAAAAGCATCACGCTGATTGTTATTAAAAATCAATTTCAAGCTATAAGCATAAATCTTGTTTCAGATTTTGACAGGGGACAGAGCGTTTCCTGAACCCACGCTCTTAAGTACCTACCTCCACGTTTCACTTGAAGAGTATTCAAAGCCTTCCATCAATTCGTTGGCTCAAGTACGTATATCGATACGAAATTTAGTGGGTGTGAGTAGGTAGTTTATATACGATATATTTAGTTGTTTTATTTACTATAAAACAAACTATAAAACGCCGATAAACTAAACCCCGGAGAAACCACCATGACGGCACTAAATATACGGGGCAAACGATTCTTCGGATGCTTCTTGCCCATCTCGGTCGACGTCAACCGGTCCCGAGTCCCGGGACCGGGGTATGTGACTCACGAAACAATCGTAAAGGGGGAATTGTTTATGTGTTTTATTTTCCTATTATCTCGTGTGTGAGATCCCACTGGGTTCTGTTTGCACCAACATTGTCCATTTTTCGGGGAACGAAGCATCATCGTACCTTCTACCGCACAATTTCCAGAGCTTGAAGTGTCCTTTCGAACAACAAGCATGGACGCCGCTTCAGGGAGAAAAATTCCGAAAGCAACAGAGACACAGGGAAGATCGAAAAACCAGAGCGGTTAGCTCAGTTAAGGACCTCTTTATTTATATTCGGCTTGTTCCTTAATGTTTACGACCATCGGGTAATGAAATGGCTGCCACGTTTTGGAGATGTGTTGGTGCTGTAAAAGAATAAAAACTAAAGTCGCCAAATCTATTAGACAAGCACAAGCACTCTGGCCGTGTATGAGCTGCCTAGCCGTGACTATGGTTGCAGGCGACGACGATCGGGGCCGGCGTTTGAATGGATAGAATGTGCCGTTGCCATCGCGATGCAGATGGGAAGTTTACTTTGATGACTTTCGAGATGAGATGACCGACTCCATCGTTGGTTTCCAGAAGATAGCCTATCTTCCATTCTACTAGATTGAGTTTAGAAAAATTATATTCGCTATACTAAGTTGTATTCAGAAAAAGTTATCTATAAAATATAATTCTTGGTAAACAAAATAGAAGCAAAAAAGACAGACTTCAATTGGAGGGAGCCCTGATTATTGGGAAACAGAAAATTTAAATCTAAACTGAAACTGTGGAACAGGTTGCCAAAAAATTCAACTAACGAAACACATTATACTTGCGAACCGCACCCCTCTCGTAACTGAATACGATGAAGCTCGTTTCCACAAAGCGTTGTACATTTATCTTGTCGCTCATTCCCTTGATGAAACATAATAATAATCATAACCGCATGTTGTGCGTTCCTCTCATCTCGTCTAGTTATATGTATCACAAGATTGGTAGAAGGAGAAGCAGTTCAAGCCGTGTGTTGATTTTTGTAATTTTTCCCCGGAGACGACTTTGGCTGGCGTTTACAAATTGACACAATTGGTTCACTGGCCGTCAAGTGTTATAACTAAACTTAACAAGGCTTATTATTTGATTTGGTTTTTGTTTTAGATTTCTTTCAAAACACGATTCAAAAACCGTTCATCGACTAGCGATATGTCGGTCATCGGCTTTATGCATTTTTAAAAAGGTGCAAATCGTCTTTTCGGTATCATAAAACTCCCTGAACCCAATGAATTACGGCGAACAACAGTGCAGTGGGAAGGTCATACGCAATCATGTGTAAATGCCTAAAGCGACCCTTTTTTCTGCCGGGGTTCCTGCCATCATCGTGTTCGATCACCACTATTGGGAAGTTTTCCCGGCGCGACGGAAGCGCGGCACTCCGAGCTGGGTCCAATCAAGTTGTAAAAAGTTGTAAAATATTGATTTTTCTGTAAAATATATTCATTTTGCGCCGTTTGTTGTTTGCCGAATGCAGTCCCACTACCTCGGCAGTGCAATAAATGCCGCATATTTGCATGCATTTGTTTCCTTCTTCGGTGCAAGGGGAAAGGGACCTCATGATAATGGCAAAAATCAGGTCGGTATCTAAAAAGGATGAAGGATGTCCACAGGTATGAGAACGGTGCAAATTGAACACGGACAAAAAATGCTTTCAACACAACACAAACCGAAACAAACAACAATGGTTGCCCGCACATATGATTGATTGGCGATGGCGATATTGGGTGGGGATGTCAGGCAGCAGGCCATAATCAATCAAATCGAACACTGACAGGTCGGTGGAATTAGTTGATAAAGGTTGGAGTTTGGCAGGGCGCGATTCAGTGATTTGTTGTTGCTCCAAACGGAAAAAAATGCCCTCGATTGCTGAGAAATCGCTTCCACTAACACAACTTCACGAACCGATAATGTGTCAACCCCACCTTTAGTCAGAATAGACGCAAATAATGGAGGAATGTTTAAGCTGTTTCGTGTAATCAATTTTGTTCAATCATGTGATTTAGGAGAAAAGTTTTGTTTTGGTTTTTGTGAACTCTATATCATTTTGACAGGATTTTCTATTATCTAGGTATATTTGAACTGCACATTCTGATTGCAATTCTTCTAGATTTCTATCGCTTCATAGTGTAGATGACGGCTTTACCATGTTCAAGCGCCAACAAAAAATTATCCAATTTTCTGCCAAAGCTTTCGCTTACGGCTTAGCAGATTTAATTAGTATTGGATTTCCCACTATCCCATAACTAAGGATATCCTACAACAAATATGGGGATGAATTGATATGAAATGATTTCCGTTTCGATTTTACGAACAAAATATCTCAAGTCAGTTTATAAGCCGCTTGGTGCGTTTTGGCAGAACCCCGACCATATTGTCAGTGGAGTTTTTGTTGATTAAATTTTATGAAACCCAGCCATTCAGGATCCTTTGAAATACAAAGAGTACCTTCTATTCAAAACTCGCTAATAATTGGTCAAGGAACTTGACACTAATAAGAAAAAAAAAATGGTTCGACATTGGTCACAAGTAGCAGCGTTAATAATTTTATATGGGGCGTAGAACCACTGCGTCCATTGAGTTGAACTTTTGTGGTATTGCGTTAATAATACCTGAAGCGATGAAATCAGTAGAGTAATCACTTGATCCGATTCATCCAAGTTAATATAAATTTCATATTGACCTGTTTTATAATAGCAAAAATCCTTAACCTGATTGATGGTATTGTAACTAAATGCATTTTATCTGGCCATTGTTATCATTTACTAAGGGGTCCGCGACGTTAGGCATAAGCACGTTAGGCATAATTACGATAGGCATAAGTACGTTAGGCATAATAGACGTTAAGCATAACGGGCGTTATACATAATCTACGTTAGGCATAATGAACGTTTGGCATAATTTTGCCTTCTTTATGTCATGGTCTGTTCTTTGGATCATTTTATGCCTAACGTCTTTATGCCTAACGTACATTATGCCTAACGTTCGTTATGCCTAACGTCCATTATGCCTAACGGACTTATGCCTAACGTCTTTATGCCTAACGAACTTATGCCTAACGGGGTATACCCTTTACTAAGTATGAATGATATAAAAACTTAAATAATTTCAATCAGACGAGATTTTTTTATTTTTTAAGCAACGTCCCGAACAAACACCATCGGAAACATTTTTCAACCGCATCTCGTCGCATAAGCAACTTGCAAATATTTTCATATGTTTGTAATAAAAACTAAACTGATCTATTATATGTTCTTCTCTAAGTGATTTTCCAAAGAAATGTTGTACAAATGGTACATTTTCCTCAAACAACTTTTTTTTGTCAAAAACACACAGAATTACACGCCATTCTTATTGCCAACTATGTTTTAGCGTATTTATAAGTATCGGAACTGTCTTAATTAGGCTTAGCCCTTGTAGCATAGATTGATTGTTGTGAAAATCTCAGAAAGTTTTGTCAAAATCAATAGATATTTATTCTTGAAGCGATTTTTTATGCGTATCGTTCAAAATAAACGATTTTCAGATTTTGGAAACAATAATTCTAACAATTAAAAAAAAATGTGTTTCAGAACGTATGTACAATGCTTACTTTTTACTACGAGAATGTCGAAGATGTCCGGAGTGCTTACTATTATGCTTATGCTTACTATTTACTACGAGAATGTCGAAGATGTCCGGAGTTTTTGGATACCTTCTTTGCGATTTAGGAAAGACTCAATAAGTCTAGGGTTTCAAATGGCCTCCCTATCAGAATTAAGTGGACCAAAGGTTCAGGAAACACTTCCAAGCTACCAGTTGGATTTTTTTTGGATTGCTTTTTTATATTTCTTGATGGAAATTTTCATATATTTTTATTGCTCTTTATTGTTTTTTAGTTTTTAATTAGAGGAAAGTTTTAAATTTTTCGTGGAAAAAATATTTATTTATTGGTGGAAATTTTGGTATTTTTTTTTCTGTGGAACATTTTAATTTCTTTATTTCTTCTTCTATAATGGCAAGTTCTGCTTTTAAAAGTGCTAATTTATTTTTGTTTGGTGGAAAATTCTTTATTGTTTATGGATTTTTGCATTATTTGTGGAAATATTATATTTATTTATTGCTCATGCCATGATTTCTTTGTTGTCAATTTACTATTTTTTATGGAAGTTTTTATTTTAGTCTAATATTAGTATTTTTTTATTCTTGTGTTACTCGTATGAACAAAGTTCCTCAATTTGTTTCGTTAGAAAAATATTGCAGGTGGAAAAAGCTTAAACTTTTTATTATTATTGTCTTTATTTGATAGGCTTGGCTGGCTTACCTATAAAGCTTGAACTTTTCACTCTCTGATCTATTACAGTCTCATAATAAATGATAAAAAAATATTTCAGTCCTAAAATAGTGACTTCAAAGGAGAAAAAAATGACTGATATGAGATAGAAAATAAAATAGCGACAAACGACTAAACTGTTCAGGGAGCGTCCACAAATTACGTAACGCTTAGAGGGGGGAGGGGGGGTTGAGCGAAGTGTGACGGTCCATACAAAATTTTCAGATGTTTCATACAAAAAGTGTGACATAGGGGGGAGGGGGGGTTGAAAATGCCCAATTTTTGCGTTACGTAATTAATGGATCTTCCCTCATTGGTTTATTATAAAATGAATTTCGTCGGTGTCAAACTATAATTTTCTTTGAAGCAGGTTACTAAACATACTCATAGTCTCAAAAAGTAAGGACACGCTTTTCTAAAATTTTCTGAAGTATGGGAAAGATGTATTCCCTGACCTGCGGAGAAGTGGACAAAAAAGAGCGACCAACCTCAAATTGAACTACTAAATCTGACGTTCTTTCAAAACATGACGATTTGATAAAAAAGTTAAACACTTTGATATCCGTACGTTAAACAAGCCAAAGACTGCATCATTATGGACGATGGTACCTATACGAAGTCGCACTACAAAGCGTCGCCAGGATCACAATAGCAAATGATTTGTGAAGATTAAAGACGAATAAGGTGGACACTTTTGTTTTTAGTAAAAAAAAATCTCGCGGTACATTTACGAGTCTGTACGTCGTAAGTAAGTCATAACAAGTTTCCTGAAATAAATCAAATTATTACAGTTTTAGCTGATACAAAGGAATATTGGCGATGCTATCTGCTCAAAAAACTCCACTATCACAACCCCGCGGCAACAATCGAGAACTCGCTTATAAATTTGAAAGCATTAACCATTTTTCTTGAACTGTTGAACAATGTTCAGAAATCATATCTATTTTATTAATTATATACATAAAAATGAATTTCTGACTGTCTGAACCAGTGAAAGGAAATTTGTCATGAAAGATGTCATGGGACTAATTTGCTAATAACCTTTTTCACAATTGTGTTTTTAATATAAACATGTAATTCTTTAAGGATACCTAAACTTTTGTAAATAAGTCATTGCTCTAAATCTGAAATTGTAGACGTGAGAGCCGAATTAGTGTCAAATGGCATTAATGTCATGACATTCCGTGACATTTTTTAAAAACGATCTCATGCCTCACACTTTATATTTAGAACAATGATCTGTTTGACAAAGTTCAAGGATCATTTAAGCACTACATGCTGACCGCAAAATCCGAATTGTAAATAACTTTTGAAAAAAGTTATAAGCCAAAAGTTAATAGCAAACCATCGACATTTTTTGACATTTCCCATCACTGGTCTGAACCTTAGACTCCGAAACTACTGAACCGATCGGCTTGAAAATATGTATGTAGAGGTTTTTGAGGCCGGAGAAGGTTCTTAATATGGTTCGAGACCCCCCCCTTTGTAAAGGGGGCTCCCATGCAAATAAAACACCAATTTCTTCATAACTCGAGAATTAATCAAGCAAATGGAACCAAATCTGGCATGTGGGGGTTTGGAAGGGAAGATATGTTTCTGTGGTGGTTCGAAACCTCTCCTTCGTCTGGAGAGGGGGAAGGCATACAAATGAAACATAAATTTCTTGCATTACCGTGCGGGACCTGTGCGCCGAAGTATTTGTGAACGGCGGCGGCGTAAGGCCATTTTTACACCGGCGGCGGCGGCGTCGGCGGCGTCACGCCGTAAGCAATGTTCGGCGGCGGCGGCGGCGGCGTGAATCGGCGTGAATAATTTTAGGCTGAAAAAAAAATCACGCAGCAAGGCCTATCATGCTTTTATTGAAGTTTAGGGTTTTTGTACAATTGCTAGCTACAGACAGACTGATAGGGTGAACATGCTAATAGCTATAGCTTGTATCTCCACAGCAAAAGTTTACATAACATCCTCCACTAGGGTATTGCCGCATCACAGTTCATAAGTTCACTGGAAAGTACTTCAGATATAAATCCAGAAATTCGTTTGGAAATTCCTCAAGATATTTCTCAGAAAATTCGGAAAACTAATTTAGAATTACCCTATGAATTCTTTCAGAACTTTCTCCAAGAATTCCCTTGAAAATTTATTTGGGTATTGCTTCGGAAATTCTTTCCAAAAGTTCCTTCAGGAATTTCCTTGGAAATTACTTTAGGGATTGCTTCGGAAATTCCTTTACGGAGTCTTTTAAGAATTTCTTCGGAAATTCATTCGAATTTTTTTTTAAGAATTCCTTTGGGAGTTCCTTTAAGAATTCTTTAGAAAATACCCATAAGAAATCCTTCATGAATTTCCATCGGAATACCTACGGACATTGTTTTAGGAATATATCCGGAAATCCCTTTAGGAGAAATCCTTCGGAATTTGATTTTTTTTAATTCCTTCAAGAATTTCTTTTAGGAATTTCTAATTGAAATTCTTCCAGTAATTCCTTAAAGAATTTCTTCGGAAACTCTAAGAAGATTCGTTTGGTATTCTTTCGAAATTTTCCTCTGGAATTTATTTAGAACTTTCTCTAGGAATATTTTTCTGAATTTCCTATAGGAATTCCTTCGGACATTCCTTCGGAAATTCCTGTAGCAACTCTTTCAGAAATTCCGACAGAACTTCGAAAATTTCTTTTAAAACTCTTTAAGAATTCTTTCGGGAATGTCTTCAGAAATTCTTTTGGGAAATCTTCGGAAATTTCGTTTGTTACTTCCTTTAATTTTTTTGAACCGTTCTTTAAGTGGTTTTTTAAATGAAAATAAGTTTAACACTCAAATACCTTTGGGAATTTCTTTTCTTCTTCTTTCTTTTTCTCCAAATTAGAATTCTTTCCGGAATTATTCCTGTATGAATTTTGAATGGTTTATTGAAGGAATTTTCTAAGGACCTCCTGGAGGAATTTCTGGAAAAAAATACCTACTGGGGGAATTTTCGACTCAATTCTTGAAGGAATAATCGAAAGAGAACCTGAAAAGATTTTCTAACAGAATTTTTAAATTAATTTCAAAGAGGTGAACCAGTCAATGTCTGAAAACCTCTATAATAAATTTGGTTTGACTCTTTCTGTCTTATAAAGCAGCTAAAACGTTGTTGCGTCTATTCTCCGACATTTTGGTGTATATTTCACTTTCTTCAACGATTTAGAGGTTTTGTTATGTTTGTGTCCTGTATGACAATAGAGCTAATAAACAGGAAGACTGTCGCTGTCGTCACTGGCGAAACATCTTTTGCTGGCGGGGATGGGGTGCTAAATGTCAACAAAGAAAAAATCAGTACGTTTTGACAGATACATATGTACCCAACATGTTTGGGAACGAGAAAGGAAACCTCGGCGAAAACCATCCTCTATAGATTACTACCTCTATTTGTATGACATAACGTCGTGAATTAACAGTGGCGTACCACTAGAGTTCACAAGTTCACTTTTTTTGCAGTGGCTTCTGAAATGTTTATTGATGTTGGTCAAGTTATATCCCACCTACACTTTCGAAAAAAGCTTCTCTGAATTTATCGCGCACTAGTGATTAATTGACAACGTTATGTCATACAGGACACACACACATATACAACAAAAAGTAGCCTCTAAGTCCCTGACGAAGGTGAAATATACACCGAAACGTCGGAAAATAGACGCAACAACGTTTAAGCTGCTTTATATGACTGAAAGAGCCGATAATAGTCAAACAAAATTGATCACAACAGTCGAAAGTATCACATCAACTCTATAATAAAGAATAAAAAAATATTAAATATATTTCTGAAGGAATATCCGAAAGAATTCTGAAAGTAATTTACGAAGAAATATTTAATGGATTTTCCGAACAAATAGTTATTGTTATTTTTTTTACACAGAAATTCCTATATTTCTCCAGGAATTTCTTCGAAAGTCCGGAAAGTAGTAAAACAAATGCAGTTTTGGCTCTAGAATCAAGACTACATAGCAAGAAAAACTCCCAAAATATCGAGATATTCGGATATTCTCAAGAATTCTTTGCGAATTTACTGCACGAGTACCTTCGAAAATTTCTACAGATTTTTTTCATAAATACCTTAAATAATTCCCTAGGAAAAATATTCAGGAATTAATTCGGTAAGTCATCAAGAAACTCATTCTAAAATACCTTCAAAAACTCCGTCAGGAATACGACCGAGAATTTCTTCAGGAAGTCCTTTGAAAAAAATCTCCACAAATTAAACCAGGCTTTTCTTTGAAATTCCCCTCCGGAATTGCTTCGGAACTTCTTAGGACCTTATGAAATTTCTTAAGGAATTCTGGAAATTCCTTCAAAAATTCTTATAAGATTCATTCTGACCATTCCATCAGGAATTCCTTCAGAAATTCTTTTTTGGAATACTTTTAATAATTTCTACTCATGTAGATGGGTACACTTCCCCACAGTTGTAATGGATTCGACGTGTCCCTCAAAAAAGCCATCCTTCGGAAAGCTCAAAAAGGATTGCGAATCTATTTATTAGTCTGTTTGATTACAATGCTAAAAGGATATTCTTTCTATCCCGTGGGCTTCGCGTAAGTGTCTCTGCTTACGAATCCGCCACCTTCGTTTTTTGCCCTTACACAGAAGTGCATTGAAAGCTGAATGGTAATTTAATTCGATTGTACTATTGGGTGGAGCCGCATGCAGAGCAAGACTCAAGCCAGGGTGATGGATAACAACATACATACTTTTAAAAATTTCTACAAAATTCCTTTGGAAATTATTTTAACAATTCCACTGGAATGCTTCCAGGTATTCCATAAGACATTCCATTCCCTCGGAAATTAATCTAGTAATTCCTTCGGAATTTCCAACGCCATTTCCTTCCAAAACTCGAGGACGAATTTTCAGATATCTCCGTAGAGCAATTTCCAAAGGACCTCCTAGAGGAGTTACCGACATTCTTAAATTTCTTAAAGAATTTCTTTGGACCTTCCTCCAAGAATTCCTTCAGAATTTTCTCCAGAGATTCCTTCAGAAAATCCTCCAGAAATTACAACGGAGATAAATCAAGAAAATCCTCAAGGCTCTAAGAATTTTCTTCAGATATTCCTTCAGAACTTCCTCCAGGACTTCCTGAAAATTATTTAAAAAAACCAAGAAATTTCTTTGGAAATTGTTTATCAAAATAGATCGAAGCATTGTTTTTTTTTTTCAGAACAATTCTAGCAATTACAAGGAAGAGTGAAGGAAATGTTTAATCGGGTCACGTGCCCCATCGTGCTCCAGCTCCAGAAGTCAAAAGATCAGTTTTGCACTCGCATATCATAAGGCTAATACAATGATACTCCATGCCCAGGGAAGCTAAAAAAAATCGTACGAGACTGGGAATCCAAATCCAACATTCATTATGGTGTTGATTTGTAGCCGCGTTTGTAAGCACTGGACTAATAATTAGGATATGTAACATTCAAACATTTAAAAAGATGATGAACCACCCAATGCGACCAGAATGAGGTTATTCCACATGAAGTTACATATGAGATTAGATTTGATTTATAGATCTGTAGCCAAAAAGTTTTTGGATGACCTAACATTTAACACGCCAAAGCGGGTAAAAGTGACAGGGATAAAAGTAAACAAATCTGCTAAAGGTAAAATAGCTATTTAATTAATGCTTGATAGGTTGCCTTGGTTTGGCAGATGCGAACGCACTGCATAATGTGATTTTTGTGTTGGCCAAACATCGGCGTGAAGTACGAAATTCGGCGGCGTGGAGCCAACCGGCGTATGGCGCGCCGCCGACACCTTGACCGGCGTCGGCGTACGTCAATAAGTGTCGGCGGCGGCGGCGTGGCGCGGCGGCGCACAGGTCTATGCGGGACCGAAATCCGTACAGCACCGAAATCCGTCCACCTCATGAGATATCAATAAATTAAAGGAGGTTAAAGGTAATTAATGTAGGAATAATAAATCTTATCCTGTTCAGATACTTGACAGTATGCTTCTAGGGCATAGAATTGAAAAGAAGGCTTTGAAATTAAATTTAAAAAAATTAAAAACAAATCTCCACCCACAAAACGCGGAGTTCGTGCCGCCATTTTGTTTCCGGGTAGAGCATAATTGCACCAAAAGTAACTGTGTTTTAATTGCTAATTGCAAATCATTACATAAGATAAGCGAAATACAAATCGAAGGGATCGCTTCTCAAGGTGCGTATCGAACTATTTACGGTGGTAGTTTAGTCAATCAGACTGTTTCAATTTAAATGTTTAGTTAAGAAATAGCTGTACGGATTTAGATCCTTTGATTCGAAATCCGTCCACGGTGGACGGATTTCGAGTCAGGAGTAGTTGATTTAATTCATTATTTTATCATGTATTTCGTAGTTTTAATGAGTAAATGTGAAACACTTCAAAAGTAGAAGCCTTCATGCGCCTGTGTCAATGAAAAACGTTTTATTTAAATTCGATTCCTATTTTCTAATGACTTTTTCATATACTAAGGTGCTTAAGTGTACGGATTTCGATGCCCCACGGTACGCGAGAACTAATTTGAGAATAAATCAAGGCGAAATGGGTCGGGTCTGCTAATTTAAAATAAAAAGTAGATATAAATTAAATTACAGATCATTCAACGGCCTGATATGTGCCCTTATTTAAATTTCGATAGCTGTATGAAACATGATAACAAAATGAAATGGATATAATTGAACTCAAATAATATCTTTGTGCTCACGATTGATAACAGACCGGCCTGAATATATTGTTTAAAAAATCCCAAGCAACACACATGTCGAGACCGATTTGCGATTCGGTCCCGATGTTACAAACAAATGTCTGTGACTCCCATAGGACCAGATTCAGTCACATAGAAGTTACTGCAACCGAATCTAACTGAATAGTGCTACTAGGGATATGTCTCATTTTTTCGGGCATAACAAATCCATAAAAAATCATAAATTTCCAAATCATTATTCAATTCATCCAATAACTTTTATGTTTTCTTCTACTTTTTTCCTCAAGAGAAATCCTTCTAGAATGCGGCGCTACAATCAAATCCACAACCGACAGCCAGATTAAAAAAAAACAAACCCAGAAAATGTCGGTTTGGTTAGCATATAAGGACGAACTTCCAAGTTTTTTTTAAAATAATTTACCGAGTTTTTTTTAGGAATTAATTAAGAGTTAAGAGTACCGAGAGTTCTAACATTTATTAGAAATATAGGGTTATTGCTCCTTGAATTCATAACATGTACACATATTAATAAGTCTAGAAACCGAAAAATTGGAGCGTAATTTGCTTTGTTTCTAATTTTTGTGTGATTTTTTTCAGCAGTGTTAGAGGGTGTTTGATAAAACGTTTTGTTCTCGCTCGTTTTATGTTGGAGACCATATTTTATACGCTCAGCTATGTAAAACAAGTGGAAATGCATCATAAGAACCGGTGCCCCCCGCAATTGGGAATTTTTGAAACATATTTTTCAAAAATCATGAAATTTGTCATAGCCCCCCGAATCAGTTCATTATCGTAACAGCTTCCGAAAAATGGTATGCTACCTATCGAGAGTGTATACGAGAGTGAATTATTAATTTATTCTCCTTTGGATTCAATCAATCAATAGAATGCATTAAAGCATGAGATCGTTTAAATTCAAACGTAGCTCCAAAAATAACTCAAAGCAAAGTTTCACGCGCATTTCGAAAAATGGGAAAAGTTATTCTTACACAAACGCCTAAATGGCGAAAACGCCCGAATGTAACAGATGCCCGAATTCCATTCACCCAAATTTATCAAATGCCCAAAAAGACCATTCTCCCGAATGTACCATTTGCCCGACTAAATACTCGAACAGAATAAATTTTTTAGAAGTATGATTTCTTATTATTACTAAATTAGTTGAATCAAAGCACAAAAGTATATGATTTGTTTCTTATTTTTGTGTTTTTTTTTTCATCATGGAGCACACATATTTAGCAAAAATAAGCAACAAAATTGGTGCTCTTATTTGTTTCTCGATGTATATATGTTCAGTGGGATGTAACACGGAAAAGTTCCCCTATTTGTCTGAATGAAATGAGTTTTCTTAATTTACTAAAAATAGTGAATGTGTGTTTAAAATTTGACTTAGTTTTAAGGCATGAATTTACAATCATTTTAGTGAAGCCGCAAAACGGCAACCCACATATTATTTCACTGCAAAACATGTAAATATGTAGCGATAAACACTTCCTGTATTATCAGAAAATGATTCATTGATACAATTTGACGGTGCAACATGTCACATTTGTGTTAGTGTTTACTTAAAAACCAACAAAGTGTTCTATAATGCTGATGGTCTGTCTATTCGTGTCATTATGTTACAACGATATTCACCTCGTATCATGCCGCCTGCGGCCGCTGCACCGCCCGTCATCATCGCATCGCTGCCGGCCATTTTGCGGCTGCTGAAATGCGCCATGTCGACTGGTGGCGAGTGGGCGCCATCCCGGTCGACCTCGTCGCCACAGTTTCGCCCCACTAGCGAGGCGTAGCGAAAATGGTCGTACCCGCTGTCGCCCCCCGCGGACGCCATCAGCGACCGATTGTTGAATATCGTTGTAACATGCTGAAGATAGTGGCCACCTTGGGGAAGAATGGGAGAAGAACAGAAAAAGGGGGGTAGTCTTTAGAAATTTGGTTAAATTTTGCGGTTACTATTTGGAAGTGGGTAAAACTGGGGCAAGTTGGCAAATGTGGGGCCAAATTCGCCAATGATACGTATTAAAATGTTTGGTTTACAGCATTTGAAATTTATGAAAATATGTTGTTTTCTTTTTCTCATACAATAAAATGAGTTGATCATTGAAGTAATGTTATTGAATCGGATCCATCCGAAATAAGGTTATATTACCTGACAGGCAAATTTATAAATAGGCTAAAGCTTTCCTACAAACCCGGTAAATCGGTGGTGATGAATGAGAATAATACAGGAATAACCGTCTTGGAACAATGAATTTATTGCACGTATTTGGTTTACATATTCCATTACTGATTTATCAACATTCATATCATGTCAGGTGAGCTATTGTTTGAAGACCATTAAATTCGTTGTTGCATTTTTCAATCACCGATTAGTGCTGATATGAGGTACGATAAGCGTTTTTCAGAATTACTCACCGCATTTTTTAAACTCCGCTGTAGTCGTAATGATTCACTGAATAACAGTTGCAAAAGTATTTCAATATGCAATAAATAGCTGTCCCGTATATTTGGTAATTGGATTACTCTATGTTTTGCTGATTACGTGAAGTAAGGTCTACAAACAGTCTCTACCTTGAAGCCAAGCATCCTAACGAATATATTTTGAAGAATCAGGTGAAAAGAAGCACAATCAATTTGAGGAATTCTCCGGAAAGTGTGCTCCCGTTCTGATGAAAGAGAACTTCACACGGTACACCATATTGGGCGGTACTTTTGATCCCAAATTGATCCATCAAATGTGCTAACCACTAATGCCTTTCGGAAACAGTCCGTCCACCGCACCGCACCTTTCATTAACGATGGAAACAATCCATTAACGCATTCCCGCGAGAACCCTTTTCACACCAGGCTCCTGTTTCGTTCCGTCCACTATAATGCTAAACACCGGTGGCTTGTTTGATATGGGAATCCGATTGAATTGCGGGGCCTTCCTTAGCTTAGCGTTAAGACGCACATCCACTAAGCAAATCATGTTAAGGGTAGCTGAGTTCGATGTGGGAATTTTTGGACCATATCTGAGACTTGCTAGTCATGTCATTGCTAGTACGAGATCTTTTAACTATTCACAATGGAAGTGCTCAATGAACGCTAATCTATACAAGCCGGGTACGGGGTATATAATATCATTGAATACCACATCTCTTACACATCAATAATCATAGATAGATCTAAACATTCAAATTTCGTTCGATAATCTTTCAAAATCCTGATTAGAAAGTTATCTTACTTAATTGGGGCTACTTTCTCAAAACAGCCTGAACTGCTGCATAACGGATCCAAATCAAACGGTAGTCGAAATCATTGAAGTTGCCCTAACGAGCTCGGAAAACCAATGCGCGCTCGACATTTTTTTTTTCATTTTCTCAACTTTATTTTACAATCGATCACTCTTCGGTGCGCCTTCTTCAGTTCAACCGGGCAACCGAAATGCTCGCCTGTCATAAATACCAAAAGCCATAAAACTTTGAATCGCATAAATTAACCAGCTCACGTTCGGAAAGAAACCGGGACCTTTTTACGCATACACAAAGCCAAAACAAAAACCCCCGGTAAACCGTAGTATAAAATTCCGGCAACATCGGCAGCTTGGGACAATGCGATTGGTTCACAGCCAGCTCGGACCAACACGCGGTAAGAATGGCATCCGTCACCAAGGCAACGAATCGTAGCAACCTCGTCGCTGCCAACTGGAACACATAAACTTTCAACAAACCCCTCAAGAAGAGCGAATAATAACTAAACGGGAACGAAGACACGTCCAAAGAAATAAACCCAAAGAAGCTTATTAAAAGAAGTGGGAACCAAAATGAAACGCCGTAATGTTGCATGCTACATTCATAAAGAGCTGAACTGAAGAAAAGTTTCACGCAGCACGCGGAAGGAAGCAAACGAACCGTGAGTCACTACTTGGTCTAGATAGTTAATAACACAAAGCATGCGAACCAAAGTTGGCCAAAAAACGTGGCAAGGTTGGGTCACATACCACCGGGTTCGACGGGGGTGAAGTCTTGCAGCGATGGCGCCGAGCAGATGTTGATCAGGCCTACGTGTGGAGGAAACGGTTAGGCATTGTTAATATTTTATTCCAGCGGAAGTTGTACGGAAACTATGCGTCATGCAGAACAGATAATAGGGAAAATGACAATCAGCAAGCAAAAAAAAATCAGTTCACCACTTAACAATGCGCGAAATGGGCTAATACTCGGGGAAGACGCGCGTCACATTACCATTACGGATTTTTTTACGAGCCCACTCGCACGCGTTTATGTGTGTTTATACTCACGTCGTTAATTTACACCTACCGTCGACGAGACACTAAAATTGCAGTAAAAAGCGATCACAACAAAGCGAAAGCAAAACCAAACACACATAAACGCGTCGTCGTTTGTTGACACTGGCAATTAAAACCTATAATTTGAATAATAAAAGAAAACTTGCGGCGTCATCGCGAAAAATTGCTGACTATGCAGCCATACCTACGTACGTAATGTTTGCCATTTGAAATTCTCAGTCGAAGTTGGGAGCAAGTCATCGAGCATCATGTATGACATAACCCTCATCTTGGTTGCCTTGAATCCAAGCCATCCGAAGGGCGTGTCTCCATGGCAACGTCGATTAATGCCGAAAATCCTACTCAAAGTCGGACAATGAAAACGCTTATTTATGTATTTCTTCCCAGGTTATCTTCTCCTCTCAAGCGGGCGATCACCACACTGGCAAGCCAAGTAGCCATGGCGACCGACACAAGATGGCGCGTTTCACTTTAAAATGTCAATCGATTTGGGCTGTGATTGTGCAACACTTTCGAGATCGAGAATAAATCACTCACAGAAACCGGTTTCTTCGGGACGGAAATGAAGTTCTTGCTCTTTTAATGTTTCTCAGGGGTTCGAACAAAACGGAATAGGCCTCGGCATGGATTAGGGTTGGATATAAAAGGAAGTTGATAAAATATAAAGCAAGAAACAAAAATTTCAAATCGGTTTAGGGTATATTCAAAGTTTATATTTTGAGTTGGGTTGGTATCAAGCGTGAACAAATATCTAGTTGATGCTTTTTAAAAAAAAAATCTTAAAATTTGGTTGGAATGTGTAAGTGCCGAGTTAGAAGTGCTGCCTAAACAGATCTTCTTTCTATTACTTTTTTCTGCATTTCAAGAAAAAGTTTTGAATGTTCAAATTATGTGGGATATAGCCTCAGATGTTGCCTTGAAACAAAGCGTGGAGGCGCGTGGTACATTGTCGGTAATATCACGAAAACGTTTGGCCTCGCAGAATCGTTAGATGTGAAAGTTTTCACATCTTCTAACAAGTTATTCTAAAACTGTTCCATTCTAACTAACGCTATTTTCTTTTAATGGTTTTGCTAAACCTACCACAAACAGGATTATTATTTTTTATTTCGAAACAGCTTGTTAACATATTTTAGTGTTAATCAAATAATGATAGAACACTTTTGCAAGAGCATTTACATATTTTTTTCGAACTCGTTATCTCAAGTTTATATATTTAAAACCTATTTAGAAAGTATGCTTGACAGCTCGACCCATTGTAAAATCAAGGGTTGTACACTATGCAAAATTATGAAGATTTTCGATCTCGAAAAAACAATATTCCGGTGCTTCGAAACTTATAAAATTTCAAATCAAACCTCAGTTTTTTTCATGAATCTGAAATGTAAACTAAATAATCATAACATCCATAAAAACCTAATTATGAGGGGATAACTTTAAGGCACCCTGGTGGATGTTATGGCTTTTCCCATATTTGTAAGGAACCCACACTGTGGATGGGTTGTGTATGAGGCTGTAGGGTTTCAAAGAAGTCTACGTTTTCTATGAAGAAGGAGGGAGAGGTGACCAAGAGTCGATATTTTATCCTTTTTTTTGAAAACCATAGATACAGCGGCATCATCGGCGTCACACTAAAAGTCATTTTAGCCAAAAGCGGGGAGAATCGGCGTCGCGATGTTGTTTATGTTCGATGAGTTTATTCCTTTGATTTTTATAAGGATTTTTCAAGAATTTTTGACAAAACTTTAACGGTATTTTTTTTTCAAATTTCTCCAGAAATAGTTAATGAACTGGAGTAATAGTCTAAATTTCGGCATAAAACTACCCTGGATTTGTACAGCAAGTTCTTTTTTGTCTTTTGAAACACTTTTCGATATTTCCACTTGCTCTTCTTTGGAGATTCCATTATAATATCTCTAGAATTGCCCGGAAAATTCATTGGATATTCTTTGGGATTTCTCCGGAAGTTCTAAGGGATTTCCAAATTGTAAATTCTTCGGAATTATTAATGGAAAAACTTCAGAACTTCAAAAAAAGATCTTTATAATTTTCGCGGAAAAGCCTTTGTAGTTTCCATGGGAAATTATCCGAAATTTTCACGAGAAATTCACAGATTCACTTTTAATATTACAGTCAAACCTCCATGAGTCGATGTTCTATGACTCGATATCGACTCATGGAAGCAAATTATTCCATATTAAAAATATTGTCTGGGTTACTGTGATGGCCCCTTCAAACAGCTTTCCAAGGATTTTCTTTTCTACATCTCAATATTTCCATGAGTCGATGGTCCCTTAGATATCGACTCATGGAGGTTTGACTGTATATCAACTAACAATTCTGACATCTACAATGATGGCTATGTAAAGATGTAGAAGTCTCTGCCACCTTTTCTATAGCTTAGAGTATCGAGCAAGTCGCGGACAAAAAATAGTGCGCGATGGATCGTATTATTGTTTCGATTGTAATATTGTTCATGGAAATATCGTGAGCTGTTTCGACCTTTGAACTACTGCCAGACGGTAAATCAGAGAAAAGGATTCAGTTGACGGACTTTGGTGAGATAGCCAAATTATGAGAAGAATGATTTGAAATTTTCTATCGCGAATCCCCAGTGGCTTGGTCATATTAATGTATAGGAGACAGTGATTGGTGACAAAATTCACAAGCGCCCAAATTTGATTAAATATCATCTATAATGTAAATGTAATTTATTTCAATGTTTTTTTTTAAATCTTAATATTCCCCTCCATTCATATTTTTTAATATTTTCTTAGTGTGCCGACAATTGACCACATTTTCCTAAATGACACAAAAACAAACTCTATCTGCAATAAGGGCAAGAGTTGTCGACATCTCAAAGTAATGGAAAACAGTGAGAACCCGCTCTCTGAAATGATAAACCCTCCACTTATTAGCTACTGTTGTTCAGAAGAGGGAAATTTGAAGAAGAGAACTCTCTTTTGCGACTTTCGGCTTTTTATCAGATGAAGCTGAATCAACATTTTACTAAATTATTAGCTAAATGCATCTAATTGATGGAAAAAATCAATCTCGGCACCAGCTGTTAGCTTATGCTTCTAATTTTTCAATTGTATACAAATATATTGATTTTATTGCATATCTAGTTGGGGAGATCCCCCTGCGCCGGATACCTCCCAATACCGGACGCTTCTCAAAACGACACTTGCAGAAGTTCCTCTACTGTCTTGAGACATAATTATGCAGTGCAAAAAAGCCATTTAATAATCCTTTACCATCATGGAATATCAGATACTCATGTTGTAAACTTTGTTCATAAATCCAGATAAAAAAATGCAATTGTGGTGCGAAATCAATGTCGGTATCCGGCTGCTGTCCCTCAGGTCCAGATAGCGAAATTTTTCATGTAAGTTGATAACCGTTTTTACATATATTTTGTTAAACTTACTTCAATTCAATTATTTCTTCCTCTCAAGCTTTCAGAAAGCCACAGAAATATGGTTTTTATAACAGATATATTCATTAGTGCAACTGTAACTATTTTAAATTAATTTTAAAAACTTAACAATTTCGTGAATTAAACATATTTTCGGGAAAAAGCGACATAAGCGCGGTCTTCAAATAGCAAAGATCACCTAATTCATATTAAATTAGTATGAGCAGACATTTTTATTTCGCGAATAGAAATCATAGCACCGAGAAATCTGCATCAAGCTGACCAAACCACGACAATTCCATGATTTTTTTTACAATTTTGAAGCGAGTTAATTTGCGGTTCATTGCAATGTAATCGTTGATAACAAACTCCATTTGACAGATAATCTGATTTCATTCGAGTTTGTGGGGTTATGCGATGTTAACAAAAATACGTATTCTGACAAAAAAAATCGAAAAAAATATTTTTGTTCGGAAATGATATTTTTTTTCATTTGTTTAAGAAACTGCATATGTATACGCACTTTGAAGGGCAATTATGGAGTACTGCACGCAGTTTTCGCACTGTAAATGTCCCAGGATGCTGAGTTTTGTCAAAAACTATACTGCCGCTAACCGCAAGTCAGTACCATCTGTATATGGATACCATATACAGATAAGTCTGACTTGCGGTTAGCGGTAGTATAGATCTGTATAAAAAAGAATCAAAAGTTTCGGTACCAATTTGCTCAAAAACAGTTTTTTGTTGTTTTCTCGGAATTGTGTAAAATGGATGTATGCAGTTTTTTAAAATAAATGATTCATGTGTCAATAAACGATTATAGTCGTGCTTTCTTAAGCGATGTGTGGTTGTCTGAGAGGAAAAATAAGTGCTCTGCAAAGTTGTTCTTAGGCTGTAAACCATTCCACCTATTCGTTTGGCTTTGGTTAAAAGTTCGATGGTTATTTTTCCATCGTGGTTTAAATTTTACTAAAATAAGTCTCTTTGAAAAAAGACACCGTAATGTCTCCCCTCCCTCAATTTTTTTTGCCCAAAAATAATAATTTAATACCAATAAAACTTCCAGAATATTTTGAGGTTTTTAAAAACATCCTTCAACAAATCCGAGGACATTTTTTGATTTTTTTTTTCATTCTAGTATTTGTTCTACATTATCCCACCCACTAGGACAAATTGGACAATTTTTTTAAATATTTGTATTGGCCTAACATTAATATCGGATTTTTAGCAGAAATCTGAAGAAAATTTTGTCACGAAAGTTAAAGGCCCCACCATTCAATTCTGTAATAGGATATATGTCATAAATGAATCGAATTGATGGGTGGAAACTAAAAAAGGGGAGTCAAATCATGCAATAGTGGACTGATTATGGGCAAAATAATGTTTGAGAATAGAGCACAAATCAATAGTTTATTATTGAAAATTATTAGATTTCAATACTGGTTTTGAATCTTAGATCAATTTACAATCGATTGATGACAAAATTATGAAAATGGTAAAAATGATCGACTTATTAGCCTCCAAAACTTATCACTTTTGCCTGACGGTCTCATTCTAGAAAAAATCTGAAATGTCTTTCTTGTCCGTATCGAAAACAAAGTCGCAGTCCTACGTCAAAAAAAAATTTTCGTAGTTTTAAAACATTTTGCCTTTCTCGCACGTAAGAGTTCTTTCTCAAATTAAGTAAGGCTAAATTTGAGGATTTTGGACCCCCACCCTCCATGTAACACTTTTTATATGGAAGATTTAATTTTTTTTGTATGAATCGTAACGCTCAACCTGACCCCCTCCCTTCCCTTACAGCGTTACGTAATTTGTGAAAGGCCCCTAAGAGTACGCGAAGGCTATCATATATACATATGTTCAAATATATGAGACCCAAAATGTTGAGACCCAATCAACTCAATTCGAAAAATTCAGGTGCAGTCTGCGCGTGCATGTGTGTGTATGTGCGGCAAAAAATCTACTCCATTTTTGTGCACTGCAGGATGACTGCTCTGATTTGCTCACAACAAGCATCCAACGAGGGAGAAATTCTGTTCTATTGTTTCCTATTTAAAAAAATAAGTCGATTAGGAATATGACCAAAATTACATTTTTTGGATATCTTGTACACTAAACGTATACGTAATTAACGATTGCAGCGTGACGCAATTTTACATCACATGAAGGAAATGTTTAGATTTTTTACCCATGTTTAAAAGTGAATTCTCATGAGGGCAATGTTTACAATTTTTATTATATGGAATTTTTAGTAATTATGCCGAGTAAAACTTAAGATGCGGAATTTTACGCTGTTCTACGCTGAAATGGTCCTATTCCTGGCAATTTTGCTATAAACTTGCATTCAATATTGACGATTGCCGACAAATATTGCCAACATTCAGGATATATTCCATGTGAAATTAGCCTGACAGAAGCGTTCCATTTATGTACATGTCAACGTAAACTTCAATAATGTTTTCTATCAGTGTATATGTTCGCTCAAAAAACAAGCTTTTTGTAGAAGACTGGAGAACCCACAGTGTTATATACGAATGGACTTAGTCCGACGAATTGGAATAATGTCTGTAAGTGCACCAAAAGGTTCGCCAATTTTACTCGCCTAAAATGCTCTACTCAAAACTGTGCCGAATTTAGCTCACTTTCAGTAGAAGTGGGACTTTGAGTAAAAGATACTAATCCAATGAAATGATGATTTCGAGAAAGTCCATCATTTTTTATACAACTGCAACTGGTGAGAAACAAATGTTCCTATCTATCCGAGTGCATTTCACAGCAAACAGGTTCCTAATTTCAGCGCAATTATCATTTTATTGAAGTATCTCTTACTTAATTTTTGAGTAGTTTCATCTTTTAAGAAAATGAGTCGGATTTCTACTCAATTTTGAGTAGTTCGTTTTTGGCGTGTAGGTATTTAACCTTAAGGACGATTTACTCGCTATAAGTTGCTCTCGAAAGGGCTGTTCCATTGTATTGCTCGCTTCAAGTTACATTCTACGGGGAATCACGGCTCATTATTTCCTACTAAAAATAGGCTTAGTCGGACTATGGGCCAAAAAGTTATTTTCAAAATACATTTCTACGCATTGAAAACTGCTGTTTTTACATTTCTTACAAACTTTCCACCTTTTTAATGTACGAGAAGGTAGGTATGTGGATTACGCCTTCATAAAATGTTGACATTAGGGCATACCAAAAATAATAGAAAAAATATTTTGCGCCTTTTAGTGGAATGCCTTCTTTTGTTCACTTCATCTTATGACAAGCAAAAATTATGTTTTTACTTCACTCGAAAGAACAACTCACCATGATAGTAAAAAAAACTCTTCCACACGATATAAATTATATAAAATGTTAGTTTTTTTTAATACGCATAAGAGTACTTAGTAATTAATTAATAATTAATAAGTCAATTAGCATTACAACCCTTTTAGCCTAGCTGTAAGATGCTACTAAGCAAGACTAAGCCGGTGGCTGGTTTTGTTTTTCGGTCTCGTTTAGTAAATCTTCTTGAGTTCCCTGGGCAAAGAACATCATTATGTTCGTATCATGATATATGAATTGGTAATTTGGCCTAGGAACCTCACAGTGAAGCAGGCAATGTCCCAGCGGGTGATGTTCCCACAAATAACAAGTAGAAACAGTTTTAGAAGATTTTAATCAGTGCTTGAAAAAAGAAGAATCAATTCTCGAGGAACCATTTGATGTCACTAAAATGTCTTAATTAGATAGTCCTCATTAGAATGCCCTGCATTTTTGGCTATTTTTCTATTAAATTGCATCATGTGCAATAAAAATAAGCTATTCTCTTACAAATTAGTTGTTGGACGAAAGCTTAGTACTGTACCTTCCAATGCCTTTAGATTAAAACTGATACTGATCCTAAAATTACTTCATGAGACTTGATCAAAACATCTAATTCTTGCTTGGATCAGGTTGTACGGTGTGAATTTAAGAATAATATATGTCTCAAAACCTTAACTACATAAATAAAACAGGAGCTAAGCTCTCGTCCAACTAAGCATATGCGGTATTTCGAAAAATTTCGTTTCAGGTGGTTCGAAACGAAATTCCGCGGAATTTCGCGGAATTTGAGCATGGCGAAATCTCATTTCTTGATTTCGTTTCGTTTCGTAAAATTGCAAAAAAATCGCTAGAAAAAACTAGCTTCTAACGAAATTTAACGGAATTCCGCGGAATTTCGAAACAAATTTAAACTTAAACCATTCTTTATATTATCAAAAATTTTGGCTGCGCCGCTGATCAAAATCGTTAAGAAAAAATTATTTTAAGCTTTTTTTAGTGGAATGTATTCAACTGTCTAAGACGAGTTTAACACTCTCCATTTTATTAAATTAAATTAATTAATTTATCAATATCAATTTTACCGCAGTTTAGTTCTTTATTGATGTTTTCTTCACAGAAATTGTATTTCCAGTGGTTTAGTTACTTATGGTTTGGGAAGCTAATCAATAAAATATTTTACATAATCTCAACTTCATATCAAATTTGAAAGAATGATCATATTACACTAGAGTGATTCAAATTTTGACTTTTTTGCTCCCCCATGCTTAAACGATTGCATTTGCCTTTTTATTAACCCATCTAAATTTTTAGCTAATTTGGAAGTAAATTGAGTGAGCACGCGCGGTTTGAAGTTTGTATGAAAATTGCTATGAAAACAGTAACTTTCATGGAAAACCGTTCCCCAACGCTTCCCTTTAAGCTCTAAAAACATATGAGTACATCGGCAACATAAGAAATTTACAAGGAAATAGGCCATTTTTGTTGCGAAACGATTTGATGATCACAAGAAAAGTTATTAGGGAAATACTGAATCGTGGGAAATTCAATTTAACACGTAAAAGAATAACATCAATATCAATAATGAGCATTTTTGTTTTCTTCATAACTTTGCTTCCAAACGAGAAATCGTTTCGCAACAACAACTGCCTTTCAGCTTGAGAAGTATTCTGTGTAGGCAATGTGTTGATTATATTTAAATAGTTCATGGGTGTCCTCGTGGAACGGTCTTCCACATAAGGGTCAGTTTTCACAGTAATTTCTATACAAACTTCAAATGACGTGTGCACAGTCAAATTACATCAAAAATTGCTAAAAATTTAGGAAGATTATTAAAATGGCAAATGCAATAGTTTAAGCATCGGGGGGCAAAAAAGTCAAAATTTGAATCGCTCTAATATTACACGTTCTAAGGCGCTTACACTGTTCGTGATAATTGGTGTGATCGACGGCTTATTGGACCTGAGCTAACCTTCCATTTCGCCCAAAGGTCGTCTTGTCAGGTCTGTTAAGAGACCTATCATTACTAAGATTTGGATTAGTGCGTTCTGAGCGAAACGATATCGCTTTAGTTGAACCAGTTTTCAGATTCATACAGAAACACCTTGCTAGAGGTTACCAGAGCCCGTAGTCAAATTCCACCACAAATCGCAGTGCTTCTGGTGACCCCTGAGACACACAAAATTTCAAAGCTTTTCAACATTTTATTAAATTATGTGTTTTCTGTTCAGCAAAGCATATTTTCTAGTAATGTTATAATTGTAAGTGTGAATGACAGATGTGGATACATAATTGAGTATCCCACTAAATAAAAAAAATCAAGCATTCATTTTCTAATTTTGAATTAGCTCAATACTATAAAACCACACCGACAAGACAATATGAAGTATGCTTCAGCATAATTACATTATTCTTAGGTGAACTAAGGTTTTAAACGAAATTTGCATCCGTATATGGAAAATCCCACAATTTCTATATTTTTATACTTACTGGAATAAAACTGATATAAAATTGATCATATTCGGAAGCACACGCTCCACGATGAATTTCTTTGAAAACGGCACAAATGCTGGCCTTATCGCCTAAGGTATATGCGGCAAGAATGCGATGATTTATCACCGACTGCCTCTTCTGTTATTTTAACTCTATTGGTCGCAAAACAGTAATTTGACTTCGAAAAAGTGAAATCAGAATTGCGTACATAGTAAAACCAATTTATTAAAAATTTCGCGGAACAAAAATTTAAATTTCGTTTCGTTTCGAAAAATTTCGAATTAAATGAACCTTGATTTCGTATCGTTTCGAAGTCTCGAAAGTAAATCTATATTTCGTTTCGTTTCGATCCGAATCAACATAGACATTTTAAATTTCGTTTCGTTTCGTTTCGTTAGGAAAAAGTGTGTTATCGCATACCCTTACGTCCAACTATTAACGTGTAAAAGAATGGTATATTTCTATTGTGCGAGAAGTGTAAGGATCACGACATAAGAGAAATATTTTTTAGGATATTCAAAAAAGCTCCTTCTTATTTGTTGATTCAATAATCTAAATCAAATTGCGAGACCAATACTGATCAAATTTTTATATCAAAATATTGTAGATAATCTTTCCAATAAACTTAAGATAAAATAGTTATAAGAAATTTAATTAAAAAATAGGATGTTTTGTCACTAGAGATAAACCAGCCTCAGGCTGATAAAGAATTGTAGTATAAAGATGCTTTGTAAACTTTAAAAACGACGATTTCATCTTTGCTCATAACATCTTACACATTCAATGCTAGGCACTGACTTATGTACTTACTCTATGCTTTAATCTTGCAAAGTACGGAACATTTATGAAAAGAACATTCATAAGTACTGTCACGCATTAAAGAATAGGAGCATTTGCAATTGATTCAAAAAAGGAAAATTAATTGATATTTTTGGTGGCAAAATACCATATTGGATTAAAAACTGTAGGTAACAGAACAGGCTGAAAATTAGCTTCGGGACAAAAATCCACCTGAATAAAGCCACAAGAAATTGCCACAGGGCTGTATTCACGAGAAAAAGACTAACCATCAAAAGCTAAAAACATGCGTTTCATTCACACAAATTATTGTATTTGTACTGAGAAATAAACGATACACATGCATTAAAACAGCTTTAATGTTCGAAAAATAGCTCACCTGGATTGGGCTGTGACTGGTAGGACTGCTTCTTCATCCACTCGAACGGACTTTTGACCGGCGTCGGCCGGGACGCAATCTGCGGCGACGACGACCCATTGGGCGCTCCCGGGCTGGACATATCGCTGCCGGAAACGGTAATCGGCGGCGACGGTATACTGTGCAGACCATCCGGGCAGTGTTCGCCGGCATTGTTGTTGTTGTTCGGACCCGGTGTCGTTTGGCCCAGGTGCAAGCCGCCGGGGCTTGGTCCGTGCGGCAGTAGGGACGTTTGCGGTGGCGTGGAAAAATTTTCGTGCCCACTCCAGTCCGGACTGGACTGGTGGAATACGTGCGGGTGTGGGTAGTACATTGGCTGGGGAGAGGACACTCCGTCGCCGATGAACTGCGGATGCGACGGCTGGTGCTGATAGTTCCCCGTGTACCAACCCGTCGAGGCGGAATACGGCAAATTTCCGCTGTGGTTCTTCGGGTACATCGCAAAGTGGTTGTAACAGGACACCATTTTAATAAATTAGATTTTTACACTTTTATCACTAGGTAATTCGACACCACACGGGTTTATCCGATTCGCTGTATCGTTTGCTGTTGATACATACTATAATCCGCTTTCCATCTTCACAATCAACAATCGTTTTTTTTTTCAACACAATATAATTTTCAGTTAGTTTTCAGGTTCACTTTTAATCACAACATATCAATCCCATGTAATCTTTCAGCGACACTTTGGTCCATGCGCTCTTTCCCGTAAGTACACTTTTTATAGTCAATCAAATTATTAAACGTAACAATCGGGCAATAAATAGGCTTTCGCACTGTTTAATCCGTGCCGCGCTGGTTTAGTGCGCTCAGAACCTTGAGCCCTAAAACACCACCAACATAGGTAGATCTAAATTGTCACTATGAATCAGAACTCGAATTCCTCCGGAGCACGAGCGAAGAACAACTTCACCCAACGAACCACGGTCTCAGACTGACGGGTATGATTATTGCCCATGTTTACTTTGCACTCGACTGGAGGCGTCACCACAGGCCTTTGTTGGGCCAATGAACGGGCTCCGGCAGACATTTCCCTACCTGGCAGCCAATCGCATGCGCGCTTTTTGTCCGTTCCGCATGTACGTTCAGCTGCTGCGTCGCTAGAGTAAGCAAGACAGTGCCGCCGCGTTGAGCGTGGGTCGTCTCTTGCTGGCAGCCGCGTCCGCTCATCACGTACGCCATTTGTGATAACATGCGACGCGACCATGGAAAACACTGCGGCGGTGGTGGCGTTTCACGACGGTTTCGCCATCCGCCGCCAAAAGGCTGACGTTTCATCAGGGACGTGTCGAAGTGGTCCAGAGCATTATGCTTGCGCTTGGATTCCAAATCGTGCAGAATTTAATTATTAAATTGAATTAAATTGTGTCTGATTAGGATCTTCACTGTGACTAATAATGAAGCGAAGTTTTAATAATATTCACAATTTCAACGGTTATCCTGTGGGATATCGGTTCACATTGTTCTACTAGAGTTTAAAATCTTCTGGTCCACAAAAAGCCTAATCTGTATTAATTTATTAAATTATGAAAAATATTAAAAATGTCTGTGAGGTACTTTCATCAGCTTGAAAAGATTTATTGAGTCAACTTGAACTACGGCGGTTTAAGTTTGCATTAACTCGGACTCTTCGAGAGGCCTTAATGTCAGCGAAGTGTTTTTGATTCATATAACATAATCGACCCCAATGAGACCATAATCGACTCCAATTAAGTAAAATGTGCGGCTACAAAGCAAGACCATGTAGAGGGTGGCTGGGTTCGATTCCCGGTGCCGGTCTTAGCAATTTTCGGTTTGAAAATTGTCTCGACTCCCCTGGGCATAAAAGTATCATCGTGTCAGCCTCACGATATACGAATGCAAAAATGGTAACTTGGCTTAGAAACCTAACGGTTAATAACTCTGGAAGTGCTGAATGATCACTGAGCAGGGAGGCGGCAATGTCCCAGTGGAGGATGTAATGCCAATAAGAAGAAGAATATGAAGACTTATGCGAAAGACCGTTCCGTGAGATGGCCCAAGAACTATTTCAACCGAATCAACGTTTTGACTTTACAGAATACTTCCCAAGACAGCGGTTGTTGCGAAGCGATTTAGCTTTTGTACGAAAATTAGGATCGTATTTGATCATTGCGTGAAACGAAACTACTTTATTGGCTTTTTTCGGTGATAATTTTACTACTCAAAGTGAAAAAAAACGTAGATAAGAATAATAAAGATACAGATTCGATTGACACCGCAAGCAGGCCTGTCTTGGTACAGTGATCACCACGCCACTATCCAAGCCGTTCATGGGTGGACGTTAGGCAGAATAACAGCGATTTTAACAATGCTTATTCTCTCATTTGTCCGTCTGCTAATCTTCAGTTTATATTCATTTCACACTTGCCGCTCGCTTGCGGTGTCAATCTAATCTGTATCTTCATTACTTTCATCTAATCCTTTTGCTTTGAGTAGTATAATTATCTCCGAAAACAGCCAATAAAGTAATTTCGATTTGTACGGAAAGTTGTGAAGAAAAGAAAAGGCAGCAAAATAAAATTTCCACAAAAAATTAGAAATTTTCCATAAAAAATTAGGAATCTGTCAGCAAAGAAATCTGGGTATAAGCAATAAATAAATACAAAATTTCCCCATATAATGCCAAAGTTTGTATCAACAATTGAGAACTTTGCACAAAACAAAAATAAATTAGCAAAAAATGCAATTATAAATTAAAAATTTTCCATAAAGAAATCAAAATTTTTCATTGAAAATTATAAAATTTCCATAAATAAATCAATATTAGCAAAAAACAATTACAAAATTTTCTCAAAATTTTCTTCTATAAAGAATTGAAAAAATCCACAATGTGGATCATAAAATGCAATAAAAACATAAGAAAACTTAAAAAATAGAAAAAAAGCAATCATATTGATTAAATTTTCCATAAAATATAAACGCTTTTAAAGAAGAGGTCTATCTATGAAAAAAAATGCTCAGTTTTGTTGCTTTTATATATTCTTTATGGAAATTTTTACATTTTATTGTTCTTCTCTATTTTTTGTGAAAAGTTTAATTTTTTTGTGGAAATAAACATATTTTTCTGTGAAAAAAATTATAATTGTTTATTGCTAATATTAATTAAATTAGGAAATTTTATATTTTTTTCAATGAAAATTTTTGTTTTCTTCATACAAAATTCCTCTTTTTTAATTGCAATTTTTGCTTTTAAGTGCTAATGAATTTTTTGTTTTGTGAAAATTCTCAATTGGTTGCGGAATTTTTGCATTTCTTAGGAAAGCTTTTTATTTATTTATTGCTGGTCAGGGTACAGGGTTTAGATTTATTTATTGACCATTTCCTATTTTTTTTCATGAAATATTTCTAATAATTAAGGAAAGTTTTTATTTTAGTCAGAAAAAAATACTCAGAATTGATATTTTAATTTTCCTACGTGTTAAATTTAATTTTCCACGATTCAATATTTTTTCAAAACTTTTTTTTATGAGTTTGAAATCGTTTAGCAGTACTTGTTAATACAGCTCATTGCATTAAGTCGGTTTATTTGGTTTCGATCAATACATCCAAACGAATCTCGTTGGCTCCTTCTAGAACAAGTATATGAATCGTGTACAGCAATATAACTTTAACCCACATATTCTTCCCGATTCCATTTAGCTTGATAACGGAAAAGGACACAAATATGCATGGTGCTTATTCCACTCGTATCACTCATTGCTATCCCTGTTACCCTTCCACTTGTCTCATCCGCATAGCATGAAACGTGGTGAAACGTGATTGCCTTTGGTCGCGTCGTTCCTCATCTGGTCCAGATGGTTAGCGCGTCAATCTAGATGTGCTAAGTGTGGAGGGTCCGGGTTTAGTTCCCGTCTTTGACCGGTTTTTTCTTTGAATGGTTGCGAGGTTGTCGAAGTGTACAGCATTTCACTCCTTCAGTGTAGAATTAGATTCAATGTAGACACTAACACATAATCAGTTCTTATTTTCTCGTGACCGGAGACCTAATGCAAGAACCTGCCGTTTACAATCTGTGCATTTGTCGCAAACTATGGCAAACTGTACGCGAAGTTATGCAAGATTTCAATAAAATGTTGCAATCTCTGGTTGGGTGTAGAGCCTAATAGGAAGCGTTGCCCATTCATAGTATACAATTATAATTATAATTTACGTACTAATTTGAAACAACGTGCTCATGCAAATGACAACTGAATTAGCTAATAATTTAGGATGAACATTAAAATAGCGAATGTCTTCGTAAGGAAGCGAAATTGGCATCAGAGGTAATATTAAAAAAAAAACAGTTTTATTATTTCCCAATATCATTCTAAATAAACATATTCAAATAATATTTTCTCTCTCAGTGAGTAGTAACTTAGTGAGTAGTAAGTTCAAACTTTTCGATTTCGAGATTTCTAATTTGTAACTGACGGCTTTTCAAGCCATCTTCTTCTTCTTCTTCTTCTTCTTCTATGAATCCCAATTTTTATAATGTCACAATTTTGATGAAGCTTTAGGAAGCAATGACATGGAAAAGCTTATGATATCATCTTCCAAACTTAGACGTACGTGTTCATGACATAATTAGAGGCGAAAGTATAGATTTGATAGTTCTGTTGGGATACGGCAGACATGAAGAATGTTTCATAGAAGTGGATTTGAAAGCGCGTGGAGGGCAACATTTGTGATGACCTTTTTTCTGCCAAACTTACGCAGAGTAATACACTCATCTCATTATTCATAGAGCTCAAAGAAACTTTTGCGATCCATACAAAAATGCATGACGACGAAGATAAAGGGACAATACTCTCAAAGATGGTATCACCTTATAAGTGAGCTTTATTAAAGTTGCACTTTTCAAAATCTTCTCATATATTTTTTTATTTTTGTTTAATATTAAGATTTAAAAATTGGACCTTGCAATTGCTAGCTGAAAAAAATATCATAAGAAATCATTCATCTTTAAATTGATAAGTTTAGACCACTGTGCATGATTCAGAGCAAGACATCACTCCATTCGTTAGTTCGGGTTCTGTATGGCAGGACTTCGAAAAACGGCTTTTGTTCAGCACGTACTCTAACGCACTGTCGTACATAATACACCCAAACGAGACCAGATACATTCCGCGTTAATGATGTTTGATTAATGCCCATAAAAAGAACCAGACTTGCTACACTTTGCGAGTCAGCCTGTCGCGATGTACCACGCGGCGGCCGAGGCGTGTTCTGCTTTTTTTGGTTCTGGCATCAACAGCCCGGTCGGTCCTATAACGATACGGATGGGGCGAAACCAAGTGACGACGGCATTGTATAGGGAGCAGCCTTTTGCTTTTGGTGGCCGCTAATGAATGTGTAACCAACCCGCATAAAACTTGCCCCGTCAGGTCGGAGGCAGTTACCATATGAAGCGGAGTTGCGGACCAGCCCACGGTGGTTATGATGGCGATGATGATGGTGGTGTGTTTGAATCTAATCAGTCGTAAAAGCACATCCCGACGTGGCTGTTTGTCTGTTTTAATTATTCTTGATGGATATTAGTCGCGGATTGAAGTTTAATTCGTTTTTAATGATCTTTATTCTGCCAACAATCAATTGTTGTCTATTATGCTTTTTTCATTCCCTAACTTATTTGTTTTGAGAATATCGGACATTTTATTTCCATTTTTTATATAAGCTTACACATGTATACATTGTTAATACATAACCAGCATAAAATCTGCGATACATGAAATGTGTTTTAGAAAAATGTGTACTTTTTAACTCTGAAATGCTTAAAGTTTACCCTTGATGAAATTATTGAATGCATGCGACATTGAACTATCTAACTCAAAACTATCAAACAGTTTCACTAAAACCATCATGCTCTTTACTTATTGGCGATAATCTTGATGAAATCGAATCTACAAAATGATAGTAATGTCTTTTGAAGAGTATTAAAAGAATGCATTAAACTCGTCATGCATTGAAAATGAGGTTCAAGTTGTTTATTTCAACAACGATTTAAAAAAATACTGATATTTCATATAGAAGGTTCTATATTGAGTCAACATTCAACAATTAAGAAATTATATTAATTGATAATCAATATTAATATATCATCTGTAACAAGGACTCTCGACCTTTTCCTCAAATGGTACCCCTCCATGCTTTGGAATTGCTGTAAATTTAAGCTTTTAGTAGAGTGATTTGATGCAGTGAGGACCTCGAAAATCTTCAGAAATCTTGAAGGTAAATACCAGCTTGAAGTCGTATTTTCATAATGAGACCTAAAAGTCAAGTGCCGGTCCACTATTACACCAAGTTCCTTGACTTCATTTTTCTGCTGAAATATTTTATCGGGCAAGGAATAGTCGAATAAAATCGAACGTTGCATCGGAGTTCCAGCTCGCAAAGAGTCTAATGTAGCCTGTAATTCTCAGCAATCCTCTCAACTAAATTTGGATATATGCACATTTTAATTTCTGGTATATATCCCAATGGTTATTTCTATTCCCAGAGCATTTCTTGAAGAGCTATTGGTTTTCTAGCTCTGAAGGCATAAATCTAAAACCAGCTAGCGTTGTAGGAAGATCCTTTCCCATCCAGGACATGGAATTGAAACTTGGTGAGAGAATTCCATTATATATATTTTTCAAATTATATTGAAACTATATGAATATCTTCTATATATAAAAATCAATCTATGTATGTATGTTCGCTAACTACTTCTGAACCACTTGGCCGAATTCAACCAAATTTGGTACACACGTTCTCTATCCTAAGGGGAAGTTGACAAAGGGGGTGGGAGGGTCATTTAGAAAGGGGGGAGGGGTTTTGTTTAGAAAACGAACAATTATGTGTAACTTGCATCTCCTAGGACCGATTTCAATCAAATTTTGTACACATATTCAATATAAGGAGACAACCATATGAGAGTGTAATCTTTGAAAGGGGGGAGGGGTCTGGAGGGAGGGGTATGGTTCAGAAAACGGGTAATTCAGAGTAAATTCTGAACCCCTGCACCGATTTCAACCAAATTTGATACAAACATTCTCTACCCTAAACAAAAGATAACAAAGCGGGTGGGCGGTCATTGTAAAAAAGGGAGGGTATGGGGAGGGGTTGTCTTTATAAAACGAGCAATTCAGTGTAACTCCCAACCCCAGTACCCATATCAACCAAATTTTGTACACATATTCACTAAGAGTAGTCGATCATATGGAAGTGTAATTTGGGAAAGAGGGAGGGGCTGGGGGAGGTATTGTTCAGAAAACAAGCAATTCAGTGTATCTTTTGAACCCTGGACCGATTTCATCCAAATTTGGTACACATTCTCTATCCTAAGGAGAAAATAACAAAGGTGGTATGATCATTGGGAAAAAGGGAGGTAAGGGGAAGGGTTGTATTTAGAAAAAGAGCAATTCAGTGTAACACCTAACTCCCAGGACCGATTTCAACCAAAATTGGTGTACACATTTTCTATCCCAAGGAGAAGATAACAAAGGAGGTGGGAGGTCATTGGGGAAAAAGGGAAGTTATGGGGAAGGGGTTGTCTTTAAAAAATGAGCAATTCAGTGTAACTCCCAGGATAAATTACAACCAGATTTGGTACACTTATTCTCTATTTTTGGAAGATGTTTATTGAAAAGGTAGAAGGGCCAAACAAATATATAAAAATAGATTGATACAAAGGAACAATTCTATGAGCGGTAGATCTACCTCTGTGGGTTTTGTGCTACAGCATTGGACATTTTAATTGAATAATTTACTTTTCAGTCCCTAGCAAAGCCGAATACATATAGCTATTAGCTATCTATATATCTCGGATACTTATTCAACGTATGTGACGTATGTGATTTTGTAAACAAAAATTTAAACGTTGATTTCTGCAATCTGATAGCACTCCCACGCAAACCATCGCCACATACAGGTAGGGGAGGTTTCGGCTACATGTTCGTTGTGTTGGTTTGCGTAGGAGTGCCATCATATTTGACAAATCGACGTATGCATCTTTGTTTACAAAATCACATACGTCCTTTTGAATAAGTACCGAGATATATAAAACTCAATGTTTGTATGTTTGTGTGTATGCTCCAGCCTAACTTCTGAACCCATTATTGTATTGTTTAGTTATCGATCAATTTAACCATTTATCGAAATTATGGTTGCCCAGTGACAAGCAATGATTAATGTGTTTCCTTCTGGATGGTGAATGTGATCCCTTCTTTAAAATAGACGTTTGCCCGGAATAAGGCATCGGTGGATGTTTTTCCTTCTTTAGAAATAAACGTTTGCCCGGAATATGGCGATTATGGGTTTGCTCCCTTCTTCAAAACCAGTCAATGTTTTCAAATGAAATCTGCCTTCTTCTGATCAAATGATGAAGTATCGATAAGAAAACGCAATTATCCTGTTGACCAATTGGTTTATTCATTTTCCGATTGTGAAAAAAAAACTGCGAATCAAACTGGCAATTCCGAGCAAGGCCGGGTACATAAAGCTAGTATACCATAAAAAAAACATCAGGGCACCCGTTTGAAGCGATTTGAATAGGAAGAGTGGAATCGCCTTCTTCCTATTGTTAACATCTCGTGGATAAAAGGCGGGCTCTTCTCCTCATCTGTTGGGTCAATCTGGGAAACGAGGGCTAGATTATAATATTGTTTGTACGAACTTTCTTCTGGAAGGAGATTCTGTATTCATCCCGTGGATTCGCATAAGTGTCTCTGCTTATGGAACCACCCCACCCATTTTTAGCCCTTCATACAGGAGTTTGATGAAATGCCAACAACAGTATAATCATGATCAAATCGTTTGTCAGATATGGCCAGTGCTATCGACAGGTGTCTTGCTACAATAGATGGTAGTATCATCATCATCATCATATCCCCATGGCCATTTCATTGCCAGAAAAAGTGGTACATGTACTAAACCCACTAAAATCAGCTTATTGAAAAGAAAATTCGGTAACATGAATCTTTTCGCAACAGATTTTAACCCTATTTTGAATTCAAAGATAGCTTACTGTCGTTTTGAATGATTTCATAAATGTACATGTACCACTTTTACTGGCAACGATTTTCGGTTTTTGTTGCATTTTGTTCTCATTAATAGTGGTACATGTGCATTTTACTCCAATAAATTTGAAATTTGAAGAAACTTCGCATATTTTTCACTACAGCCTTTAGGCACATCAGTCATGGCATGTTGGTACAGTTGAGTTACAGAAAATTGCAAATTTGAATTTGTTATTCAAAGTTGTTGGGAAAATGCGTTTCCTGTAAAATTTATTTAATGTGACATGTACCACCTTCGCTGGCACCGGTTCATAAAACACTTGCTTACCAAGAGGCAATACACTGCATCATTAATAAATAACTTTAAAAAAACAGTGGTCCTATAGATTAAAGCTCGATCCATTTAGTATTGGGCCGTTTCTTTCCAATTACTGCGGCACCTCTGGTGGCCGTACCGAGAAGTAAAATACATAACATCGTTGCGGAAGTTTAATCAGTATTGATGCTCACGTTCAAAAGTTATCGAAAATGGAACGCGAGAGATGGGAACAAATTTTGCACACTCACGTTGGAAATCCAACATAATCAGGAGGAAAGATTTCAAAGTATCTAAAATTACCGAAATTGACTGTAAAAACTGTCAAACGTTATCGGGAAACACTATTGCTGGATCGCGTAGAACAAAACAAACGTTGAAGTGGAACATATGACCAGCAACTACAAGTGAAAGTCTGCAGAGCAGTTCGGAACCATTTTGGGATTTCCTTGCGTGATTCAGCGAAAAGGTTCACTGCGCCGAACAACACAGCTCAAATAATCTGTCAGCGCGAAGGTTTCAAGTCGTATGATGTCAGTAAGTGTCCCAACAGGACCCTGAAACAGATCCTGGTTGCTAAACATCGCGCAAGAATGCTGGTCGAGCAAGTTCCGACGAAATTGATGTATTTTGATGGGCGATGAAATTAATTTTAAAATTGACTTCCAATTCCCGGGACACAAGTTTTACCTTGCCAAACGGAAGGGTAATGCTCCAGGAAGATTCCAATATGTCTATGCAGACAAGATTGCTCACAGATTGATGGTATGTCAAAGCATCTGCAGTTGTGGAAAGAAAACTAAAGTTTTAATCACTGGAGTGACCATAAATGGGCAAATCTACAAGGAGGAGAGCCTTCAGAAGCGATTTTTGCCAACCTTTGAGTCACACGACTGTCCGATGTATATTTGCCTGACTTAACAAGCTGCCATTACAGACGGAATGTAATGGAATGGTATGAACCGAATGATATTGACGTTATTGAAAAAACTATCAATCCACCAAAATGCCCAAATTTTCGTTCCAACAAAAAATATTAGGCAATTATCATAGCGAAACTTGAGAAATGGTGCAAAACAATCAGAAAACCATCTTATATAGAGAAGTGGTGTGAAAAAATAACAGAATAAGTTGGCCGTTCTATTGAGCAAAAAATCACGAGTGGTATTGAGATAAGAGTCCGAGAATTCATCCGAAATGCCAATGGATAATTTTTCGATATTTTTTCCTTCAAAGTTTACTAAATTCCCTGTATAATAAAACCTGAACCACCTTTCTATGTACTTTTTTGGCAAAGAAATATCTAATTTCGTGCGGCCAAATACTAAGTGGATCAAGCTTTACTTCCCTGCGGTACTTCTGAGGCAATGCGACAAGGATTTGAATATTTCGACCCAATTCTTACTTTCACGGACCTGTCGGATATGTGTGATCCAAACTGGCGACACTCCAAGTTTTCCGAGCTTGAGAAGGAGAATGTTGCATTTCACGCGATCAAAAGCCGGCTTAAAATACCACATCAATTTGTTTGCCAGTATCCATGGAACGAGTACATATGGACGAATATTCGACTTGGTTAGTAGTCACTGACCGTTTTGGAATGAATCCACTTTGAGCTGTGAAGATATATTTTTGCATTTTTCGAAGAGAGCATTGTTCATGATAATTTCGAAAACTTTCGAGCGGGCGCCTAATTATGTTATACCCTTTTAGCTCGCAATGTCACATCTGTTTTCTTTTTTATAGATTGAAGATAAGAATGACGTTTTCCACGCGGTGAGAAAAGGCGACTTTTGTATCGAACGTATGCATAACATAATCAACGGCACAAGCAAAGCAGCAAAGCATTTTTCAGCTATCCGCTCCATTACTCCAGAGCTTCGGTAATGCCTGTAGTACGTGACCTTCAGAAATTCCAAACTCTAAATGGTAAAACGTCTATCTGAGGTGGGAGAGGTGCTGCATTCGCGAAGGCCTTTTAGAAGTGCTGAGCAAATAGGGCGCACTTTTCAGACGCAGTCGATTATAGATATCTGTTGCTAGCCAATACCACTTGAAGTATGAAGTGTGATTGTGTCGGTATTTCCGAAGAGCGGGCTGCCCAAAACTTTTTAGTTTGCAGAGATTTCTCGCTTAACTTTTCAAAAGGTCCTAAGTAACATTTTTTTCATGAATTAATTTGAGTAGCGCAATCAACAGACCAACATAAAAGCTTTTGATTGCACTACTCAAATTAATTCATGAAAAAAATGTTACTTAGGTCCTTTTGAAAAGTTAAGCGAGATTTCTGTTGGTCCAAGGAGGTTTCAGCGGAGGTCGCTTGAGAGAATTCATATTACAGTCAAACCTCCATGAGTCGATGTTCTATGACTCGATATCGACTCATGGAAGCAAATTTTTCTATGTTGAAAAATATTTTCTGGGTTACTGTGATGGTCCCTTCAAACAGCTTCCCAGGGATTTCCTATTCCATATCTCGATATTTCCATGAGTCGATGGTCCCTTCAATATCGACTCATGGAGGTTTGACTGTAATTAAAAAAAAACTTTATTATAGCGATCCCAGATTTCATAATTGAATATGCCTATCATACCATCCAGATCACAATCGGAGTCCAGGAATCGATAATCATTTGATAGAAAGGCACGTTTTAGGAGATCATAGCCGGCACGTTGAAAACCAAACTGACTTCTTGAAAAAATGTTTGAAACTACAGCGGTAGAACAATCCTAATGCCGACCTCGATTGGGGGGTGAGCGATATCGGCAACAATAATACAGTGGTGATCCTCGGTCGTACAAATTATGTTTGTTCGTACATTGTTTGTTTTTTTATATATATAGGTGATCAAATTTTTAAAATTCTATGCAAATTGTACGAAAACCATTTCATCGAAAAGATTGAGTTTTGATTTTCAAAGCATTCCAATATCATCATAACATTTTTCCTCGTAAATAAATTAGCAATAATTTGGCTGTCTATTCTTGAATGATGTGTGGTTGTACAAATGCCAAATTTGTTTTATACATAGGGGAACTGCTCCTTGAATTCATACCAGATACCCAAATCAATAGCATTCGAAAACAGAGAATCGGCGCGCAAATTGTTTTATTTCTCATTTTTGTTTTTTTCAGCAATGCCGCGCGTGCCGGAAAACAGCAAAACACGACACAAATTCATCCTAAAATGCCTGTTTTGCGAATGTTATTGATATAGGAGCATGTTATTAATAATGGAACAGATACCCTATATAGAAGATTTATCCCTCAGGCTAAGTATGTCCCATTATGGGGAAAGTGGTGGCCAAAAATCGAAAAATTGACTTGCTTTGAATGACGTGTCTTGTATACCATCTGTCAAATCTACACAAGAATAGCCACCCAAGGGGGAAGTGCCCCCATATTGACGGAACAACTTGGCTTCCAAATATTGTTCATTTGATCGTTTGACATTTTGACCAGTATCATTAAGCATATTCATGGCTTTGTGCTGTAAAAAATTATAGCATTTGGTCATTGTTAGGAGAAGTTGTTCAAATTTTGTGTGGCTACTAAAAAAATATTTACGAGGGTCAAAACAAACAAACCGTCCTGCAGAATCAATACAGTTGCCAATCCAAAATATAACTCACCACATAACAATCATTTGTCCAGAGGATCATTTCTTAAAAATACAATAGAACAAAACTATTTTGGTTCGCGGTAAAAAATGGGGGGGGGTCCAGTTGCTGCACCTTCCCCTACTATTACTTCATTATAATGAGTAACACTCTTCCAAAAAAGCTCTAAAAAGAGTTTGCTATTGTAATTGACATTTCAGGATTTAAAAAAATCAAAACCCTGTAAGTTTTGTTTTTCGGCGTTTCTTTTGATCTTTATACATTTTCTTCTGGATAAGCTTCTTCTAGACATTCTTCTGGAAAAAAAACCGGTTTTGAGTGCAAAACGAATAAAAAAGACAATTCTTTGCTATTTCTCATGAAGTTTTCTAAACTTCTTATACGTTTTTTTGATGTGCCTAAACCTCCCCAGTAAGGTTTCCACAGTGCTTTTTCCACAGATAGAACATTATCAAAGATATCGTTTAGCAGGGAAAACACTGATAAAACTTCATAAATTTCTTAAAAGGTATGTCTTCTATGGTTTTGTAAATTCCGCTTGAAATATCTTCCTGGAAAAAGTTCAGGCAATAAATCACCACTTCCTCCTGATGGCAAACGCCCATAACAAGTTGAGCAAAATTCATGGGTTTACAAAGGTTTATCAAAAGCTAAAAACTAACTGAAATGGATATTAATTTCAGGAATGTTATTATTAAATAAAAAAGGGGAAAGAAGATGTCTAAATATTGCGCGAAAACAAATCTGTTTTCGAATTATATAAACTCGGATACAGATGTGTTCACTCAGGGTTGGCCCCGCCAAGCGCGCCAGGCTTTAGAGGGGAATCATGACAAATTATTCACAAATTCACTGGTTCAAAGTAATACATATTTAACCTCTTATCACGATTCTCTTGGGGACTACATCCATAATCAATCGTTTGAAGTATTTCCAGAAGGCCCTGTTCCTTCAATAACTGATAAAGGTTATTATCGAATGGTAACACTTTGTGTGTGGTGTTGAAATGCTGAGTTTTTCAAGTTAGTGTCTAACCGTCTTTTTAAAACGGAAGGGCGATGAATCAAAGCGGTGAATTTTGGCAAAGTGGGTGGCAAATGAATGCGGTTGCCAAAGAATATCCGCTTGCCTAAGTGCACCTCCGGAGCGAATACTGCCTTGAATTACCATTTGGCTGGCCGACGTTTGGTTATTCGTCTCCGGGGTTGACAACTATTGGCCCCAGTTCTGCGAGACGACTTCCGTGGACCAAAGCTATCTGGTCGGACAACTTCCAGCGAGCGGTGCGTAGTATACAAGGTCCGAGCTTGGCAAGACCTGCCAAGTGAGAATCACCGAGCCTGCTAACATCCTGCCCGGAGGTGCCGGGACTTCTACGTATTCCTGAAGGTACTTTCTCGCCCGAATCTACGGGCGGTAGCATGCCACGAACGCCATTTTGTCATGCGGCGTCCTGACAACGACAGCTATTGTTCGTCCCAGTTTTTCTCACGCATCGGGCCAACTAATGCCGTGTTATTGGCCTCTGTCAACGGATGAAAATTCTGGAATTTACCTCGGCCATAAGACGGCTCGCGGATGCCGCTGGGTCAATCGAGGACCATCTGACCAATAACCGCCGGGTCATTCGACGACCATCCGGGTACACGATGCGCCAGTGCCTAACGCCATCTGTGAAAGTGCCACCGCTAACCGACCAAGCCATTGCCACTGTATCTCATCGCCGCCCACACCGCTGAATAAACTATAAAGGTAAAGTGTGAAGAATAAATTCTATTTAGATTACTCACTATTCGAAATCTCCCCACGCTCGCACGCCCTGGGACCTGAGGGAAAAGAGGCTAGTTGCGCCCACCCCGGAAGCTGCCGTTGGTCAGACCAGCAGCTTGGAGTCTAGGCTAGTCTCTTTCTGGGACAGCAAGAATTCCTGGGGTCATAACGTTTCAAGATAGAAAAGGAAATGAAAGGAAAAGGAAGGAACAGGAAATGCAAATGGAAAGGAGCAGGAGCTAGATAAGGACTTAAATAAGCCAAAGGTGAAAAACAGAATAGATTAAAAAAGCGTAAATCAAATACATATAGTTTTTGTTCGCGACTGAAATTCAAACCTTTATCTAATAATAGATATTCGGAAGTACTGATAAGAAATTTGTGTGAGTTTGAGATATATTAGCTCATTTTATGCAGACAAACTGCTCACATGCATTTGATCCAGGGAGGGATTTCATTAACGAGGGCAACTGACTTTCGTCAAAGTTGAAATTTATTGGTTCAACCAAAACAACCAGTGCCACCAAACTACTGTCAGACCCACTCCAAAAATGCATATATCTTGATCCGAATAGGCCCGTAGGTTATTCTGGCCATTAATCAATACATTCCGGAATTGTTTTGTTCTTGATACGACTTGGACCGATCGCTATTCTTACAATCAACCAATTCACTCCAAAATTGAAGTTCATTAAAAGATCAGTAGTTTTTGCAAACCACCGACCAAGCCACTCTGGAGTTAAATTTTTCGTCATCCGAAGGTCATCCAATTCACCTTTTGATGTAACTAGGTTCGACAGCAATCAAACCACCGACTGTCACAATTGAGAGCATTTTATTGACCTAATTAAATCCAATTTTTTTGACGTGAATCCACGCACTACTGGATCTAGTTTTTTTTTGCATTGGATTATTGAATCTTTCAGAAAATCGTTAAACTTCAGGGGATTTCTAGAATTGTTCTGGTCTTTTAATAATTCTTACTTTCTACCTATTGGAACCCATGCAAAAATTCATTAGATCCTCCCCGCAAAAAAAGTTAATTTTCAATCTCCCTGCTCTTAACACGCTCTTTGTTTTGAACATCTGCAAGAGTGAGGGGCGCCCAGTAAAGGTTTCGCCAAGGGCGCTGGGAGTCCAAGCTACGGCTCTGTAAATATTTTTCAACGGCTCTACATTTGAAGTTAAGCGATTTGCTCCACAACGCTCATTCGATTCTGTCTCATGTTTTTTTAGCTGATTTGGATTAAATTGACCTAGTTCAAACCGTTCATTATACAAATTAGTGCTTTTGAAAATTATAATTATAGTGCTGGTGAAAAAAGAACATAAGCAGAAGCTATACTCAAAAACTTCCACTCAATGAAAACTAGAGCTAATCACGTATGAACATCATGGCAAGCACAAAGGATGTAGAGTAGCGACGTTTTTAGCAATATTGATCGGCAGCTAAGATGTTTTCGGTACCAGTAAAGAACTGAAGCATTTCAAAATTATACAATTATAATTATACAAAATTATACAGTCAGTCCCGCGGTGAATTTTAAATTCACCACAAGTTTTTCCACTCCCATCTTCAATAGGTAAAATACGACATAATACTTTTCATACAGTGCTGAACCTGAAGTCGATTGTATAGCATAAGTAAGCAAATGATTATACGATTGTATCACCACTGTGTGTTATAGTTCTCTCAATCCGTGCTCTTGAACATCGACTGGAAAAAGCACGTGGTTTCCAAGGTGGCCGATTTGTGGCTTTGTTGTATAACCACCTTAACAAAAAATAGACGGTTTACACCAATAGCAATATCAACAATCAGTGGCTGGTGACTTTGAATCGGTGTGGCGTTTTTTTTCGGGAAAATGTTCTGAATTTTGCTGGGAAAATTTTATAAATATTCTGATGAACTTTCCCGGAAACAATGTTGCGATTTTCGCCAAGAAATTTTTATACTTTTTTTTCATAATTTTACTGAATATCCCAGAAACGGTCTTCTGATTTTCCTTCAGGAAAATCTTTGCATTTTCCAAGAAAACCAATTTTTCTTTGAAAAAATCTACGGAATTTCCGCGAAATTCTCATTGGAGTTTGTATGATTTTTTCTAAATCCCTCGAAAAAATCCTTTGAACAGAAGTTCTTCCTAATTTTCCAAGGAAATTATGTAAAAAATTTAACGAAAATTCTTTAAAATTCCAACTTTTTTTTGGCTTTTATGTGTTTCTAAGGAAAATTGCTGACCTTACAAAATAAAATCTACAGAATTTCCAAAGGTAATTCTTCTAAATTTTTAAGGGTCATTCTTCAAAATGGAAAAAATGTATTTTTTTTGTCTTTATTAAAGAGATTTTCAGCCCTATGCTGGCTCATCTCTGTATTTTTTAGTTATTCTTAGTTTCCAATGGAAATTAAATTAAAATAAGTACCTTTGAATTTACAAGGAAAATCCATCTCAACTTTCAAGGGAAATTTTCATAAACTAACGAATTTTTCTGAATTTTAGTAGGATTGCCGTATGAATTTTCAAAGAAAATTCTTGTGAGTTTCGAAGAGAAATTCTATTAAGTTTCCAAAAGACATCAAACTTATTTTTTAAAAGAAAATCTTCAGAATCAAATCTCCATGAAAATTCTCGTGTCCTAATACTGTGTACTGAATTCCAAAGGGGAAATTAAACTGAATTTACAAGAGAAAATTTAACTGAAATTGTGAGATAAATTGTTCTGAATTCCCTAAAGAAAATCTCCGACTGCTAAAGACAAATAATCCCAATTTTCCAGAGAAAATTCTTCTGAACTATGTACCATGCTGAATATTTCTGCACAAACGCGGATTCCTTTCCTAGTGTGAAGTGCAGTGTCTTAGTCTATGTCTATGAAGTGCATTATGTACTGCTGCTGTAACTCCACTTCTCTAGAAATATATTATTCACCAAGGTCCTTCTTAATTCTAAACGTATGGAGCAGTGATTTCTGAACAGTCATAAAAGCACGACTATAAAGGATTTATCATCGATTAACCACAAGTACACAAGATTTCATCATCGCTACGGGAACCTTAAATGTTAAAGCCGAGGAACAACGTAAACAGCACCTGCCACTAATTTTGTATCAGTAAACTGAGGGACGTGTATTGCAAGTAACGCATATTTGCTCGGTATTGCTATTCATATAGGACAGATATGCGATTACGGGCAGTTTACTGATATCTGTCCCGTATGAATAGTAAACCCCTGCACAAATGGGACAAATATGTGGTTACATGCAGTATGGTAACCCAAAAAGGTTGCAACGTTCATCACTCTTCCAAGTGTTTTCCTTACTCTTCTTTATTTTTCAACTACACTTTATACACACGATACCCGATCGTCACACATAGGTAGCAGAAAACAGTTTTACACATTGCACAATAAAATTGGGATAAATGCGTCTCCACGAGCTTCTTAGGCACCCACGTCGATCGAACTAAATTACACCTTTTAAAAGACAACTCGACCCATCTTGCTTTACTGGCCTTGTCCGAAACTCAAACTCGGTGGCGTCAATTGGTACACTTGATACAGCGTAACACTAAACATTTGATCGACTGGCTACTATTATTTGGACAATCGCGATCTTAAACACACACAACCGGAGAACAAACAACAAAACTGCATTCATTACGGAGGACTCCGCACGGACTGAAGAAAGGACTGATCTGATGAGTTCGATCAATCTCTACCAAAGCCACGTTAGCATGAAATTGAATACAAGTAAACGAATATGATACTGCGTATGATTACGAAAAGAAGAGTGTAACTGTCCAATCACGCTCAAATGATTCCCTTGCTGGAGAGAATATTCATTAGGGATGCCGTATCCTACTGTCCGAATGTTGATAAACCAGTGATTCCTGGATGAAATTCTGAAGTAAATCCAAAGAAAATGTATTCGAAGGTATTCTAAGAATTTCTTCCTAGAGTTTCGGAAGGAATTTTTTAAGCAATTACTGAAAGATTTTTTTCTGAAAAAATCCTGAAATTATTGCCAATGCAATCTTTTTAAAAAAAGTTATGAAGAAATAGATCAAATTTTCACAGGAATTCACGAAGCACAAATGGAATTCTCCCAAAGAAACTTCGGAAGGACAAACCCAAAATTCACGAAAACCAAAATTTCCAATTATTCATGGATTCAATTGTTAGTTCTGGTATATCAATATACGAGTTACAATCATGTTGGATTGTGTCAACGAAATTAAAAGAGTTTATGTTATTTTATTTAGAAACAGATTTCTTTAAAAAAACATGTATGCAGTTTCTCAAAATAATTTAATTTGTTTTCAAATGGAAGAAACAAGAACACCCTAACTCCCGAATAGAACAAAATTACATGGAATATTAGTTGATCTGTTAAGGCATCGGTTGGAACAAATCCGTTTTGAATATTCGTGAAAATTGGATAACGATCCATTGTTTCCGTAATTATGAATGCTGGGAAGAAGCTTAAAAAAAACCCAAAGATGCTAGATCACTGTATATTTGAACGACACTGCAGCAGGACGCAAGGTCAGAAAGATACAAAATTCGAAACAAGTTTTAGAGATAAAACATTAAAATTACTTAATCGAACGCAATTTTTAAATACACACAGAATGTTGAAATCTAAAACTTATCATATTGTAGAAAGAACAAAAGCTCCCCGATAATGTCATATGACTCATATGATAAACTTCTTAGAAACATATGCATCAGATATGAATGTATTAAAATAAATCCGAAATAAAATTTTAGTACAATATTTATTACGGTCTTCACCTATATCCATTACAATGGCTTGATATATTATTCGAGACTTTAAGATAACAGTTCCGCTAGTTATCTTCCCTCAAGTGTGCAACGGTGCATTCAATTGGTTACATTACGAAATAAGTGTGAACATTTTACACTTCGAAACATGAAAAATGGAAATTTTAAACCTCAATACAAGCAGTGCAACTAACCATCTATTTCACTACCCGTTCGATTGGTAGTTGAATTGCTAGCAATTCACCAATTGTCCGCTAAAATGGGGAGTTCTTTGTCGTATCCTATTTTTACCACCGATGCAGCGCGAACCTACCCGGAAACATGCCACATATATGGGTACGGCCACGATTAACCATTCAGCAAAACCGCTGATGATACCCATATAGTTTGTTATTATTCCCAATATGTCTGTGGACGGAAGCTAATAATGTAATTTGTGTCTATAAAATATCACCATTTTATGATTTGTTATGATTTCTGTGCAGGGATGTTTGAGTCATAAAATAAGGTTTAGTAGCGAAGGTGGTTTAGGTGGGTGGCGTTTAAATTTAGAATCGCGCGAATTGACTCACTCCTCAAATTTTGGCAAATGATTCACATGACATCATGCTAGCGGTGGAATGCTATCTGTTATTTCATCATAAAAAGTTATTCAACTATTCAAACTGCGACATGTAAGACAGAATTTCGTGTTGCCTTTTATTTATAGCTGTATCAATATTTTCCTAGTAAGGATCGTACCCAACGCCACGAGATTCGAGGTTTTGATTGTTGTTTTATTTGCATTACTGTTTTTATCTTACCTACAAGCAGGAACTTTGACTTGTCATAATGCGCATTTAATGCAAAGGCAAAGCTATGCTAGGTGGAATTTGTGCTTCACTTTCAAGCGCTCCAGATAGGACCTGGTAGGTTTGATAAGCCGAAGAGTCAGACGAAAAATCGAGAAGAACAAGAGCCCACGCGTTCCGACTCAACACGACTTGTAAAGTTGAACTTTCCACGCTTTGATTGCGAGCAAATATGTACACAGCGCAAGCTCTAAAACCATAAAATGCCTTTTTATAGTGTTTGCATGTTTGCACTCTAATTTTCAGAGACCTTCATCTGCATCGCTGAGCGGAGAAGTGTTACGATACGGTGAAAGACTCAATTCTAACGTAATCCATGAATGCTCCGAAAGATTGGTTGCAATACATTGCCCGCTCCAATCCGATTAGTTCCACTTATTGTAACTGAAAAATTCATCAACCTTATCAGGTAGCTTCCAAAACCCGAAAAAATCTTTGCAAATTGTCTATCACCCGTCCTCGGCTGGAGCGGTGCAATTAAACCCCGAAAAACAAATAAGATCATCCAAGTTTGCAAATACTGCGCGCTGAGGACGTTTCTCGAAGCCACGCCTTGGTTCCATCCGGGGGGAAAAGGTTCCGATTGAGGTCCGAAAAGGTTTCAGGAGTCTGGTATTTCTCGTCTGCCTGCAGCAATTCTGTTGTTCTAACGAAACGGGTAAGCAAAACAAAAGCGAATATCAGCTTCTAATGCATTGTCTCCCAATTACAGTTTATTACCGAGCTGTTTCGGTTCGGAACGCTGCCGACTCACCGGCTGTTTGTGGGCGGAGTAGATTAACAACGTTTTGCCTGAGATAATGAAGCGTAGAATGGTGTGATCCTTAAATGGGATCAACGGTTGAATGTTGCTCCTAGTTGTTTCATTTTAAATGGATATGCACTCGGGCTAGGATTGAGAATAACTGAACGATTAGTAGGGTAAAGTAGCCAAAAATGTGAGAAAAGCGTATTTTCCTTCCAAATAATTCCAATTAGACTATATAGCTACCATTGCAAACTTGGTTATATTACAAGTCTCTATAAACTGTGTTTTTAGGTGAATATCGATCGTCAAAGCTAAACATTAATTTCAACGGTATTACAGGCGTTCTCTGAATCAATTGGATATTCGAAAAACCTTAATATGAAACTGATAGGTATGCCTATACCCAAAGGCTATAATTTTCTCGAACAAAGATTATGATATTGACAATTACAGTAAAATTTCAGTCATTTAGTATAAGCTAATTCAATTCTAAAACATCTCACAAAAAGTTCACTATAAAACACATTTTAGAATTCAGCTACGAGTTATTGAACTAAATCATCAAACCCAATTTACTAAATTATCTCAAACATTCTTGCCACACTCTTGCCTTGATATACCCAATTTTGAATTCAATTGAAAACCTGTCATTTTCAATGTAATTCGTTATATTCTTAAAAGGTGTGGAATAGTTAGGAGAAATAAGATATTTCTAAATCGTGGAATTTCATAGACATGTGGAGGTTTTGATAAAAACCTCGTAGTTAGCATTGGAAGCCAAATATCGCACGGGTATAAGCCCATGATGTTTTATTGTATTGGCCCTTCTACATGCGTACTCTCAACTCAAGGGCCGCACAGCAGCTCACAAAGCAGCTATTACGAGATTTTTTGTGTTAATGATAATGATCATAGATTCACCATTTATTTAATTAATTTCCTCAACCGTCGTAGACTAGCACATATAAATATACATTTTTTTTCATTTCTTTATGCTAATATACATAGATTGTGAAATATTTGACATACATTTAAAATGAAAATGAACTAGATATTAAATAGTGCAGATATTTTTTTGATATTTTTTGTCTTATGTGTTGCGATTTCGAATTCTATTAAAATATGTTTTAAGATTCTGCCGAGACATTGTAAAGTCGATAGCTTCGCAGTGTTGGTTGTAAATGTACATTATTCGATTCAAAGGTCCAAATTTGGCATAATTTGTTCGATGATAGTTAGCATAGCATAACTGACCGCACACTATCCTGGGTTGGCTGTCGATAGAGACGTTAGATGCGCCAGAAAAACAGCCTGGGACTTGACATATTTTTCATTCAACGATCTCTTTGTCGGCATAATTTGTTCGATGATAGTTTGTTACAAATAAGGTACGATTTCGAAGTTGCCTTGAAGGAATATAAAAGTTTAATTTTGATGAGATTTCAGGTGAATACTATCCTGGGTTGGCTGCCGATAGAGACGTTAGATGCGCCAGAAAAACAGCCTGAGACTTGACATATTTTTCATTCAACGATCTCTTTGTCGGCATAATTTGTTCGATGATAGTTTGTTACAAATAAGGTACGATTTCGAAGTTGCCTTGAAGGAATATAAAAGTTTAATTTTGATGAGATTTCAGGTGAATCAACATGTTGCGAAACGATATCATTTACGAAGGAAGCAATTGCTATTTCACGCCGCTCTTTAAAAGTCTGACATATGAGTTTTCATAACATTGTAAATTAACGTCCAAGTCGGGTGGTTTAATCCCCGGAAATAGGCAATTAACTTTGATTGAACAGATTCTAATATCTCTTCGTGCGTGATTGAGAAAGGAGACCATACAATACTGCAATATTCCATTATTGATCTAACTACATTCCAGTATTGATTTAGCTACATAAAGTGTTTTAATTGTAAGGAACATGAAAGTTATAGCAGAAACGCTTTATGAACCATAGCATGTTATTAGCCCAGTGAATGATTTTGTTATAGTGGTCTACGAAAGAAAGTTGAGAGTCTAATATTACTCCTAAGTCCCTTACTCATTCAAATTTTTCAATATTCTGATTCCCTAATGCGATTGAAATGTTTGGTATCGTTCTTTTTCTGCTAAATGATATTAAGTTGCATTTCTTTACATTCAGTTCTAATAGGCTTTTCTTGCACCATATGTAGAATTTGTTCATTTCATTGCAGAATACATTGATGTTGACTTCATTTCTTATTTCAATAGAGCTTCATGTCATCGACATACATTACCACTTTAATGTTTTTCAGAATGAAGGAAATGTCGTTTACAAATGAGAGCCTTGAGGGACTCCCGAAGTGACTTGAATTGGTTTTGATTTGTGTCCATTAAATTTGATAATTTGTTGGCGGTCATTCAAACCATTAGAGGGGTCGTGGTTCAATTCCAACTTTGGGTACACAGAAAAAATAAAGAACCTAAAAAAATGTTTAAAGAACTCAACTTTGAGCACGAAGTTCAAATTTTTAACTCAATAGTAGGTAGTTTTCTCACTCTCTCTCATGAATGATATTATAAACAAAGAGAGCTGCATCGACCCAACGTGTGCTGTTCCGCGGAAGAAGCCAAATTCGAGTTGCTTTCACCATAGTCTCGAGTGAGTGAAAATAACATAAATTTGAGTTGTTGAAACCCCATAGTGGGTGAAAATTCAACACGGGAGTAAAGGCAAAGTACTTACCGGATTTTTTCGCATTTTACTTACTTTTCGCTTTCTCCACGCAAGGGCGAATTTGAGTGGAAGGAACCATAAAATAAGTTGTCTCGGGGTTCCGTGTAGTTCAAAAAGCAGCATCGGTATAATCAATGCGATCGAAGGCCTTGCTAATTTGCAAAAATAGCTTCTCTTTGACAATTGCCTTGAAAAGATTTGGAATGGAAGATATAAAGGCTATGTCACGATAATTACGTACGCCTGATTTTCGATCAGATTCAAATATTGGTACTGGTACTGGTACTGGTTTTCCATTATAGCACCCAAATGAGTGCTATAATGCATTTTTTGCAATTCCTGATCATAATATCTGGTTTACAGTTTGTCTTTGAGTGATAAAACGGCCTACTTTTCCATACCAACGAAATGGATGCTTTAATGAATATTATGCAACTCAAATCGCATAATATTCATTATAACACTCATTTGGGTGCTTTAATGACAACCCAACACCAGAACAGTCGTTACGTGACTACATTTTGCTAAATTAGCTTGGGTAAGTGCTCAAATAGTGTATTCTATGCGCCCCGTAATAAATTAAATAGTTTGGCGGTCATGACATCCAAAGTTTCCAAAGGCAAGTACATCTATCGCTTCACGGCTCATTGAACTTTGCAATGTGGCACGGTAACATGGAATCTGATTCTTCTCCGCAGCAACATAATTTATTGGCAAGAATGATCATGTGGAGAAAATTAGACTACAATTTTGGAACAGATTTATAAAATTAAAGTTCATTTTTCGTCATTGCAAAAAATAGCGTGTGCAACTCGTTACAAAACTCGATTTTTTCAGCACTCGTAGTATTTATCCAACTCGGCAAGCCTCGTTGGATAAACGTCTTTTTGCAACTTGTTGCACAAACTACTATTATGGAACTCTTTTGAGTTGCATAATGTTCCGTTTCCGGCCGTTTTATCACTCAAACGCCAAATGTAAACCAGGTATTATGATCAAGAATTGCAAAAAAGAGATTTTCCATATTTTTGGGAAGATTCCAGATCCCAGAGACTTATTGAAAAGCCTATATAGAGGATTAGTGAGATCTTTTGCTATTTTTTTTTAATAAATACTGGTGGAATCGTGTCCGGACCAGGTCTCTTCGTAGCATCCAAGTTCATTAGAGCGTCGAAAATTTCCTGAACTCGAATTTGATTTACACCAACATCTCTGAAAAATTCTGGATAAAACGCAAAATAATCGTGGTCGCGATCTTCTTCCGGAAATGTAGTATAGATTTCTGGGAAAAAATTGACAAATAAATTACAGTTTTTTCGAGCTATCGCCAATATTTTCATGAGGTGCATTACAGATGGAAAATTGTCTGATTTTAATTTTGTTTTTACGTAATTAAAAATGTTTTTTGGACAGGACTTTATTTCAAGCTCAGTTTTTGAATTATATTCTTCAAGTGCATTACTGATGGCTAGATTCAGTTGGTCGCAGATTTCCAAATATTTCGCTAAGTTTCGACCACTCTCTTCTTTCTTGTAGATTATATGTGCCTTTTTTTGGCGATTTTTCATTTTTTTGATTTGGCTGTTGTACCAGGTTGGACTTTTCAACAAAAATTAACTTAATTAAAATGAAATGTGAATGTACTCACAACATGGCAAGCACCCATAGTGATATCTCCATTAAAATGAAAACAAAAATGCGATATCTTTTGCATACACCCAATCGGTGATTGTTAGATTCTCAAACAATTCTGTATAAATACCTACCAAAACCTGGACATTTGCGAAAATGCTAGATTCTTATAAAACTACTAGCTGACCCGGCGAACTTTGTCTCGCCCAAAACTGTTTAATTTGCTGATATATTTTTTTACGTACACAATTTATCTAAAAAACAAACCAGTTTTTCAAAATAATTTTTCCTTTTTTTGACATTATTTTATCATGACACTTTTCGAATTAATTTAGTAGCCAAATCAAAATTAACAAAAATCGATCTTTCCGTTATCTGATGATAATGTCAACTTAGATGACATAATTTGAAATTATCATACAAAATGCACGACAAACCATTTCGTCGGAGAGATTTTGTTTTGATTGTCAATTTTTTTCAAAAAGAAAGGGATATAAATTAGCAAAAAATAAGCTGTCTATTCTTGAGCCATGCGCGGTCGTACAAATGCCAACTTTGTTTTATATATATAGAAGATTGTATGAGAACTTACGATTTTGCATGCTTTTCTTACAATTTTTTTTTCTTTATTAGAGAGGCTTTTAGCTCTAGGCTGGCTCACCTCTTTTACAATATTTGTTTATAGTTCTATTTAACAGCATATTTATAGCACGACGCATCAACTGAAATCATTGTAAAGTGCATAAATATGAAAAACCTCATTGAAACTCCATTACTTAGCAGTGCTACCTCAACTAATGGTATGGTTGCCCTAGTTCTAAATAATTAGACATAAACAACGATATTTGTTAACTTGATTGCAGTTTTGTTTCTTAAATATACTTCCTGTGATCGAATATTAGTCTTTTATGAATTTTCGTCGTTTTCTTTAGAAGAATGCATCTGCCAGGTATGCAGCATGCATGCAGAAGAATGCTGCATGGGCGAGATTGCTGCAACACCGCACGAGGGCGAACGAGGCACGATACAAACGGGCGCGGAACAGACAAAACTCGATTTTCCGGAGGAAAAAGCGCCAGCAGGAAGATCGAGACCGTGAAGAGACGGAGGAACTGTACCGCGCTAATAACGCACGAAAGTTCTATGAGAAGTTGAACCGTTCACGTAAGGGCCACGTGCCACAGCCCGATATGTGTAAGGACATAAACGGGAACCTTCTTACAAACGAGCGTGAGGTAATCCAAAGGTGGCGGCAGCACTACGAAGAGCACCTGAATGGCGATGTGGCAGACAACGGTGGCGGTATGGTAATGAACCTAGGAGCACGCGCGCAGGACATGCGATTTCCAGCTCCGAATCTCCAGGAAATCCAGGAGGAGATCGGCCGGCTGAAAAACAACAAAGCCCCTGGAGTTGACCAACTACCAGGAGAGCTGTTTAAACACGGTGGTGAGGCACTGGCTAGAGCGCTGCACTGGGTGATTACCAAGGTTTGGGAGGATGAGGTTCTGCCGCAGGAGTGGATGGAAGGTGTTGTGTGTCCCATCTACAAAAAGGGCGACAAGCTGGATTGTAGCAACTACCGCGCAATCACATTGCTGAACGCCGCCTACAAGGTACTCTCCCAAATTTTATGCCGCCGACTAACACCAATTGCAAGAGAGTTCGTGGGGCAGTACCAGGCAGGATTTATGGGTGAACGCTCTACCACAGACCAGGTGTTCGCCATACGTCAGGTATTGCAGAAATGCCGCGAATACAACGTGCCCACACATCATCTATTTATCGACTTCAAAGCCGCATATGATACAATCGATCGGGACCAGCTATGGCAGCTAATCCACGAAAACGGATTTCCGGATAAACTGATACGGTTGATCAAGGCGACGATGGATCGGGTGATGTGCGTAGTTCGAGTTTCAGGGGCATTCTCGAGTCCCTTTGAAACGCGTAGAAGGTTACGGCAAGGTGATGGTCTCTCGTGTCTGCTATTCAACATCGCTTTGGAGGGAGTAATACGAAGGGCAGGGATTGACACGAGTGGTACGATTTTCACGAAGTCCGTCCAGTTATTTGGTTTCGCCGACGACATTGATATCATGACACGTAACTTTGAGAGGATGGAGGAAGCCTACATCAGACTGAAAAGCGAAGCTAAACGGATTGGACTAGTCATCAATATGTCGAAGACGAAGTACATGATAGGAAGAGGCTCAAGAGAGGTCAATGTAAGCCACCCACCACGAGTTTCTATCGGTGGTGACGAAATCGAGGTGGTTGAAGAATTCGTGTACTTGGGCTCACTGGTGACCGCCGATAACGATACCAGCAGAGAAATTCGGAGGCGCATAGTGGCTGGAAATCGTACGTACTTTGGACTCCGTAAGACGCTCCGATCGAATAGAGTTCACCGCCGTACCAAACTGACTATCTTCAAAACGCTTATAAGACCGGTAGTTCTCTACGGGCACGAGACCTGGACGATGCTCGTGGAGGACCAACGCGCACTGGGAGTTTTTGAAAGGAAAGTGTTGCGTACCATCTATGGTGGGGTGCAGATGGCGGACGGTACGTGGAGGAAGCGAATGAACCACGAGTTGCATCAGCTGTTGGGAGAACCATCCATCGTTCACACCGCGAAAATCGGAAGACTGCGGTGGGCCGGGCACGTAGCCAGAATGTCGGACAGTAATCCAGTGAAAATGGTTCTCGACAACGATCCGACGGGAACAAGAAGGCGAGGTGCACAGCGGGCAAGGTGGATCGATCAGGTGGAGGACGATTTGCGGACCCTCCGCAGACTGCGTGGTTGGCGAAGTGCAGCCATGGACCGAGCTGAATGGAGAAGACTTTTATGTGCAGCACAGGCCACTCCAGCCTTAGTCTGATAATAAAAAAATCTGCCAGGTATATGGCAAAGAAACGAAATAATGTTTAATTTCAATGAATACGTCTGCTCGGTATACTGCGCATAGTCAAATCACTCGCAATCCATTTCTCAAGCCAATACTTCCACATGTGTACAGTACACGTCCACATTAGAGTCCCATCGAAGGGAAAGTGGTTACCTCCAATATATTTTCCAAATCAATATCTACCACATAACGTACATATTCACATATGAGTTTTCATAACATTGTAAATTAACGTCCAAGTCGGGTGGTTTAATCCCCGGAAATAGGCAATTATCTTTTATTGAACTGAGTTAAAATTGTTTATTTGGACAAAATCCTTGAGCAATAACCGTAATATCATAATGCATATTATTTTCAACAAGTGCATTGGTCTTGAACGTTTCATGAACTAATATCGTTTCTTCGTCTCACGGTCAAGCATTTATTCTTTTGAATCTATTGGGGTTGATAGGACCAGGGTAGTCGAGCTGTAAAAAGAAACCATTTCATCATGAATGTCAGCACAAATTACCTAATACACGATTCGATTCATCTGGTTCCATATTAATAAATAATAGCTCTGTCGATGGGTTATGGAATGCACTTTTTTGGCAAATACAACTGAATTATTAGAAAAACTAGAGGCCCGGAATGTTCTAAATAAAGTTATTGTACTTCCAGTTGAAAACCGAAGTGAGCTCTCGCGACAATCGAGTTTTCTCCCGTTTCCTTTTGTCGCAACTACGTCGCGACTAGTGCGCATCATGGCGCACGGCGGTGGCATAGATGCGCACTAGTCGCGATGCAGTTCCGACATCAGGAAATAAGGAAAAACTCAATCGTCGCGAGAGCTCACTTCGGTTTTCAACTGGAAGCACAATATCAAATCATTGCGTAAACGTGAAATATTTGACGTTTATTTGTTTGTAGTAGCCCGATGAGTGCCATTATGTTTTCAATTTATCAAGGTCTGCTTTGATTAAAATATGTAAATATTTTCTACCTCTTGAATGTCAGAAAGTCACTCTTCGGAACTCACTAGGCCGCCAGTACCAAGCGCAAAATACTATGGATAGAGTGAGATTCGTGAAGTGAGATGTGAGAAAGAACAACGAAAAGCGAGAAGTGAAAGCGAAGACAACAAGTTAAATGAAAGAATTGGAAAGTGAAATGCCAAAAGTGAGGAGTGAGAAGAAAGAATTGAGATGCACGAAATGAAATGTAAGAATCGAGAAGTGAACAGTGAGAAACAAAAAGAGAAAAGAGAAGAGTAAGAAGCGAGACGCGCGACGTGAGAAATAGCATGTGAAAAGTGAAGCGTGTGAAGTGAGAAGCGAAACACTTGAAGTTAGGAGTGAGAAATGAAAAGTGAGACGTATGAACTGAGAAGTGGAAAATGAGATGTTAGAAGTGAAAACCAAGCACTCTTGTGTAAGAATGTAAGAAGTACGAAATAGGATGTGAGAAGTGAAAGTTGAGACGTGACATGTGAGAAATTAGATGTAGATAAGTGAGAAGCAAAACGTGAAACGGCAGGCAATAACCCAGTGCAAATGGTTCTCGATAGTGATCCGAATGGCACAAGAAGCTGAGGAGTGCAGCGAGCAAAGTGAGTCGATGAGGTTGAAGACGATTTGCGCACCCTCCGCAGACAGCGTGGCTGGCGACGTATAGCCATGGACCGAGTTGAATAGAGACGACTGTAATGCACTGCATATTCCTTAGCCTGAATAAATAATAATAATTATGATGATGACGTTGTTGTCATAAACATTCATACAAACAGCGCTCAGATAAACTCACACTTGAGGTGACCCGGATCTCAGGCATTTCTAAACAAAATTTACATGTTTTCATACCCAAAGCAACTGTCAGCTCATGAATTTTCCGAAACTCACCACAGATTGTTGATTATCCAAACCTACATTCTGTAATCGTCGGATTAGGGATCGATAGTTGGCTTCTTTTATATTGAAGAAAATTGCACGATAACACCGTGAAATAAAGATGTTATTACTGTACCCGCCTTGTTTGAATTTGCACGAAAAGGCAACACTTTAAAATAAAAACATTTTCCAGGAATATAATTATTGATTTTTCATCCAATTTTTCCGCATTGCAAATGATGCGATAAATTATTGGTGAAGACATTGAAAGTGTACACTTTTTGGATGCTATCATCTTTCAAATTTATGATTTACCAGCCGTTTTTCCCCTACAAATAATCCCAATTGGAAAAATTATTTACAAACAAACCATCATTTTTTTATTCCTTTATTTTATACTCTTTATTTGATAGGCACTCTGTGTTTCATAACCACTACTGTGGGCGTTCGTTATTGTGTCTCAGCCTCCGAGAACAATTTGTCAGTCGCCATTAGGCAGCCGTGCTGGTAAGACGTGCCCCTGAAACGCCACTGTTCGGGCTGCAACTCCGGCGACTGACAAGGGCTGGGAATCGAACTCATAACCGTCCGCTTATAATGCAAGCGTTTAGCCAACTACGCTATGAATCATCCAAGTAACACGGTAGATCACTTTGATGTAGTGTGTTACGGTGTAAGATCTACCCAAAAAGGGCCCTAGCTTTCAACAATGGTAGTGAGAGGAACACACGTAAGTTCTTATTACTGTCATTGTCACTTATTACTGTCACTGAAATGGAAGACAAAAGCATTAATTTTATTGATTATTTTTGCCAGCATACCACAATGGTTCAGGATATAAAATTACAAGTTGTTGGGCAGAATTGTAATTTTGAGGATGGATAAAAAATATGTTTTATGATAGCATAGCATAGCATAGTTACGGTGTACTTCGTAGATTGGACACCAGTGATACTCATGTTTTTCTTTTGAAATCCTTATTCAGATTGCTATCAGAAATCAAGGTGGATGTGGTCCTTGATTTCAATCTAGGATAAAAATTACAAAAGCATGAGGATTACTACTCCTGGCCACGCCCATCTTCACCGTAACTAGGGAGAGGAAGGAAGTGTTACGGAAAAAGCTCCGAACTGTATGATAGATACATTTTCGGAAAATATACAAAAAAGTGAGATAAGCTTCCAAATATGTAATTCAGAACTTTTTCCGTACCCTACATCAATCAGATTTTAATTACAATTTGTCAATAATTTATTATAAGTATTTTAAAATGATCCTCCTATGCTGTGCTGTAGGATCTGTCAAAGTTAACACCGTCGTGTCTAAAAAGCTCAAAATAATTTTCTTTACCGTCGTGTGTCTTCTTCTTATTTCGACTATGGTGATGTCCTCTTCGGACTTGTATCAAAAAAAACAGAAAAAAAATAGTCAAGCTTTCAACGCAGTCACCAGATATGCTCTCATTCTTAGGAAATATGATCATATATCTGGCTACAGGAACAAGATACTCGGATGTAATTATGCCAACCATCTTAAATTGAGAATATGGATTCAAACTCATAAAATTCTGCAAATTGGGGGAATTTACTTACGTGATGATAAGTGAAAACACTTATGCACGAGCTGCTCGCACTTGCTTATTAACTGTTCCTAGAAGTCATTCATATTATTTGAAAAATTCATTTCGTATCGTGCAATCTAAAACTGGAATAACATAACGCTTAGTTGCAGAAAAGATAAAAACCTAACTACGCTTAAAAACGCTCTCAAACAGCTTTCTGCCATGGAATAATTATGTTCATTGGTGTTAAAATTTGATAGTGCATAGGTAGCAACATATACTTTGAAAATCATTAGTAGATTACCTATGTTGTTATGAAGTAGTATTAAATAAAATAAATAAAATTATAAAAAAATAAAATAAAATAAATAAATAAACAAAAATTATTTGAACTCTTTTAGTGGAATGTCTGCAACTGTCTAAGTCGAGTTTAGTAAATACTTTCCATTTAATTCCACCACATTTTTTTATCTTTACAGATACGTATTTCGACCTCAACTGTGAGGACGTCTTCAGTGTCTCGTACTTGACTCTACTAGTCGACAAGTCGAGTCAAGTACGAGACACCGAAGACGACACCGAAGAAAAAATGTGGTGGAATTAAATGGAAAGTATTAACTAAACTCGTCTTAGACTTAGACTTAGACAGCTTTTCGATGTAAACATAACGTATACTCTTAGAATATATATATGTTATGGAGTAGCTTCATGGCAAATTTAATAAATCTTATTTTCTCTGGGAATAACGTATATTGTATATACAATTAATAAAAAGATACACTTATAACTGAATAGTTTATATATAATATACTGTCTTCTCTTCGTAGCACAATAAATTTTAATAAGGTTAAAAGATAATAATTAAAAAAATTAATCAAATTTTAATAGCTACAAATATACTTGATGTAATCCATTATATTCTGTTTTTGAAACTTTAACATTATCCGCAGCTATGTAAATTTAAGTTCATATAATTTTGAATAATGACAAACATTCAATCAATTGTCAGAATACTCGTTTCAGCTAGTTTCGTTTGAATTTTAGAGAATAATCATTTTATTTATATCAATTAAATGTATTATTATTTCATCTTTAGGATAAAAGTACATTCATGCTAGGCTCCCATGCAATTGACTGGAGTGAACGTCGTATGCACTTCGCCACTTAGCCATTCACACAACTTCCGTCAGTGGCCTTCCACCGCTCTGGTGCCACACTAAATTGTGGCATAATATGACTTCCCAGAGCGCCCCGCGGTACCTACTTCAAAACTCTTGGAGAGCATCAGCCCTGTGTAGTGTCGCGATTTCTTTGATGGCACTAATAGCGCATTTACGATCGTACAATAACAATAATCATTATTCGGAATGACTATTGCGGTCGCATTTTATTAGCAGCAAGTCTTTGAGGTGCTTCAATCAACCAGAAAATTCCAGCACACATTTCTGTAGGTATGACATTTTTTCGCTCACTATCAGGCTTACTATCAAATTGAATTTCCCACAGATAGGGAAAGAGGCGGATTCGGCAGATTTGTTTTCATTATTTTCAGGTGGGCTTTATGACGAGATCTCAGGAGGACTAACATTTGCCAAACTCAAACCAGAAAATGGTTTCATTTTCGATATATTTTGTTTTCAGAAGGTTCGACGACATACGGATTTCTAATCTGAATCTGATGGAGGATGACGTCCAACCATTTTGAGATCGGACATGTTATCAACGGGATGTATCGACTCGTGAAAAGCGGCTCGTCGTTTAAAGGTTTATGCTTATCTATTTGGTCTTAAACAAACACACCTTGCTTGAATTCATTTTTTTTTCGCTGGAATATAATCGCCCGATGACTGTCAATTGCGATGACGAATTGTTGTATGATAATGTTCCACGAAAATAAGCGAATCTCCTGCCGATCGATCCAGTTATTATCAACTAAAATGATTCGTTTTGCACTTGGCTTGGCGGTGTATTGTCTAGGGTAGAAGCTATATGCTCTTCTGGGGTTTTTGATGTTTGTGCTTTATTTTACACTTCGAAACGTGTCAGCATCGGCGGTAGATACTTTTTAATAGACTATAACGACTTTTTACGAATATTGTGCGATGAAAAACCTTAAATCCAAATAATCGTTCTCCTTTTATTATATAAACGAAAAATCCATTGCCTTTTCAAATTATTCTTCATGCCGTTTTTGCCTTTCTTGTTAAACAATGTACCGAAAGTCTATCATCGAGAACAATTTTTGAATATAAGGCCCAGAGACCCACAGTGTATAATAAACGCCAATTGGTTTGTGTTCGTATCCGCCTCACTACAAAAAAGGATGGATGATTTTTCTTAATTTGTTCCACAATTTGTTCGTTATAGTTTCCAACAGGTTTGCGGATATTTTTTTCGTATGGTAATCACTAGTTAGTTTGTAATAATCATGAAACATGAAAATTACGATTTGTATGGGAGCTTTGCATGGACAGTTCACGAAACACACATTCTCGACAAACTAGTGTTATATACAAATAGACTAGAAAATGGTATATCAAACTACAAAGATTGGCACACTTCAAGAATGCCAGTATCATGTTACATACTAAGTTAAGGATTTTTAACGATTGTGGTTAACTATCGTGCGTCTCCATTATCAACTGAATTATCGGATTATCTCCTTTTCTGTCCTTCCTTGCAGCAGTGAAAGCGGCGGCGGCGTTCTTGTGACCGTATGGCGCTTTTCCCCTGCTCGCTACCGGATTGCTCTTCGTTAAATGAGAAGTATTTATTTCTGGTACTGGTACTGGCTTAATTTCTCTCGTCCAGCGGTTCAGCCATCCGTCTGTGAATTTCGCATGTCCTTGCTGCAGAGCGTTACCGGTAATAACGCCAAAGTGCCTCAGACTCGATGCCCACGTAGCGTATCTTCAGCACAACGAGCATGCGTCGTTAAAAAGACGCAAATGTGTACCGGGAAAATGCATTACCGCAGCGTCGCCTCGCCGATGCACACCTGCGGTGTTGAAAAAACGCTACGTGAGCATCGGGCCTTAAGGATGATCTTTGCTTCTTCCCGAACTTTTGACTAGCTCCAGCTCGACCAAAAAGATGGCGGTTTGGCCATCGTCAACAACGGTGACGGATGCCGATTTAAGCCAAGAATACAATCTGGATGTTATGCCAAAATGTTTGCCTAGAGACGATCTGGTGATAAATTGCAGTCGTTGACTGGGCTCAAACATCTTTCTTTGTCATTTTTGAGTTACATGATTGTTGGGAAAGTGAACTCCAAATTAACTGCATATTGTTCGGAAATTCTGTGTATATGCGAAGCACATGTTTTCGAAATGAACAAATTGTTCATTCATTTCATTTATTTAGTTAACATCTAAACAGATAACACTGAATCAACAATTTGACGCCACAATGCACGGTTCGAGGCCGCATCTCTCCATCCTCGGATACGCCCCACGCTCGCCAAGTCATTTTGCACCTGGTCTGCCCATCTCGCTCGCTGCGCTCCACGCCGTCTCGTACCTGCCGGATCGGAAGCAAACACCATCTTTGCAGGGTTGCTGTCCGGCATTCTTGCAATATGTCCTGCCCATCGTACCCTTCCGGCTTTAGCTACCTTCTGGATACTGGGTTCGCCGTAGAGTTGGGCGAGCTCATGGTTCATTCTTCGCCGCCACACACCGTCTTCTTGCACACCGCCAAAGATGGTCCTAAGCACCCGTCTCTCGAATACTCCGAGTGCTTGCAAGTCCTCCTCGAGCATTGTCCATGTTTCATGTCCGTAGAGGACAACCGGTCTTATAAGCGTCTTGTACATGACACATTTGGTGCGGTGGCGAATCTTTTTCGACCGCCGTTTCTTCTGGAGCCCGTAGTAGGCCCGACTTCCACAGATGATGCGCCTTCGTATTTCACGACTAACGTTGTTGTCAGCCGCTAGCAAGGATCCCAGGTAGACGAATTCCTCGACCACCTCGAAGGTATCCCCGTCTATCGTAACACTGCTTCCCAGGCGGGCCCTGTCGCGCTCGGTTCCGCCCACAAGCATGTACTTTGTCTTTGACGCATTCACCACCAGTCCAACTTTTGTTGCTTCACGTTTCAGGCGGGTGTACAATTCTGCCACCTTTGCAAATGTTCGGCCGACAATGTCCATATTATCCGCGAAGCAAATAAATTGACTGGATCTGTTGAAAATCGTACCCCGGCTGTTACACCCGGCTCTCCGCATGACACCTTCTAGCGCAATGTTGAACAACAGGCACGAAAGTCCATCACCTTGTCTTAGTCCCCGGCGCGATTCGAACGAACTGGAGTGTTCGCCCGAAATCTTCACACAGTTTTGCACACCATCCACCGTTGCTTTGATCAGTCTGGTAAGCTTCCCAGGGAAGCTGTTCTCGTCCATAATTTTCCATAGCTCTACGCGGTCTATACTGTCGTATGCCGCCTTGAAATCAACGAACAGATGGTGCGTTGGGACCTGATATTCACGGCATTTTTGAAGGATTTGCCGTACAGTAAAGATCTGGTCCGTTGTCGAGCGGCCGTCAACGAAGCCGGCTTGATAACTTCCCATGAACTCATTCACTAATGGTGACAGACGACGGAAGATGATCTGGGATATCACTTTGTAGGCGGCATTAAGGATGGTGATCGCTCGAAAGTTCTCACACTCCAGTTTGTCGCCTTTCTTGTAGATGGGGCATATAACCCCTTCCTTCCACTCCTCCGGTAGCTGTTCGGTTTCCCAGATTCTGACTATCAGTTTGTGCAGGCAAGTGGCCAGCTTTTCCGGGCCCCATCTTGATGAGCTCAGCTCCGATACCATCCTTACCAGCTGCTTTATTGGTCTTTAGCTGTTGAATGGCATCCTTAACTTCCCTCAAGGTGGGGGCTGGTTGGCTTCCATCGTCCGCTGAACTGACGTAGTCATCTCCTCCGCTGCCTTGACTTTCACTGCCTGTACTCTCAGCGCCATTCAGATGTTCCTCGTGGTGCTGCTTCCACCTTTCGATCACCACACGTTCGTCCGTCAAGATGCTCCCATCCTTATCCCGGCACATTTCGGCTCGCGGCTTTGCGAAGCCTTTGCGGGATGCGTTGAGCTTCTGATAGAACTTGCGTGTATCTTGAGAACAGCACAGCTGTTCCATCTCCTCGCACTCCGCTTCTTCCAGGCGGCGTTTCTTCTCCTGAAAAAGGCGGGTCTGCTGTCTCCGCTTCCGTCTATAACGTTCCACGTTCTGCCGGGTACCTTGCTGCAGCGCGACCGCCCGCGCTGCGTCCTTCTCCTCCAGAATCTGTCTGCACTCTTCGTCGAACCAATCGTTCCGTCGACTTCGACCCATATACCCGACGTTGTTCTCCGCTGCGTCGTTAATGGCTGCTTTGACTGTATTCCAGCAGTCCTCAAGAGGGGCCCCATCGAGCTCACCCTCTTCCGGCAACGCTGCCTCGAGATGCTGCGCGTATGCAGTGGCGACATCAGGTTGCTTCAGTCGCTCTAGATCGTACCGCGGCGGTCGTCGGTACCGAACATTGTTGATGACGGATAGTTTTGGGCGCAGTTTAACCATCACCAGATAGTGGTCAGAGTCGATGTTAGCGCCACGATATGTCCTGACGTCGATAATGTCGGAGAAGGGCCGTCCATCAATCAGAACGTGGTCGATTTGTGATTCTGTCTGCAGTGGTGATCTCCAGGTGTACCGATACGGGAGGCTGTGTTGGAAGTAGGTGCTGCGAATGGCCATATTCTTGGAGGCGGCGAAATCAATTAGTCGTAGGCCGTTTTCGTTCGTCAGCCGGTGAGCGCTGAACTTTCCAATAGTCGGTCTAAACTTCTCCTCTTGGCCAACCTGAGCGTTCAAATCTCCTATGATGATTTTGACGTCGTGGCTTGGGCAGCTGTCGTACTCACGTTCCAGCTGCGCGTAGAATGCGTCCTTATCATCATCAGTGCTTCCGGAGTTTGATCTATGGACGTTGATTATGCTGAAGTTGAAGAACCGGCCTTTGATCCTCAACCTGCACATTCTTTCATTGATCGGCCACCACCCGATCACACGCCTTTGCATATCGCCCATCACTATGAAAGCTGTTCCCAGCTCGTGTGTGTTGCCGCAGCTCTGGTAGATGGTATGATTACCTCTAAACGTTCGCACCATTGATCCCTTCCAACAAACCTCCTGCAGCGCTACGATGCCGAATCCACGGTCCTTGAGCACATCGGCGAGTATGCGTGTGCTCCCGATGAAGTTGAGAGATTTGCAGTTCCACGAACCGAGTTTCCAATCGCTTGTCCCTTTTCGTCGCAGTGGTCTTCGCCGATGGTTCCGGTCCGTACTCTCTTGTTGATTGTTCGTTGCTTATGATTTTTTAAAGGCTGGCTTGCAGGGCCTGACACCAAACCCCCTAAATTTCCGGAGGACCATTCCTCCTTATTTCCGGTGGACCATGGTGCACAGTTTCACTTAGAGTCCCTCGCTGGCACTCGGACGATGATCAGCCGCCCCTAACATGGGGAACAGACGCTGTTGTGAGCCGATCCTGACATGGAGAACAGACGCTCAATAAGATTTGCACCTCCGGAGAGGAGCAACCCCCCCCTTCCCTGTCAGCATACGACCATAGTTCCCACCGGGGTTGGTTACCCGATCTTCCCTAAGGTTGCTCGTATCCCAGCCAGCACCGCGGGGAGGTAGGGATAGGAGTTGCTGGGTAAGAGGCTAAGGACCGCGAGATGGGGTCTATTTTATTCCTTCAGGTACACGAAGTACCAATGGTACGCTTTACCCAGCATTTGCCGTGCCAAATTGTGTGAAAAACAAATTGTGTGAAAAAGAATCCACGTGTCTTGGAGGGATCAACCTCCTACTCTTTAGACAGACGTGATAACCCCTACACAACAAGGCCGAGAAGGGGAGAACAGTCCAAAATGCACCTCTTACGCTTTTTTGATGTTTTCACCAATAAGAACAAGAATACTGAACCATTCCAACGTGCAGGGACCCTATGGAGCTTGGGATTAAGCTGTCATTCTCATTGTACAAATTTCGGAAATTTATTACATATTACTAAGTCAATAACGGCGCCGGCCACGTCCTTGCGGTCATCAAGTAAAGGAAGGATTATTAGTTCGACTCTCGTTGTTACTAGAGACCAAGTATAACTCTGCATCTCCACGATCGTCTCAGGATAGGATATTGTGTTGATAAACAGGGATATATTATCTGGATTCACTTTGGTAAGTAATGCGATCTATACGATTGGAATATTTGGATCGGAATTAATAGCACTAGAGCAATTGGAAAGTATAAAAGTGAATTCTAATAGGATTGAATTTTTACAATTAGAATTTGAATGCTATTGGATTCTTCTACCAGGTGGAATAATATCCAATACATAATATCCAATGTTTACTAATGCAGCTAACCTTTCGACAAAAGCTATAGACGACAGCCCTGCCACATTGCAAGCAGATTAGTGTCAGGAGAAGAGAAAGTTCGGAGTGCCAAGTGAGTGGATTAGTGGAAAAATGAGCATTAGCAAATAAAAGAGGCAGAATCAGAACTGTCGCTTATATTATTACTGTTGATCAAATTGATGTTTTCCTTGATTACTGTTATTTTAGTGGAATAGTTTGTAAATTGATTAAATTTGGTAAAACTACAAAAACTTGATGTTGACTCCGCAAAGTGTTATACATGACTGTGCTTACTGAATAATTAAACTGAAGAAAAAAACGTTGTAGTTCCTGCTTCAGAAGTTTTTTTTCTTTATTATTGAGACTTTCAGCCCTAGGCTGGCTCGTCTCTTAGACTTCAGAAGTTGAATTCCAAAAAAAAAACATTTTCCATAAAAAAAAATAGGAAATTGCCAGTAAAGAAATCAGGGTATAAGCAATAAATATATATATACAAAATTTCCCTACATATTGCAAAATTACCATAAACAATTAAGAATTTTCTACAAAACAAAAATAAATTAGCACTTTCAAAATCAAAATTTGTAATTATGAAGGAAGAATTTTACATAAAGAAATCAAAGTTTTCATAAATAAATCAAAGTTAGCAATACATAATTACAAAATTTTCCTCAATATAAATATCCACAAAAAGTTAAAAGCTTTCCACAAAAAAATCAATAATAATCAACAATAAATTAATAATAAAGAGCAATAAAATAATATGGAAATTTCCTTAAAGAAATATAAAAAGCAATGAAACTCAGCATTTTTTTCCATAAAAGACCCCTTTTTTGTTTATTTGTTTATGTTTATTTTTTAAAAGCGTCCATTATTTATGGAAAATTGAATCAATTATAATTCTCTTTTTCGCTTTTTTTTATTTTCTTATTTTTTTATTGCTCTATTTATTATTATTATTTCTTATTATTTATTATTATTTATTATTATTATTTTATTTATGTTATCTTGTTTTATTGTTTCAGTAAATACTTTGACTTATTTGAAGTAAAATTTACCAAAAAAAAAAATCATAGGCTTTGAAGGCCTGGACACAAAACCAAAACACGAAAAAAGTGCTGACATGCCCCTGGCCTGAAGAATTGGCCATGTTGGTTCGATACAGGGCGAATTTCAGTCCGAATTTTATTTACAACATCGGAAATCCCCTTTATTGTATTCCGTAACGTTAACCAAACCACGAGTTTTCAGTTCCTGTGCAAACTATGTTTGATACAAATAAAAATTATTATGAATATATTATGAATACATTCACAACACAGTGAATTTTTCATATAAATAGGTTGTCGTTTTAAAAAACGGTCTGCTGTTTGTGGGGAAAGTTATTAAGAAATAACATTAATCTCAATAAGGAGCTTGATGGTAGGTAACATTGATTGTCTTTTAATTTAGGAAGTATTCTATTAAGTGTATGAGAAGATTTTGTGGAGTTTGCCATTCCGCCGGTCCGTATTCGGCTGGACACTGGTATCGGCGGGTGCTCACGCTGATGGCGGCCGTGCCACAGTGTTTTATTTCGTCATTTTCACGATCGAAATACAAAAACTCGAAAAGTGTTTATTTTTGATATAGGGTTTGTTTACAGAAGTTTCAAGATATTTAGGAGCGCATCTTTTGATAAAAACAGTTTAATGATTAATCCCCCTAAAAGTGAGTTGAGAAAATTATTTTTCCACCAGAATAAGATAGACACGTAGTGTCTTCCGCAAAGTTGTAGCAAATTCTAATACGAGCAACTTTGCTGAACATGCCGAGTCTCTATCTCTTATATATAACAAACTTAAGACGTTTTATGTAAAAACACCTTCAAAATCATATTTTCCATTCTAACTCTTTCCAATGATTTTTCCCATTTTCCGTCTCTTCTATAAAGTTGTTAAGCAAGCAAAATAACATGTTTTTGCTGAACATTGTAACTCTCCATCTCACATACAACATAAGTTATCTTTAAATTATACATATTTTTGGATGTATTTCCACTTATAATTACTCCCCTAATTGCAAAAAGTCGCAAATTTCTTCACGATATGCTGAAAGTCGTCCATTTCATCTTCCTACTGACATTGAAATATTCAACAAAAACATGTATTTTTGCTGATTTGACAACTTTGTAGAAGAGACGGAAAATGTGAAAAATCATTGGAATTAGTTCTAGTTAAAGAATGTTCTTAAGAGGTTTCGTAACACACATAAAAAGTTTGTTTGTCATATAAATTTTATAAAAGTTTTATGAAAGTCATACAAACTTATATGAAGCTATATAAAAGTTTGTTCTACAAATTCAAAAAAAATCACAAAAAATACAATTTATATTTATTTAGGAGTTCATAAAAAATATATTTCAAAGAATTCAAATTTCTGTAAGTATTCGTGTGATGTATAAAATACAATAAACGTACACAGCACACATGTCGAAGCGTTTCGATTTGATTAAAACAGCTGAAACATCTGCTGCAGGTAAATTTTAGGACAAGCGAGGAACTGACGCATTGATCACTGAGTTCGTTGGATGCCGTTGTATCAAAAGCCCGAGGTTGGCCGAGAAGTCGAAGGAAGTTGCATACAGAAGAATTTAATTTAATTTAATTTAATTTGAAAGCGATAACAAAGAGAACAATGAATACAAATCAAGTTAAATTTGGAAACAACTGGCAAATGAATATTATAACAAATACTATTAAAAAAATGCGGTGATGAAGCCTAGTTTCTATATTTCTGGTATAACAAACGTAACATGTTTTATGTAGAAATCCCATTAAAATCATTTTCCTAACTTCAACTAATTCCAATGATTTTTCACATTTTCCGTCACATCGTTCCTCCGAACGTCTTGCAAAAAAAAAACTGACTTATCAATGAACTACTGTTGATCATTTGGCTCTGGTTGAGTTTAAATAAAGTTACTTATTTTAGTCTTGCGTGACTTTGCTTTTTTTAACTTTTACAGAAGTTGTGCATCACCGATCATGGCATAAACCAATAAATCATCATATCAAGCGGTGACTAAGAAAGCCAAATGCCAAAGTTGTTTCTATTTTGTTGTCGAACAAACTCCTGCAAATCCTGCAAATCCTGCTACTCAATGTGGTGTATGGTTTATACAGGGTAAATCCGGGTGAGATGCCACACCTTTTTTAAAAACTACATTTTTTAAAAACATATCGTTAAATTTAAACTCTAATTATTGTTTTTGATAGTTTGTTAAGAGATCCAACTACATAATGTAGAAGTCATTTGCAGAACAAACAAAAAATCGGACTATTTATTTTGTGTATTTGTTCCTATATATATTGGGTATTTGTTCCTATATCAATAACAATAAGGCAATGCGCCTATAATATGCATTGATTTCTCATCCAATAATCAAGAAACATGAGAATAATTAAGCTCGGCTCACGTAATTTTTAATTGAAAACAATTTGGTAACTTCAGAAATAAAATTATTATTACATTATAGAAATATTTAGCTAAGAAACATCATCACCGCTATGCACCTATTTCAATAACATTCAAAAACAGTTAATCCTATGCTTGTATGTACCTATATCAATAATACTGTTTCAACATAAAATACGGACACTATTACTTGTGTGTATACGTAACGATATGATTGCAGTGATGCCGAATTCTACAATGTGTTGTATTTGAGTTGAAATATTATTACAAAATTGCAGTTTTTGTTGTAGTTTTTCAACTTATCAGATTAATTTTATGTTTGTCGTAGATTATCTTTTCGATATACCTTATTTTACAAACATAAAAGTTGAATTTCACAGTAAAAGTTCATTCAAGCATTTTTGAAATAAAAATCTCGGTCGGCAACCCTTGAGAGTACTGCAAGGCATGTAAACAGTGAAATACGGACAAGGATAATTTAGACGTTGTTCGAAATAAACCTATATCAAACTATAGGAAATCGCGTTGGTTTTTCAAATATAATTATATGTATAGTGAAAATGTGATGTGCTTTATGTGTTGTGAAGTGAATTTTGAAAGAGTACACTTGTGTTAGCATGAAATTGAGTGGAAAACAACGGCGTGAAAACAGATGAATCTGCTAGTAGCAATCGGGCAGTGCATCAAACCAACAGTTCACAGGTAGGAAAATGAAAATAAAAGTGCTTTATAATTTTATCTTTTAATAATTTGGTTCTTGTGCATTAAAACATTACTTTAAAAAATTCTTGAATAATATTCCAAACATTCAAGAATGTGTTCCATCCATTATTGTGTACATACGATGTGAGAAATTGTAATTAAATTGATTTTTTGTTTGGTTTATCGGCGAATGGGATTAATTTTCTGAGCAGAATTCTCCTCCTAATCCCTTGCAATATATTGGTCTTCGTATTTCACGTGATTTTCCCACTTAAAAATAATATCTCATTAAAGTGCTGATAGTAGGTAGGTGCGGCATATCACCCTGATTTTTTTCGCGGCGTCTATACCGATTGTAAGGGATAGACGCCATATCACTATATTTTTACTCAAAACGTAAACTGCTTACAAACCTAACCTACAAGCGTTTTAGAGGATCCAAATAATGAAATAAACATGAAGGTTCGTAATTTTTTTCGCAAAACCTTTCGAAAAATCGTCATATTACTTTCTTGGCTGATAAGAATGAGCGGTTACTACTTACGTTTTTGGTTTTGCTACAAAAGACACACTTTCGCATACATTTGCGCCAATAAATCAAGTCTGTTCACCCAGATCTCTGAAGTGCGGCATCTCACCCGGATTTACCCTATGGTTTTATCCTATTGGCTTCTACTGCCCTTTTTCCTATGCATACTTTAACCATGATTGCATGGATTCCACAGCATTCTAACCTTGAGCTGTTTCGCCAATCAACGAATCTTTTGTACCGTTTTAACTCCATTCCCGAACAGATTCATATCTCGAAAACACTTTGTCACATGGAGATCTATCTGAAATATTTCGTTATTATTGCATAAATAAACGAGTTTTCTCGGCAGGTGTACAGAACAAAAATAATAAAATTGTACACCAATAAGGTAACGTTAAAATTTTGCATTTTTATGTATTTTAGGTTGTGTTCCAATTTGAATCAGTGTTCGGTAAAAATTGGCAGAATAAAATCATTCTGTGATGATAGTTTGGTACATGTAATGACATTTGATGATCAAACCAGTTTCTTCCAGTTGACTTAAACTTAACTGGCCATCTAGAGATTCTAAATGAATTCTTAATAAATCTATTTGTAAAAAAAATGCTGTGACTGGATGAAACTCGTAGTAAACTATGACATACCGTACACTCTGTTCATTCATTCCCAACAATAATAATGGTTAAGCCCCTCATTTCATCAGAATCTGTTCTATAAATATGGTTCCAATATGAATAATAATAGTGACCACCAGTATTTCAGACAGACTCAGTCTAAATATGCGCACTGCTTGCCGTGAAAAAGTTGACCTTCGCTCAATTGCATACACACCAAGGTTTTTATACACGCCACATAGGAGTAAATGAGATGAATTCCTGGCCAGAATTATTTAGTGCTTTTATTGCTGTTATTCAAACTTGTATGAAGTTTAACTAATGTTACAAATTGATTCTTATCATTTTTGGCGACATTTGATTTTTAGCTTGATTAGGGTGTTTGAAATTGGCGATCTATAAAAAAAAACACCAAACATCAAAAGTTTTGAGTATATGAAATTATGATATTCGTGGCGACTCCAATGTGTTACAAACGAATGACACTGAAAATCTTACTTTCTTCTCAAACTAGTATAACTGTGGAGTTCGGACGAACTCGGATGAACTCTTGGCAGTAATAGAAGCATCGAACAACTATCTTTTATTCTGTTGTGATTCCATAATTTGAATCTATTTTATCCACAACTAAAACACAATTTTAAAAATTTGAGACAAATTATTAGCGTGCCTAAACATGTGCTTAAAATATGCTTAAAGTGTAACTCAAACTCATATAAACTTTCGTATATTATTTCATGATTTGATTCAACACACCTCAAACTTGAAGGTCCATGTTGATAAAGTCAATTTAAATCATAAATAACGCTGCAAAGTAGGGGAACAGGTTCGGTTGTGGGCACCCTTTTGGGTTTGATCCATAACTTTGGCCCTAGTTGATCTTATGCTGACATTTGTATACCAATGGAAAGCTATGCATTATGTTACAATAGCAAACTAATAAAGGTTGTCAGAATAACACCATCTGTTATCTGTCAAAACATACGTAGGGGTGCCCATAACCGAACGGTGCCCACAATCGAACCCCCTCCCCTACTCATTTTATGAGCATATTGGAATGGAGAAAAACGCAATTAATTTTTATTTAAAAACAACAGACTTCCATCGACTATCCTGCAAAATAAGTACGGTTATTCTACAAACTATAAAGGATAAAATGGAACTATACTTGTTTGGATTTGTTCAATTTCATATATTTGGTTTATGACCAGGAAGTACTCCTTAGTGACACGGTTCGGTTCTATTGGATTAGGACCTTTAGTGTCAATGAAACGATGAATTAACCCCACAAAAATCACGAAACATCAAAGGAAATTCAGGTGGTATTCAAAATGCTGCGAAAATCCAATTTAACCGAGAAATTAATTGATTCCAACAGCCTAAAAAACCGACCAATAAAAGTTCAATTTGCCATTTAAAAAAAATGTAAAAATCTTTGCAAATTAAATCATTTTAGCTGTTTTAAAATATCGAAACGAAATCCATTAATATTAGAAAAAAAACCCTGATTTATCCACCTAGCGGTGTTTGTGCCGTACTCGTATTAGATATACTAAAAAAATAGGGTGAGAATTTCTTAGCGTGTTTTTTGTATATAAATCGTATTTTGGCCATAACTTGCGATCCCATGGTCCGATCTGGCCAATTTTCAATAGGAAACAATAGGGCAGGATTCCCCATCGAATGCAACTTATTACAAACAAGCCTAAAAGATGAGTGAGTTTTATTTTGCGCACATAAATACACACACGCACACACATACACACAGGCAGACATCATCTCAATTCGTCGAGCTGAGTCGATTGGTATATAACACTATGGGTCTCCGGACCTTCTATCATAAAATCGTCTTGGAAGTGAATATATAGCCTTTTCGTTGAGCACTTTCACGGGAGTCCTCATCGCTATTCTTATTATAGCGCTCTCTTCCGAGTGCTATTTTAGGATAGCGCCCCCGGTGGTTTCTGTTTTAGGTATAGCGACTTTGTAAACATTCATTCATTTATTTAGTTAACATAAAAATAACACATATGTAAACATATTGAGTTCTCACCGCGTGTTGCTAAAAGTAGTCATTTTCTTCTTCAATGGCTCTACATTCCAAATGGAACTTGGCTAGCTGCTCAACTTACTATTCTATTAGCATTTTCTCAGTTATTAATTGAAAGCTTTTCTGTGCCCGCCATTGCATGAGTATGTATTTTGTGTGACAACTATGCCCTAGGAGCCCACTCGAAAGCATCCTTGACCGAATCGGGAATATAACTCGCCATCTCCGGAAGGCAATTCTACGCTTTGCTCGCAAGGGTAGCTGGAGATCCTTCGTAGTAATTTTTTTCACCGTTATTCCTTCTGGACTTCCTTTCTCCTGGAAGTCGAAAAAAAAAATCCTCCTGAAATTCCAACCAGCTTTCCTACAGGAATCTCTTGCCAAAATCCTGCAGAAATGCTCCAGTTTTTTTTTCTCTGAAGGATGTCCCGGAGAAAAAAAATTGTAACAACATCCGGAAGAATCTAAACAATTCTCTTGAAAAAACTACCAAAGATATTATTGGGCAATTCCGATAAAAAAAAATCCCGAAAGATTCTAGAAGAAATCCTAAAACTATTCTGGGAGAACTGCTAAAGATTCTTAAAAGAACACAAAAATTGCTGGGGAACTCCCGGAGAAATCTGCCATGAATTTCCAAAACAAGAAAGGTTTAAATGAACGACAGAAAAGAGAAACTTGCGGGAGATCTTCTGAAGGAACTAGTTGAAGAACGTACTGAATAATTATTAAAGGAACATTCTGAGGGATTCTTGAAAGACCTCCTCCTTGGAATAAGCTGGAAAATAAAAACAGTAGAATTTTCTTTTGCGAAAAATCTATGAATATTTCGGGTTCTAGCGGGCGCCGGTGCGCATCGCTCCTAATTACAGATGATCTATTACTACAATTACTACTTTTCGGAGTTGAACTGGGGCACTAGATAAAAACAAATTTTCCTTGCTATTTAATTTCATCGAAATTGTTCAGAAAAAAACAGAGTTTCTGCAATTTTTTATCAATAACAAAGTGACGTTTCACAAAATAGCAACCCTGTATGGAAATTTATCAACCTAGTATGGGGCACTAAATTTGGAAACTCACGGCTAATTTTGAGTTGCGTTCTTATTTTACATTCCCGTTTAGATACCTTCGGTGTAAAAGTGGGTCCCTATAAAGGGCCCGGAAATAGCGATAGGGCTCCAGATGGGGATTCCCGTGGAGGTGCTCTTACACCTTGGTGTACGAGAAATGCAAAAACATTAGAAGCATCCTTTTCCTTATTTTCAATTCAATCAAATGATTTGACACGGTTTCCATGTATACTTCTTGGGAAGCATATAATACAAGCATAAAGATGCGCGATTGTCTGTAAATTGATGTTGTAAATCACACACAAACAATTTCCACAAATTAATAAACAGGGGATTGATTATTGTTCATGAACTTGTTTGATAAAAACTGGGGGGTTTTCAAAAGCATTTTTTTATTTTTTTATTATTTCAAATTTTATTGCTTTTTGATCAACCTCGATGATATAGTATGATAAGGAAGTCCCAAGATTTATCACGGCGCTTGGATATACCTGAACCGTAGCTTGATACAATGAATGTGGCTAGTCTAATTCATTTTAGGGAGAAACAATGTACGGCATTTGAATAATTTCAAACTATCTTGTTTTATGTATTTATATATGCGTAATAAAATCTATCTAGAAATTATATGATTAAATGACCTTGTACAGTATCTCAAGTTTTCATGACAATACCGTACACAAGTGACAATAGTATCTGCATCCTAAAATAACAAAAGACAGAAGGCGTGTTCAATACTTTTATGAATACATTTTACGGTGATCCTTTTTCCTCAAATGCCGCAAAATTCTACAACTGCTCAAATACAGGTAAAATCATCTGCGCAATTATGAAGTAAAATATTACATCTTTATTCTGTCCACCTTTTCCTTCCATCGAAGGACATAAAACAATCCAGTACTCGTACCCAGATTGTTTGCAGAATTAGGATATCGTATATCACCGAACAACGAGCTCTCGCAGAGTTGTGGTGGTTTTTGCATTTCATGTGTCCTCTTTCAGTCACATCCTAAATCATCTTCAATCAAGCACCCCGAATCAGACTCCCTGTACTGCAGACTAATTCGGTTTGGTAATTTATGGCCGTTTGGCCAGTCGGTGCTCCGTTGCGACAAAACCCATCATCATCATACAAGTTCAAAATAGTGTGGCTTGTTGATGACAAAACTCGGAACGAAGAGAAAGGACATGCCTTGGCACAGGGAGAGGACAAACGGAGCAAAAGTCATAAAGTGCTCATTAAAGGATTACATTTTCCCAGCGATACGATGGCTGCGAGAGAAAGGATTGTTTATGGGTGCAATATTCATTTGCGTGAAAGTTTGCCCAAAGACCTCCAAAGGAACCCTTCCACTAGTGGCTGGCTGTGAAGCAGTTCGCGCGTGATGATGAAGGGCCAGTGTTACATGTAACTATAACATTCCATTCGGTCAAAATGTGGAAAATTTATTTTAGAATGATATTCAACATTCTTTATCCCTAGGTTCACAAAGTAACGTGAACTGTCATTACTTGGTAGCATTAGTACACTCAGATCTTCCTTTGCGCGTTAAGGCCAATGAATTTGTCGAATTGTAAAATAACCACATGAAAAACGCATAAATGTATCAGGTTTTAAAACTATAAACTCTGTGCTGTAGACTGCAGAGGTTATTTTAAAAAATCACGATAATAAAAAGAAAAAAAATGCAGAGGTTATTCGTTTATTTTTCATTATATTTCGAGATAATATAGATATGAGCGCCTCTTTAAAAAAAACTATGATCGATGTGGGTTGAGACCTCTAATAGCCTATTCGGTTTAGAAAAAAATTGCGTGTACATAAAAAAAGTTATCAAGAGATTTTTTGATGATCTATTTTATAGATGGTTTTCACTTAACATATTTGTTACCAAATTTCCTCCCTATTTATCTTCCATTTTATTTACTGTTTATGTTGCCAGAAATGCTGAAAAGAGCAGAGATGACGATGGCGCCAATTCCCAAATTAAGGGGAACGTGTCCCCTGATCTGAGGTTTGGATACCTGACCATATTTCTGTCCATTTTCTAAAATGGAAGCCTCCCATTGTACATACTATATGGACTGATGGAGTGGGACAAAGATTTATGCAACCGACCGAACACGAATGACGTCTTTCGCAAGCATGTCCGTCTAACGAGCCCGGGAGCAAAAATTATATGACTTAACTCGTAGTTGAATTAATTTAATTAAAACTTTTGAGACAATAAAAATTGCGCTCATAATTTACGTCGGTCGTAAACGTAACGCATCAAGCAACAAGAGCATAAATTATCGAAAACGAACTCCATCGGAACGTGGCCTGGGGTGTTAGTGCATTAGAGCGAAATTGATTATTATCACTTTTTCATCAAATAACATCGACCACTTGAGTGCTTTGGGGATACTCCCCTCGCAATTGCCTTAGACGTGAATGTATATAAGTGACGAACGGCATTGCTGTTTTCCTAGAATTCATATTCTAATTATACAGTCACTCATTTGCATACTTTACAACCGCGTCGACGAATGGCTAGAACAAGTTTTTACACCATCATGCCAATCATGCAGACTGCCTTATCATTGTAAATAGAGTTACATGTGCTGTTTCGAAAACTAGGTATAGCATCGACAAATAAATGCAACCATCCAAGATGGTGCGAACTATTAAGTTTTTTTTTCTTTTAATAGACTCAAGCTTTATGCACGACATGGATTTGAATGAAATGCATGTTTGAAATAATTGGCACAACATCCAAGATCCTAATCAAATGATGTACAAGCTACTTTGTTTCAGGACATGAAAGAACTGCCGGCATTGGAAAGTTAAATACTTCTCCTTCATTACTAATTGTACTTTCTTACTGACCTTATTTACGTAGTGTTCTACTTAGTATTTCCATAGTTAATAATTATTAGCGAGTGTCTTTAGGGGAAAATGTTACACGGTTTAAAAAACTGTTGTCTCTTCCTTTTACTTCCACTAATTCATTTTTCGGTATCAACACAGATACGTTTTTCGTCCACCACTTGTGGACATCTTCAGTGTGTTGTTATCGACTGTCGATAACAACACACTGAAGATGTCCACAAGTGGTGGACGAAATACGTATCTGTGTTGAATACCAAAAAACGAATTAGTGGAAGAAAAAGGAAGACAACAGTTTTTTGAACCGTATTTCCATAGTTATTATTTGAAAGCTTTTCTATGTCTGCCATATAAATCTTGTGAGGCAATCGTAATGAATACACTATGTTCAGGGAACCAAGAATGTTTCCCACCCGAACAGGGTTGTTAATCGTTAATTTATCGTTATTGCCGATAAAGTTGATTTTGATCAACGTTATCGGTGGCTACGATAACGATGAACCAACTAAATTATTATCGTAGTTCGATAATTTAACGTAAGTTAACTCGATAATTTTGCGATAATGTGGTTACTAGATTACGCGAATAAAGTTGGTGTAAAATTTTGACAGAAGCCGAGAATGGAACGAATTGTTTGCAGCTGGTTGATCAGAGTTAATTTTGATTGAAGCGTGCACTCTAAAATTATTCCTCAATGCCTGCTACTCTACGAAACGATGCGAACTGAGGTGCTCTATTGATGGTTAGTGTTTATTTTTTCACTATGCAATGCAGCATAGATGTTCCAATAAGAAGATCGCGGAAATTTGCACTACCCTGGCGGACTTAATTCTCTGAGACAGACACTTCAAATAAGTTCGCTTTTAATGACAGAGCATTATGACTTTCCTTTGCTAATCCTTATCGTATAAGCAAGAATATACACCTGGAATCGGAACCCATCGGCAATATTTTGTGATCCAAGTACTAGAAATTTATTTTATGCAGCGATCTGTAGTGCTGCTTTCCAGGCAGCACCAGTTCCGAGTGAACATTCTCTCAACGGTGGACTAACCTCGTCACCTATGATTTGGTTAGACTTAAAAGTTTTGTCTCAACAGTGGGTCATAAAATATTCATATAGCGGGGTGCCCCGGATGTTTAAAACAGAAGTTTTGTTAATAATGCTAGATTACTAATTACTGGGGCGATTAATCAACATCCGGTTTTCGTTGGGTGAAAGCTGTTGAGTATTCCTTTTAGCTATGTAGGTTTTCTTTCAACCTGCGCTTAATGGGGAAACGTCATTAACAGTATAATGAAAAAATAAATTTCCCCATACTAATTTGCATGCAAACTTGAAACGGCTTGTGCTAAATCAGTTTTAATCCAAATGAGCTCAAATTTTCAGAAGACACTCAGAACTTGGTAAAGAATCAGATGAGCACTGTGGAGCAAAATCGATTTTTTGAACCACCCTATTAAGCATGCTCTCAGATTCTCTACTATGGACAACTGCGACTCTGTTAGAGCTTTAATGATTGAACGTAATAATATTTTGGTCAATTCGGTGACCTCCTTGAATCCCAATTTAATTCCAAGATTTAAAGGCGTTCTCGAATATTGTAAGGCGATACAATATTTTTAAAATAGATATTGCAAATCCAACTTGTGAATATTTGCATTTAGTAGTCATGTTACAGTTAACACGATAATTATCGATAAATCAACGAATACTCGATAACGATAACGTTAATTCAACGCTCATTTTATCGTCAACGAAGCATTATCGTAAAAGCGTTATTGTTATCAAAGTTGGCGTTAAATTAACGACAATAATTTATCGATTAACAACACTGCACCCGAAAACATCCCAGACAGAACTGAGAAACGAACTCACCAATCCCCGGATTGGCAATCCTACGTCTATGCACGCAAGGATAACTGGAGGTCCCCATAACCTAAATAGAGAGTTTAAAAGTAGATCTCTTTGAAAATTTCACAATGTTTTGTACTCTAAATGGTTTGCGTATTAACCCTCGATTTCAATCATTTTTTAATCAGTTTAACATGTTTACGTATGTGATTCCTGCTTTCCCAATAAATCACATATTGTATAACAAACTGCAAACAGAATATTTTTTGTGTTTGTCAAAAATGAAATCGCATTGCATATCAAACTTGGTCAGATTATCACCGAAAGAAATTTTATGCATCATATACGATAAATAAAATTATTCGAAGTTAAGTCACTTTGGCAACACGTTCGAATCGTTTATGTTTCCTAAATGGAAAATTGCCAAAATCAAATGACTTTTGTTTTTCTATGATACTTTACATTCCTTCGTTCCATTTATTAATTTTAACTTGCATCATAAACAGATAACACTGAATCAACAAATTTGACGCCACAATACACGGTTTGAGACCACATCTCTCCATCCACGAATGCGCCCCATGCTCGCCAAGTCGTTCTGTACTTGGTCAGCCTATCTCGCTCGTTGCGCTCCTCATCTTCTAGTACCTGCCTTGTACCTTGTACCTGAAGCGAACGTCATCTTTGCAGGGTTGCTGTCCGGCATTCTTGCAACCTGTCCTGCCCATCATACCCTTCCGGCTTTAGCCACTATCTGGATACTAGGTTCGCCGTAGAGTTGGGCGAGCTCGAGGTTCATTCTTGCCACCACACACCGTCCTTTTGCACACCACCAAAGATGGTCCTAAGCACCCGTCTCTTAAACACTGCGAGTGCTTACAAGTCCTCCCCGAGCATGGTCCATATATTTATGAGCGTGATGTACATGACCAGGGAATCATTTTTTTTTTTTTTTGGAATGCGCATTCGAAACAAGCGACAAAAGAGAAGCAACGACAAAGCTTTGTTTTTGTCGGAAATAATAATGACAAAGATCTGAAATTTTTTGTCAGCAACAAAAAAGAAGACAATCTTGTTGCTAACTTTTCATCCCGTTATTTTGCATTATTTCTAAAGCAAATTTCGGTTTTATGATATCATAGCTTCTGCTTTTATGGAAATATTCGAGAATCGAACAATGATTACAAAATTAGCATCGTATTTTCGGAAATATCAGAGCATGCAAGGCAAATGACTCTTGTCATATTGTGTTCCGTTTTTTTTTTCTTTTTTGTCTTTATTATCGAGAAGATGTTCGGTTTCTGATAAAGGTTTGTCGCTTGTTGTGTTTGTCAGTAACAAACTGTTGATGACAAAAAGTATATTGTTAGGCGTTGCTCGAATATTGATTCCCTGTACATGACACATTTGAAGCGGTTGTGAATATTTTCTGACCACAGTTTCTTATGGAGCCCGCAGTAGGGCCGACTTCTACAGATGATGCGGCTTCGTATTTCACGACTTACATTATTATAAGCCGTCAGCAAGGATCCAAGGTAGAAGATTTTTTCGACAACCTCGATAGTACCATAGTACTTCCGTTTATCGTAGCACTGCTTTCCAGACGGGACCTGTCACATTCAGTTCCGCCCACTAGAATGTACTTTGTCTTCGATGTATTCACTACCAGTCTAACCTTTGTTGCTTGACGTTAACAAAACCCACTAACCAGAGATGCATTCTAAACAGAACATGATAGCCAAGAGCGTGCCTTGGTGTTCTTAATTTTGAATTCTTAATACTGTTCACTGTTCAGTGTGCACTAGGTTGGTACGCAAGCAAAAACGATCATGGTAAGGTTCCCTAGATTAGGAAATATGCCAAAACATACGAGCATGTTTGATTTCTATGGGGGCAGCTGGGACTATGTCCAAGGGCTTGACGATCCCTCCCCAGGGTGGGGTTTGACAGTGGGCCCTGTTAAACCTCTATAAAAAGCTGCATGTATCCGCAAGTAGCCTCCGCCAAAGCGACCGTGTGCCGCTCAAAGCGCACAAGCCCAAGTCCTGGTGTTAGGTGGGACGCTAAACAGCCCTGACACGACGGCCCTCCGATGAGACAGGAGGTTTGCGCAGGCCCAATAAGCCGCCTTTAAAAACAACCATTACGAACGACATACAGAAGATCATACGACTCGATACAATCGGCAATGACCTAGGCGACGAATAAAGGATCACGATTGGAAGCTTGGAACACGGAACTGCAAGTCGCTAGGCTTCGCAGGTTGCGACAGGATAATCTACGATGAATTACATCCCCGCAACTTCGACGTCGTAGCGTTGCAGGAAATCTGCTGGACAGGACAGGAAGTGTGGAAAAGCGGGCATCGAGCGGCTACCTTCTACCAAAGCTGTGGTACCACCAACGAGCTGGGAACCGGCTTCATAGTGCTGGAAAAGATGCGCCAACGCGTGATTGGGTGGCAGCCAATCAACGCAAGGATGTGCAAGCTGAGGATAAAAGACTGCCCACACGAAGGGAGACCCGACGACGAGAAACAAGCGTTCTATGCACAGCTGGAGCAGACATACGATGGATGCCCATGCGGGACGTCAAAATCGTCATCGGTGACATGAACGCTCAGGTAGGAATGGAGGAAATGTATAGACCAGTCATCGGACCGGATAGTTTGCATACCGTATGGAACTACAAAGACCAACGATGCATACACTTTGCAGCCTGACGCGGAATGGTAGTCCGAAGCACTTTCTTCCCCCGCAAGAAAATCCACAAGGCCACATTAAAATCACCTAATCAAGTAACGGAAAACCAAATCGACCACGTTCTTATCGACGGTAAATTCTTCTCCGACATCACGAACGTACGCACTTACCGCAGTGCGAATATTGAATCCGACCACTACCTCGTTGCAGTATGTCTACACTCAAAACTCTCGACGGTGTACAACACGCGTCGGAGTTGTCCACTGCGGCTAAACATCGGGCAGCTACAAGACGGTAGACTAGCCCAAGACTACGCGCAGCAGCTGGAAGTGGCACTCCCAACGGAAGAGCAGCTAGGCGCAGCATCTCTTGAAGATGACTGGAGAGATATTCGATCCGCCATTGGAAGCACCGTAACCGCTGCACTAGGCCCGGTGGCTCCGGAGGCACGATACAAACGGGTGTGGAACAGACAGAACTCGATTTTCCGGAGGAAAAAGCGCCAGCAAGAAGATCGAGACCGTGAAATGACGGAGGAACTGTGCCGCGCTAATAACGCACGAAAGTTATGAGAAGTTGAACCGTTCACGTAAGGGCTACGTGCCACATCCCGATATGTGTAAGGACATAAACGGGAACCTTCTTACAAATGAACGTGATGTACGAAGAGCACCTGAATGGCGATATGGCAGACAACGGTGGTGGTATGGTAATGAACCTAGGAGCACGCGCGCAGGACATGCGACTTCCGGCTCCGAATCTCCAGGAAATCCAGGAGGAGATCAGCCGGCTGAAAAATAACAAAGCCCCTGGAGTTGACCAACTACCTGGGTGATTACCAAGGTTTTGTGAGTGTATTGTTATTTATTGTCAACAGGTGAAATGGTCACCCCAATGACCGTTCACTTAAAACTTGTAACCGTTTGGTTCCAATTGTATCTTGCTGGCTCCACCGCAAGTCGAACATTCATATCCCACCCTAATGAAACAAACTGACAACATCAGAAATTGAGTGCCGCTTTCGCGTGTTGTCTGACAAGTGAAACACTCATGGCTCCTCTCTCATTCATTCCTTTCGTGACAACACTCATTTACAATGGTGTGAATGTTCTGTCAAAACAATCGTTTGTCAGAATAGACCAATGCAAACTCCAACTTAACCTCACTTATTTTGACAGTTCACAGAGCTTGTTTACAAGGTGTTAGAAGAAAAATCGATGAGGGAAAAATTAAAATTCATATTTTTAGTTTAAAATTACTGTGATCCGAATATTTCAGTGATATTCTTTGCATTCAGCATGAAATCAATCGCAAAGGACATCTACATGCGAATAAAATAACGAAACAATTTTATCGGAAGCTTCGCCGGAGGCTAAGTCCCGGTGAAAAAGCTCTGTGAACTGTCAACCTACGTCATCATGCACTGGCCAATGATGTCAAGCTCGACACATAGATTACGCCAGTGTAGCGCACGGACACAGACAAACAGACGTAACACTGATGAAATTCCCATCGTCCACGCTTTGAACGATCGTTTTAAATTACACTGATTACTTGTTTCACATCTAGAGGTGCGCCCATCGTTTACCTTTCGATTTGACATCTCACACTAGCGCCGTCTGTTGACAATGTCGTACTAAACATCAATTCGTGCAACATGCACGCGAGATGGTGATAAAGTAACTGGGCGATGAATTTTTCAGAAAACTGTTCTAGCTGTTACGTCTGTTTGTCTGTGGCACGGATTTACATGCAAGGTAAGGAGCAAAATGATGAATGTAAATTTTAATGTTTATTATTAAAATTGCAATCCGTCCTTACAAATCTAGAGTATAAATACGAAACCATTGCTAGATAAGCTTCTTTCCTGTTTCTACCAGTGGACGATCTAGAAGTGCGCGTCGTGACTAGAATTTAAAAAGTACTAAAGTTGTTGAATTTAAAGAGTGTTTAAAACTTATTAATTATTGTGTTGTTTCTTTTCATAAAAACTTAGGTAGCGATGCTTAAAACTAATAGTACGGGCAATAGTACGGAAGAAGTTTGTGAATAACGAGAACAAAATAGTACGGTTGGTGTTAGTTCAGAATTTGTTGAAATTATTGTTTCAATCTACTTTTATTATTGTATAGTTTGCTCGAAATCGGATCAGAACTGTATAATCCGAAGTTTCTGTAAATTAGGAATGTTCTAAGAGAAAGGTAAATTAAATAGCAGATGTATTGCTGTGTGAAGTGATAGACAAGATGGCGTCATGGTAGGGTACTAATCATGTGGTTAGGTCCAGAAACGGGCCTTTCTCTTTTTCTTTGTGTTTGCGGAACAAGTTCCGCCTACTTCCCAGAACCACCAAGCAGCTACAAGCCCGACAGCTACGCTAATCGTCCCACAAAGTCAACGGTGAACAGGAAAGTAGTGCCGGGCGGGCAAATACCCCCCCCCCCCTTCTCTGTTGGGGTCAGCAAGCGCTTCAGACCACCAACAATGTCTGGATGTGCCCATTACCGACTTGAACCACCATCGAACATCATCCGTCAGGTGCTATTCGCCACCGTAATGCACCGCAACGCCATCTACAAGCCACCTGTACGTCAAGCTAACACGGATCCGGATCCCGATAAACAACCGCAAGTACCATAAGTGAAGTCAGAGTAGGAGATGTGTGGTGTCCAAAATGAACGAATAAATAGTTGTTAAGCAAAATTTTATGGTAGCCACTCCTTTTTTATGTAAGCGCAGCCCACTATTAATAAGTTTTCACTTTTCTTTGTTCGTGTTCGTTTTCCGTGTTCGCAAAGGATCGTCAACTGGTTAACAAAAATCGTTCGTTCCTCTGGTTAACAGAAATGTGTTTTTCTACAGCTTTTGAGCATAAGTGTTGTAAGGCCTTATTTGTATGTTCGTCGTTCACTTGCAAACCGCTCGAACAAGTATTGTTTTCTCCTTGTGTTCCCCTTGTCAATGAGCCTCGCCAAGGAACTGAATTTGAATGGAAAGATGCTGCTCAAACGACCCTGTGATTCCTTCCCATCCGGTGAGCCGGCTGATTTCAAACTATATAAATACTATATAAAACATTGGTATTGTCAAGATTAACATAAAACACGTCTGAAATTGCACTTATTAGTTTCTCGTGACACATTAAAATTAAACACAGAATTACATCTATTGAATAGGCGAGACATGCTTCGTATGGGCTCGTGTAGCCCATAGTTAGTTCTGGATGCAGGAAGATTGAAGAACGAGTGCGTTCGGAGGCTACGGCGGCGTGTGTTGATGTCCAGCATGCTAAGAAGCGTTTGGCAGTCAATGTGTGCTTGTAAAAGGTCACCGATGAAGCAAGCTTTAGCCACATTACGTCTTGCCTCAAGCGAATCGAGATTGATGAGCATGCAACGGTTACTATAGCTGGGAAGGTTGACTGGATCTCTCCATCTCAAAGCAAAGCGAACAAATTTGCGTTGGATAGTTTCGATGCGCTGAATTTCGTTCTGATAATACGGGGACCAGACGACCGAGGAATATTTAAATATTGGTCAAACAGTGACGCAAAACAATGGTTTTAGGCAGTACGCATCCCGGAATTTCTTACCAAATCGGAAAAGGAAACCTAGCTGTGAAGAGCTGTGCCTTCGAAACAATATATGCTACGTGGTCCTTGAATGCCATTTTCGTATCGACCAAAACACCTAGGTCTTTGACTGCATTTCGCGACATTGAGCGTCATTCGGCACCATTCTGCAAAGGATTCAAACTGTTGTTGCAGAAACATTGCGTCTTGAGTTTGCTTGATACAATAAAACAGTTTCAAGTCGTCGGCGTACAACAAAGTTGACGTCATTCATATAAAGCAGAAACAGAAACGGTCCAAGATGACTACCCTGTGGAACGCCGGGTCGGACTACAAATGGTGAGGAAATGTGATCTCCAATTTTCACCGCCATACTGCGACCTGATAAATAGGATTGAAGCCAGCCGAGCAGAGCGTTATTTATGCCTAATTTGTCAAATTTTGCTATGGCAATCTGGTGATTCATTTTGTCGAATGCAGCAGAAAGATCTGTATAGATTGCATCCACCTGATGGGCATTCTCTATTTGTCTTCTTACAAAGAAGGTGAAGCACGCTAGGTTAGTGGTCGTTGAACGTTTGGGTATAAGCCCGTGTTGGTCGTTTGAAATGTAATGGGCGTAGCTTGAAGTCAATTCGCCAAGAACAATCAACTCAAATAGCTTGGAAACGGCGCACAGCGCAGCTATTATTGCATCGTTTGTGATGACCAATGGCTGCCTAGCGGCAGGAAGACTGTGAACATTCCTAGTGGCAATAACTACATCTTCCGGGTCGAGATACTCATTAGTAAATACACTACTGAATTAAGTACGGAACAAATTAGCAATGTCGTTGGTAGTTTGGGCTTCAGATAAACCGTCAGTCATCGTTGAGGGCAATCCAGATTCCTTCCGTTGTTCGTTGACGTACCGCCAAAAGCTTTTGGGATTATTCCTGAGACGACTTTGCACGATTTTGAAAGGCGTTATAGAGATGATCGTTGAGTTGCTGATATTCGGAGTTGGCCTTGATATAGCTAGTTTTTGTAGAGTCCGTACGATACTTGCAGTGTTGTCTGAGGGTCGCGCGTTTGACTCTTTTCAGATTTTTGAGATGAGCGTTAGACCAGGCTGGTTTGACTGGTTCTGGTGTGGATCTCACGGAAACAAACTGGTCGATGGCGTAAAGTAGTGTGTTTGACATGGTCGAAGCAGCTAGGTTGACGTCAGAATCTCGAAGAGCCGTATCCCAGTCAACTTGAGCAAGAAAGGCATTCATCCCATTAAAATTGACCTTGTAAGTCATATGAAATGCTTTCAGACGGCTCGTGGAAGTTATGGAGCGGTTTTATCTTGAGTTGCATCTGGACGGGAGGATGATGTCTGTCAATCTTGACGAGCGGTGATGGGGCCTGCATAACCGAACAGCTCCCGCGGAGCTCGTTGCTGACGAAAAGCAGGTCAAGTATTCGGTTGTTTTCATTTTCCACATCATTCATCTGGTTCAGTCCAGCTGTGCTATACACGTCAAGCAGCAAACGAGACGTCTGGCCGATCAGGGATCTCGATGCAATCGGGAAGAGAAATCCCGATTTATGGCGCTGCCAATTGATTGTACTCAAGTTGAAGTCACCGAGGATAATCATTTTGTCCCTTGGACCTAATTGCGAGCAAGGATGTTATCGATCATTTAGTAATCTGCCTTCGATCATTTAGTAGTTTTTCAATAACTCATTCCAGAGGCTAAATTTCAAAATGTGTTGAATGGTGGAGTTCTAGTGCAAAGGTTTATCTACAACTCTGTCTGACAGTTCGTTGTTTAAATTTCACTAATAACGGAGCTATAGGGCTAGTAGCAGTAACTTAGACTAAATTATTGCATATTTTGTTATCATTTAGTATAAGTATAGCAACTAGCACCGTAACTCCTTTAGCAGTGGAATTCGAACATCGACCTGTTAAGGAGAGTTGTAGAAAAACCTTCGCACTAAAAGTCCACCATACAACACATTTTGAAATTTAGCCTCTGGAATGAGTTATTGACAAACTACTAAATGATCGAACGCAGATTACTAAATGATCGATAACATCTTTGATTGCGAGACCACCCAGCTAAGCGAAGCGAGGTGATTGTCGATCAACTCCGCATCATTGATTCGATCGGGAAGGATGTAAAGAACGCAGATGAAGAGAGCGGCATCAGCAGTAGCTACAGCGACCCACAATTGCTCAACCGACGAGTTTCCAGGAGGACTCACTAAGCAAGATTTGAAGCAGGAGCAGACGGCTAACAGAACACCCCTCCAGTGCTTTTGTTACTGTTAGAAGATGACCTATCTTGCCAATAGACGCAGTATGATTCGTCGAAGAGTTGATTTACGGTGGTATTATTGTTGAGCCAGGTTTCGGTGAAGGCATAGACGTCGTAGCAGCCATCGCTAAGGGCCAAATGATAATCGACAAGAGAACTATTGATCCCGCCGACGTTCTGGCAGTATATCAATACATTTGAAGATTCTTGAACCGCACGCCTATCACTTGAAACATCCGGTAACATGGAGTTGAACTGGCGTGGAGATGGTGTAGCAATACTGGAAATCGGAATGCTCTCAGGTACAGAAGATGCCGAACGGTTTGGGAGGATGAGGTTCTGCCGCAGGATTGGCTGGAAGATGTCGTGTGTCCCATCTACAAAAAGGGCGATAAGCTGGATTGTAGCAACTACTACCGCGCAATCACATTGCTGAACGCCGCCTACAAGGTACTCTTCCAAATTTTATGCTGCCGACTAACGCCAACTGCAAGAGAGTTCATGGGGCAGTACCAGGCGGGATTTACGAATACAACATGCCCACACATCATCTATTTATCGACTTCAAAGCCGCATATGATACAATCGAACGGGACCAGCTATGGCAGCTAATGCACGAAAACGGATTTCCGGATAAACTGATACGGTTGATCAAGGCGACGATGGATCGGGTGATGTGCGTAGTTCGAGTTTCAGGGGCATTCTCGAGTCCCTTCGAAACGCGTAGAGGGTTACGGCAAGGTGATGGCCTTTCGTGTCTGCTATCCAACATCGCTTTGGTGGGAGTAATACGAAGGGCATGGATTGACACGAGTGGTACGATTTTCACAAAGTCCATCCAGTTATTTGGTTTCGTCGACGACATAGATATCATGGCACTTTGAGAGGATGGAGGAAGCCTACATCAGACTGAAAAGCGAAGCTAAACGGATTGGACTAGTCATCAACACGTCGAAGACGAAGTACATGATACGAAGAGGCTCAAGAGAGGTCAATGCAAGCCACCCACCACGAGTTTCTATCGGTGGTGACGAAATCGAGGTGGTTGAAGAATTCGTGTACTTGGGCTCACTGGTGACCGCCGATAACGATACCAGCAGAGAAATTCGGAGACGCATAGTGGCTGGAAATCGTACGTACTTTGGACTCCGCAAGGTGGATCGATCAGGTGGAGGACGATTTGCGGACCCTCCGCAGACTCCGAGCTGAATGGAGAAGACTTTTATGTGCAGCACAGGCCACTCCGGCCTTAGTCTGGTAATAAAAAAACGATATTGAATGATTTGTCAATAAAATAAGAGTGCTCATAACCCAACCAAAAAAGGTGCCCACAACCGAATTTCGCCGCCATTTTGGAAAACAAATTTAGAAAAATTTCGCGCTAAAATTTTAATGGCAATCGTCATTGAGCCTCGAAATAGATTAAATTGTATGTATAAATATGCATTGGAACTCACTTTTTGAATTAAATCACTTGAATTTATGACACTTTGAAAAAGGCCAAAAAAAGCTTTCGTGTTATTTTTTTTGTAAAAAAAAATTGATTTGTCTATACTTTAAAGTAGAGATCCCCATCCGGTTTGATATTTATCACAAAACATCATGTTACAATAGCAAACTAATAACGGTTGACAGTATGACACGGTTGTGACAAAATGTAAATAGGGCTACCGCAGTGCAAAAATTAGCGGCATATCCCAGCATTCCAGAATATAATTTCCTTCACAGTTCTGTAAATAGGGCTACCGCAGTAATCCAGAAGTCCTTTTTGACGTAGGACTTACGTCTTTCTTTACTATACTGGGTGTCATGTAGATTTTTGGAAATCGAGAGCGTTACGCTGAAAGGGAAGATTTCAAACGTTACTAGCGCCTTTATCTTTCGATGTATTTTGAAGATTTATATATCAATCGACTCGGCCACTCTCCAGCAATTTGTCAATTCCATTGAAATTTAAGATTATTAACGATAAGCTATTGAAATTTTCAATTCTTGTCAACCAATAAAATTTTTATATATAATCAATCTCGTGCATTCCTGACACGGACATCAGAATGCAGTATGCCAAGGGCCTTCGGGACCACCACAATATTTTCTTTTTGTATAACAGAAGTTGTGTCTGCCGTGTGTGCGTCATTCCTGTTTGTGACAGCAGCACGTACTGACGTGCTTTCTGCTCGCGCATTTTTCGTTACATTCGTTCGTTTTAGATTAGAAAATTTCGCCGTATTACATGTAAATGTTTTTAAAAAGTCCGCAAAAAATAATTTCCAGAGGAATATCTAGGGAAAAAATATAAATAAATATATATATTATTAAACTTGACTTAGAATCGGAGTTTGGAGCCAAAACATTAATTTTTCGTTGACGTATTAGACGTACCTCCTCTATTTTAGTAGGGTTACTGCTCCATGATTTGTTTCTTATTGTTGTGATTTTTTTCAGCACGCATGTTAGCAAAAAGAAGCAACGAAATTGGTGCTGTATTTATTTGTTTAACGGTAAGATGAATATATGTTCAATAATATGGAAAACGGGACAGTTCCCTTAAGATAGCACCTTTTGCCCAATTCGATTATTAGAATTTTTAAACTTTAAATACTATCATCAATAAGAAATCTATGAATGCCCTACATTTGCTTGAGTAAATAAGAAAAAAAGCAATTCTGATTATGTATTTAAATGTTAATTTTATTTCCAGAAGTTTTGAATGAACATATTGCTAACAATTCTACACAGCATGAAAGTTGTCGTTTCCAAAATCAATACCTATAATCAAACTCCATAGATCCAAAAGTTAAAAGTTAAATGTAAATACGTTACGTTTATACAAGTCCTACGTCTACTCACGGTTATGTTAAAAACATTACCCATTGCTTTTTTTGCGTGGGAGGATTCGCTTTGTTGAGTGTGACCTGGTACAAACACGAAACAACGTTTAACGGAGGATCGATTTTATGTCCAATTGTTCATCCTTCGCGAGGATAAACAATCAATCGCTCAAAGAGAGCGATTGTTCACTTGAATTTTGGGAAAAGCGTCCACCTCATCGTTACTTCAACAAGGGCAAATTCAACGCTTACAGGAAAGGGACAACAAAACGGAGTTGTATGTTATATGAAAATCTCTAAAAGTTGTATATTTTATTAATTGTTACACAATGTACAGCTCAATCAATTTAACGATGAACTAGCTCCAATCCTTGCAAACTCCAAATTTTAGGCTGAGCATAAAAAAACGAAAAAATTGAGTTGTGCCAGTATTGCTTGAAACCGTCGACATATTTTACCCAACAAATATGGGAGACGGTAAAACGCTTATAAAGCCAAAAATAGTCTTATTCAGCTAATAAACTAGCTTTTTGCAATTCCTGATCATAGTACCTGGTTTACAGTTCGCATTCAAGTGATAAAACGGCCTACTTTTCCATACCAATGAAATGGGTACTTTAATGGTCATTATGCAACCTATTTGCAACCCAACCCAAATCCATTATAGCACTCAATGAAAAACCAGCATTGGAACATTAGTTACAAGACCACATTTTGCTCAATTAGCTTGGGTGTGTGTTCAAATCGTGTATTCTCTGTGTCGCGTAATAAATGAAATAGTTTAATGGACAAAATCTCCCAAAGGTAGGATTATCTATCGCTTTATAGTTTGTCGAGCTTGTAATATGTCACGATAACATGGAATCTGTTTGTTTTCTGCAGCAACATGATTTTTTGGCAAGAATTATCATGTGACGTAAATCAGACTGTACCATTTTAGTCCAGATTTATCATAGTAAAACCCATTTTTCGTCATTGCAAAAATAGCGTGTGCAACTCGTTGCAAAACTCGATTTTTTCAGCACTCGTAGTATTTATCCAACTCGGCAAGCCTCGTTAGATAAAAGTACAACTCGTGCTGAAAAAATCATCTTTTTGCAACTAGTTGCACAAACTACTATTTTCGACTTAAATTGTTTGTTGGGTACAGGGTAGTATGATACTCCGAATACTTACTCATTTTAACTTTATTGGCATATTCTTTCCATGAGATAATCCTCCGTATCTCAAACTGATGGGATTTTTAGTTTGAGGGTTCTAAAACCCTTGAGTTCGAGATATGAGTCATGTGCGCGGTTTGAGTCAAAACGGTGATAAACACAGAATCATCATCCAAATGTAAACCTTACTAATAATAAATGTCAACAGTCCCGTTTTTTCGTCTATTTGATATTATGGTTTTGTGGTGGAAAGCAAAAAGTATGAATGCTTCAATGAATGAATGCTGTGAATGCTTCAAATCAAGTTCTTCTTCTTCATTGGCATTACATTCCCCACTAGTACATTGCCACTTCGCAGATATTAGCCGCGCGGTTTCCGAGTCTAGTTACCATTTTCGAATTTGTATATCATCAGGCTAAGACGATAATACTTTTATGCCCAGAGAAGTCGAGAAAATCTCCAAGATCGGACCGAAAATCGAACCCAGCCACCCTCAGCATGGTCAATCTTGGAACCCGCGCATCTTACCGCACGGCTAAGTAGGGCCCAAATCAAGTTACAATTTTCGCATGACCCCTACTCGTTGGCAAGTTTTTATCAATTAATAATTTTAAAGCAAGATCGTGTGTGAGTGTTGATCAAACACGATTTTTTTAAACATAGATTTTTCCCATCCCTGCGTGGATGAGACCCGCTTTAGCGCACACTTTCAATCTGAGACGTTCAACCATCAGACCGTAAAATAACTCTACCAAAACAGCATGTGCAAAGAAGTTGAAACGTAGGTAAACAAACTTTAAAATACGACCAAGGACCAAAACTAATCCAGTGTTTGGATCAGATTGACAATTGACGGTGTACTTCAATAATTTATGGAACGTCTGCACTTGCGGCGAAACGTGTTGAATGTGGATTCAAGTACACACATACCTAATCTAGAAGCAAACAACGGCAATTTCTCGGGCATTGCCACTATCAGCCCTTTAACAAACATTTTTAAGCATTAGGTCTGTAGAACGAAGAATTGGAGTTTCTACACAATCACACAGCGTTGGTGTCATACGAAGCGACTGTGATAACACCACTTGGCGAGGCCATCAAATCACAAATTGTGTTTGACAACCCATTCCGAGGAACATGTTCTTGTTTTGATTTGATTTTGCTCGACGTCCCCGTGCGCACTGTTGAAGAACGTTGTTTGCAATCCTCCAATAAAATAAGCGCGCACCGCGATATCCAACATGGCGGTTTAGCGCCGAATGGCGAAAAAAACATGGCCGTCTTCGCCAAATATGCCATTCGAGAGGGGCTGTGAGTCAGCTGCAGCGACACCCGTTCCCATCGTCATTCATTATCAGTCAAGCCTGGCATCGCATTGCCTTTCAGTCTTATTTTTCTCCCAATTTGGCGTTTTAACCTCCGTAGGCTGTAAATTATTATTATTAAAGGCTGGTAAAAAAGAAACCAACCTCACCGGTTCGTTAATTGGGAGCCTTGTTTGACTCTGTCTCGTTTTCGAACAGAAAACCAGCACCGTCTGTCTCCGAGTCCAGGGAGTTTCAATTATCGTTCATTTTCCACTCTTTCCAACTTCTCAATTTGTCTGCGAAGCTCTTTCGGAATTGTAGATTGAAATAATAAAATTCCATAAAAAAAAGGCATCCAACCGCCTGTCGGGGCCCCGGGCGATGGCGATCGTGAAAACGCGATGTCGGATAAAAGCAGAACCGTTTGGAAGCGAGCTGTAAATTATTATCCATCCGTGAATTTATCGGCTTTACCCATCTCTTTCCAAAGGTTGGTTGTGGACTTTTTTAAGCTTCGGTTGGATCCAATCGACCATCGGTCCCGCGGCACTTTTCCCAGCCTGGTCCATGGGCGCGCAGCGCAGAAGGCCTCACCAATCCATCCAATTGACCGTTCGTAGTCTTCCCCTGCCACAGCTATGACAGGGCGATCCAAGCTACGGACGCTGAAGCAAATGGATTCAAAAAGAGGTGCCATAAATTTCGAAGGAACGAACCAATGGAGACAGAAAAAAATGTTCAGGTTTTTATGTCTTCATTTTCTAGAAGAGCCTGCTGCTCGATCCACGATTCAACCTACCCAAGCGAATGCTATTCATCCGACAGGTTGCGGATCATGGCTTCTGCTTTGTTATCTATTTGAAAGGTGGGTCTTGTAAATCGGTGAGAACCGAAAGATGAATAATATCACACAAACTATGTAGAGAGATGAACATTTCAATGCGTTTTTGTTTACAAACGAATACCTCAGTGAATCAAACTGTTTCTCGTGTGATATTTTTAATCAAACAAAAAATGCAGATCAGCTTGTTTAATTATTGTTTTAAGCCACGGGTTGAAGGTTCAAGTGAATTCGGCAAGTCGCTCGACTTTAATGCAAATCGAACATCTTATGCCAAGTTTTGACCGAGCAAGTGAATTCAATTCAAACGCAGTTAAGTTCAATGGACTTACCAAAGGTTGTACACGTTGTACACTTTTCGTTCTAGTAATTTGATAGAAAATGTTTAGACGTTTAATTCACATTCAAGAAAAGCGACTTGCACTATTCAGTTGCCCAAACTAAACTTTACATGAGCACGTTCAATCCACTCACTCAAAAAGAAAACACGCTTTTGGCAAATTAATTGAATTCAACTGAGTTGATCAATTCACTTGCACAAGCTCAAGCTAAACATAATATCATTCTTTCAAAAGACAATCATTGCGCGCCATCTTTACAGATGGATTGGATAAAACGATTATGTATTTGATTTATTTCAAGATGGAGGGTACAATTTGCATTTTTTTTCAGTCCTGTGAGGACGATTTCCATTATTCCAGTAAGCAGTGATGGTTTCAATTATTTAATCAGAGTTAAACTCATTTCTCCAGAAATCATTCTAGAAGATGCATTTTGAAACGCTGTGTATATAATATCTAGACCAACATTTGAAATGGGTGTAACAGCCAAAATTTATTCTTTCCAGTTCTTTGTCTATGCTAATCAGTCAAACTCTGGCTGGATGATTCAAATCATCTCTCATGCAAATAGATTCGAATTGTTAAATGTCTATATTTTTCTTTAAATTCACGGTGTAAGGCAACACTGCACGTTACAGTATACGAGAATTCGATGCACATGGAATATCACAAATTGAAAACTTCGGCACCAACATTTCCGAATGGCGAAACTGCTTTTGTAAACAAGAGCTTCTCACATCACTGGTGGGTTGATTTGTGCTCACCCACGCAATCCTACGCAATTGAATGAAAGAAGAGGAGCAGCGAATCCTCGTCTTTCATTCAATGGCGCAGGATTGCATGGGTGGACATAAATAAGCCCACCAGTGACGTAAGAAGCCCTTGTTTACAAAAGAAGTTTCGCTCTTTTGAAATGTTGGTGCCGAGTTGTGAATGCAATATTTATTCTGGTCAGATTCCAAGTCAGGTTTATCACCATAGATATTGTTCTCTTTTAAATTTAATTTCATTTAAAATTCATTCAAATAATTTCTCAGAATTGCATCTCCTACTTTCGAATAATATTTAGTCAATGGAGTGCATATTTCTATTCTACATACTGCAACAAAGCTAAAATAAAAAGTTGGTAGTTCCCGAGTAGACGAGAATAGCTCAATAATATCAAATGCTGATTAGATAGCAAAATGTGATATGGACATGATTGATATAAGAGATAAAAGATCAGACGACAATATCAATATTTTGCACTAAAATCTCATGAGGAGATCAAGTAATGCTATTTGTAAGAGGTGATCATAATATCACGTGCCATTAGTTTGTTGTTATATCCATATCATATCTTGACATTTACATGATATTTCGGGTTCTGCCCGGTGTCGTATCCGCGAATTTACAAACGGAAAACAAATTTAAAACGCGTCAGTTCGCACCAAAGATCGTTCACAGAATGACCAGGCAATTGAAGATTGTTATTCTTCAGCCCAAGTAAAACTCATATCCAATTTAAATTCAATCCCAATCTAGTCCGAATCAATCCAAACCCCATTTGACTCCAAATCAAGTGCAATCCAAATCAAATCCAAATCTAATTCAAGTACAATCCAAATCCATTCCAAATTGAATCTAAATCATGTCCAAATCCACCTGAATCCTAGTCTAATCCAAATTCATACAAATC